>NC_069380.1:89040277-89358333 GCF_027475565.1 Acinonyx jubatus | reverse complement strand
CAAATCTAGTATCTTTAAAAAATAAAATAAATGCGTTTCTTATTTTTCTTCTAATTGGCAAGTTTTACTTTGGTTATATTTACTCTAAAGAAACAAATTTTTACAACAAGTCATAAGAAGAAGGCAACAACGAGCTATCTTCTGTACACCTAGAGTGCTGGATATATCAATCAACATTGCAAGAAGGGTCATACATAGTTGAACTGTCAGCAAGTTTAATTGTCAATAGCTATCCATTATCGTTTGTCTTCTATACTTAGTTACTGTATATCTCAAATGGATTTTGATTATTTTTCACATCCTCACAACTTAAATATATCTGCTGGATGTTCTCCATGACATAATAAAAAGCATCTTAGGAGCAATTTTAAATGATGGCTAATACAAATCACTTTACCTGCAAAGTTATATTCAAAAATAATTTCTATTACAACTGATACAACAAATACTTCATGGAAGAGAGATGCTACAAATCGAAATAACTAAAAAATTGCGGCTAGATCTTCACACAGATGTGGTACTACAGTATAAAAGACATGTAAACTATTTAATCTACATCACTCCCCATTTCACAGAAGCATTATAGTATTGAGCACAAGTCTTTTTGAGGCTCTCTTTTTTTACTCCTATCCATCACACTTTCCTCTTACCTCGCTGCCTACTCTTTCTCATTTTTCCACTGCTAGTCTCTTAGCTGGAGGTGTTTCACCAAGAATCAGCCCTAGGCCCTCTTTTCTCAGCGGGGCAATATCATCCACTCCCATGGCTTCAACCATCACGTGTACACGGGTACCGTCCAAATCTAACCTCTCTCTTATGCTTTATTCTGTCATTTTGAATGGCTTACTAGACATTTCTCCATGAATACTGAGTATCTCAAACTCATTATCTTCCCCCCTCAAATGTGATCTTCCCAGGAATTCCTAACAGCATCATCATTTACCTAAACACACAGGCTGAAATCCCCGTTGACAAGCAAGGAAATGGGCAATTAAGAGACAAAATGAAATGGAGTGTTAAGTTTTCTTGGCTGCCACCAAAAAGCCCACCAAGGCTGAGCAAAGCCACTGACTATACCTCAACACTGCTGAGGCACAGAGAGATGGAAGAACACCATCAAGGGCTGGGGAGTATCCAAAGGCATTATTTCCCCCTCAGCTTTACTGAGATATAGTAAGTAAAATCTATATATATTTAAAGTGTACAACATGATGATCTGATATACCTATACACTGAGAAATAATTACCACAATCAAGCTAATTCATATATCCATCACCTCATATAGTTACTTTTAATTTTTTTGTGTTTGGTGAAAACACTTAAGATCTACTTTTCAGCAAATATCAAGTATTCACCATAGTATTATTAGGTATGGTCACCATGCTGTGCATAAGATCCCCAGAACTTATTCATCTTATAACTGAAAGTTAGCAACACTGGAAGGCATTATTAATCCTTGGGCAGAAAAAGTAAAGAATGTGGGAGCACCCCTTTTTTGCTTTATTTATTGCTTCTTTCTTCTGGTACAATACTTCTAGTAAGTGCCATCAGACACAATGGCAATGTTAACAAAGACTGGACTATCTGGAAGATAATTTCAAACTTAGGAATGATGGATTCAACAATACATTAAAAGGAACACATGTCATGATCAAGTGGGATTTATTCCAGGGATACAATAATGGTTCCACCTCCACAACTCAGTGTGATGCCCCACATTAATGAAATGGAGGATCATATAATCATCTCAATAGATGCAGAATAAGCATTTGACAAAATTCAACATCTATGATAAAAAGTCTCAACAAAATTGGTATAGAGGGAATGTACTTCAACATAATGAAGGCCATATATGACAAGCCCATAGCTACTATCATATTCAACAATGAAAAGCCTAAAGCTTTTCCCTTAAGATCAGAAATAAGATGGGGATGTCCACTCTCACTGCTTTTATTCACAATATAGTACTAGGACTCCTAGCCAGAGCAACTACACAAGAAAAAAATAAGAGGCATCCAAATCTGAAAGCCAGAAGTAATATGGTCTCATGACATTATATATAGAAAACCCTGGAGAGCCCACCAAAAAATTATTACAACTAATGCACAAATTCAGTAAAGTCACAGTATACAAAATCAATGCAGATAAATCTGTGGTGTTTCTATACACTAATAATGAATTATTAGAAAGAGAAATTAAGAAAACAATACCATTCACAATTGCATCAAAAAGAATGAAATACCTAAGAATAAATTTAACCAAGGAGGTGAAAGACCCATATACTGGAAATTAATAAGACATGGATAAAAGAAACTAAAGAAGAAACAAATAAATGGAAAGATATTCTGAGTGGAAGAATACCATTAAAATGTCCATAGTAACCAAAGCAATCTACAGATTCAGTGAAATCTCCATCAAAATTCTAAGGGCATTTTTCACAAAAATAGAATTAACCCTAAAATTTGCATGGAACCATAAAAGGCCATGAATAGCCAAAGCAATCTTGAGAAAGACAAATAAAGCTATAAGTATGATGCTTCCTAATTTCAAACTATATTATAAAGCTGTACTAATAAAAACTGCATAGTATTGGCATAAAAGTAGACACACAGATCAACAGAAACGAGTAGAGAGCCCGGAAATCCACACATACATGGTCAATTAATTTACAACAAAGGAGCCTCTAATGTTCAACAGGGGAGGGCCAGTGTCTTCGATAAACAGTGCTGGGAAAACTGGATAGTGACTTGTGAAAGAATGAAACTGGACTCTATCTTATACCAAACACAAAAAGCAACTCAAAATGGATTGAAGACTGGAACATACGACCTGAAACCATAAAACTAGAACAAAACACAGGCAGTAATTTCCTTGACGTCAGTTTGGCAATGAGTTTTTGGATCTGACAACAAAAGTAAAGGCGACAAAAGCAAACATACACAAGTGGGACTACATCCAACTAAAAAGCTGCTGCACAGCTAAGAACATCATCAACAAAATGAAAAAGCAACCTTTCGAATGGGAGAAAATATCTGATAAGGGGCTAATATGCAAGATATATAAAGAACTCCTACAGCAAAAACATTTCATCTTAGGGTCCTTGTTTTATGCAAGTTTCATCCATACAGTTCCCCACCATTCCTTACATTTGACAGGTGTTAGTTGTGTGATTCTGTTAACCTTGGAATAAATGGTATGTGAGTTAAAAGAAATGACTCATCCCTATAGAAAAAAAAGAAATGATGGACTATAACAGCTAACTGCTGAGGAAGGAGGTAGGAAACACGAAAAAAAATCATACAGTCCCTATGGAGGACAATCAGAGAAAAAAAGAACAAAAGCCTATTGTGGGAGACTACTCACATGAGAAAACATATGGGAACAGGAGATTTAAAGTTTTCATAATCTGAGATGTCCATAAATAAATATAAGTAATAAGAAAAATCTTTAAAGTTCACCTTAAATAACAACTAATCAATGAGCCTTGTTGAAGTGGGTCCTGAGACTGGCCCATAACAATAGAAAAGTATATTTTACTAAGGAACTATTTATTATTCAGAGGGGGAAAAAAAGGAGAAGCAGATTATTTTATATCAAGATAACAGATGTCCTATAGGGAAATCCAACTGAAGAGAACTCAAGAATGTGTCTAAGAGACAGGAAAGAAACTCTGATGGGGGCAATATACCTACATCAACTGGCCAAACGGGTGCCAACGACCCAAAGAACTGCAGAGATCTTGTTCCGCTAAAATTAGTATCTGACAAGTTCGTGATCTGCCTTAGCATTCATTCCATCTCCAACACGATAATGGCTAGGGAGAACCAGGGGAAACTGCCACCCAGAACCTAACACACACCCATTACGTGAAGGGACTAGTAATTAGGAAGAAAGCAACCCATTATCACAGAGTTTGTAAAACCCAGGGCAAAGATAGCTGGGTAATTACAAATCATCCTGATGAGAAAGAAAATGAAGACACCAGCAAGAATGCACAAGATAAAGTTTAAGAAAGCCTCACACAAGGGCTGTAAAGGCAAATGTAGGATGACAGTACAGACTCAGAAAATTATCTTCAAAAATTAAAAAGTCCAGAGTTAAAGACTGCAAATAATGACAGAAACAAAAGAAGTATGTCTACTGCTCAGGGTCAACAAAATAATGGATGAAAACATTTTCAAAACCTTTTTGCTTTTGTTTCCTCTATTAAGGAGAACAACCTGAGAATAAGACCATCCCAGTAAGGCTAAAGGACACTGAAAATGGGTGTGGAGACTGTCAGAAAGCAAATATGCTGATTCTTAAGACAGGTTTCTCTGTTACATACTTCCATTTCATTTCAGTAAATCTGCTGTTTAATATATCTTGTGCATGCATGCTGGTTTCTTCAAGAAAACTTCCATCCCATTAAGATGTAATTACCCAGCTTTCTTTGCCCTAGGATTTGCAAACTTAAAAATGATATAGTTGCAGGGTGCCTGGGTGGCTCAGCTGGCTAAGCGTCCGACTCTTGATTTTGGCTCATGATCCCATGGTTCGTGGGTTCGAGCCCCATATCGGCACTGGCAGGACGAAACCTATTTGGGATTCTCTCCCTCTCTCTCTGTTCCTCCCTCACTTGTGTACTCTTTCCCTCTCTTAAAATAAATAAACTTAAAAAAAAAACAAAAACCCCACAATAATATAGTTGCTTTCTTCCAAATTTCTCGTCACTTTGCTTTACATCAAATGCAAAGGAAATTTTCCAGCCCTGGGCATAACATTCTCCTCAGCAGTGTCAGTGGTAGCTAACCACTTAACTTATAAGATAATGGACATTTCTTTGGCTCCCTTTCTCTCCTTGTCAGTCCTATTGGCTAGTCTGTCTTCTCAGCACCTTTTGCTGAAAAGACTATTCTTTTCACCCACTGAATTGTCTTGGCATCTTTGCAAACAATCAATTGATCTCACTTCTATTCCACTAATCTGTAGGTCTATGCCAGTACTACACTGTATTGTAGTTAGGTTTTGAAATCAGGAAATGTGATCCTTTTAATCTTGTTCTTTTTCAAGACTGTGTTGACTAGTCAGGGTCCACATGAATTTTGGAATCAGCTTGTCAATCTCTGCAAAAATCCCCCTGGTATTTTCTTAGGGTTATGTTGAACCTGTAGGTCATTTGGGGAGTATTGCCATATGAACAATATTAAGTCTTTGGATCCATGAATATGGGATGTCTTTCAACTTATTTAGATCTTTAGTTTCTTGTGACAATGTTTTATAGTTTTCAATGCCAATGCCATTTTAAATACTATTTTTTAAAAATTATTTTCTAATTGATTGTTCCTGGCATAGAGAAGCACAATTTACCTTTTTGTATGTGTACTGATCTTGTATCTACTGACCTAAGTTTACTCGAGTTAACAAAAGAAAATCATCCTGTTATAGGGAATAAGAAATTAAGCTTTACGATGTTTCCTTATGGATTAACACTGGCTGCTTTTCTCAATCCACGTCCAGATGCTGTGTGTCTCCTATGGTACCGAAGGTGTCCTGAGTAGGATCCCACAAATGAAAACAGGATAGCCGTGACTCCCCTCACATGTGTGTTTGCTTTCACAGTATTGTCAAATAGCTGCATTATGTGGATTTACAGATGAGACCATCTACTTTTAAATAAATCATCCCTCATCAAATAACACAAATGCCTTAAAAAAAAAAAACTGCAAAGTAAAGCCACTGGGCAGAACTGACATTTCTACTGGTGTACAAGCTTTTTTTAGCCACCCTGAAAGGGCAAAAAAAAGAAAGAAAGAAAGAAAAAAGCCACCCCCCAAAAAACCCAAAAACACACACACCAAAAAACACCCCCCCCCCAAACTCCAAAACCCAACTAATCAGATTTATAAGAGAAAGCCAAAAAGTTAGAAATTAACCTGAAGACTATTAGGAATAGATTTATTACAGCAGGTGGCCTAATGAAGGCCAAGTGCTGGGCCTTAAGATAGTATGTCAAAGAACATCAAGAATGTGGTACAACATTCATGAGTATAAAACATATATTGGGGGTACCTGTATATGCACAACCAAGAAAGTCTGTGCTCCCATACTATAGGGAACAGGTTAGAGCAGGTAATTGTGCACACAGGGAAGCATGTTAGGAAGCCATAGTCTAGATGAGAAACTAGAATAGATTACAGTTGATGTGGGGAGACATGGACACATTTTAGAGATGTTTAAGAATCTGGATCAACAAGAGTTGGTAAGTAATTAGGTATGGTGGCTGGGGGTCTAAAGAAGATGTCTGAGTTTCTGGCATAACACTGGGTAGAAGGTGGTGCTGTTGACTCAAACAGCAAACGTCGGAGGAGGAACAGATTTTTGGAGAAACCATGATGAATTGTCTTAGACAAACGGGGCCTGAAAGAAAACTGAGCAGGAGGTAGTAATTCCCTTCCTAAGCACACCCAGTAAAATGCTACACGTGTAACCAGACTTGTAGGAGGTGTTTATGTCAGCAGTAATTGTAACAGCCACAAAGCAGGCAACCTGGTGTCCATCAACAGAATGGATAAACCATGATATATTCATGTACTGGGTCACTGACAAAACTGCTACATAGAGCAACATGAGTTCACCTCACAAATCAGTGATGTGAGCAAAAGAAACTAGTCACAAGAAATACAAGGAAAGGGGCGTCTGGGTGGCTCAGTCGGTTAAATGTCCGACTTTGGCTCAGGTCATGATCTCGTGGTTTGTGGGTTCGAGCCCCGCACTGGGCTCTGTGCTGACAGCTCAGAGCCTGCAGCCTGCTTCAGATTCTGTCTCCAGTTCCCTCTGCCCCTCCTCTGCTACTGTTCTGTCTCTAAAATAAATAAACATTAAAAAACAATTTTTTTAAGAATACACAAAAATTGTACCATGATCTAGGTACACAAAGTTAAACAGGCATAATCTGTGGTGTTAATCTGGGGACGGAGGGAGGAGGTGAGTGACTGAAAGGGGGCTTCTGGAGAACTCTGTGAAGCTGGTTATACTCACTTTCTTGACGAGGTTTGGGGTTATATCAGTGTGTGCACTACGGTAATTCACCAAGCTGCAGACTTACGATTGCGTATTTTTCTGTGTGTGTTACAGCGAAAATGTTAATTCAAAAAATTCTGGTTATCTCACTCCTCAGGTTAAGACCCTTTAACAGAATTCTGACTCATGCTACAACATGGATGGACCTTGAGGACATCATGCTAAGTGAAACAAGTCAGTCGCAAAATGAAATACTGTATGGTTCCACTTCTTTGAGATTCCTAGAGCAGTCGAATTCAGAGACAGAAAGTAGAAGGGTGGTTGCCAGGGACTGGTGGAGGGGGAAACAGGGAGTTACAGCACTGCAAAACAAAGAGTTCTGGAGATCTGGTTGTACAACAACGTGAGTGCATGTAACTGTACACTTAAAAATGGTTAAGATGGTAACTTTTGTATTCTATGTGTTTTACCATAACTAAACATTAAACAAACCAGGAAACCCTTCAAAAGTTTTATTCTTCTTGAGACACGGTCAAAAATCCTAACACAGCCTAGTAAGTACTGACCCGCTTTTTCACCTCTACTGTGTACCACTCTCCCCCTTATCCTCCAAAATTCCTCCATTCATTTCCTCCAGCACATTAAGGGTTTTTTTGTACCGTTTAGTCTTCATATAGGCTTCCCTGGCCTGGAATGGTCTTCCTTTCTCTGCCCATCTTAATATCTGCTCATGCTTTAGTCTCAGCATTAGTATTTCTTCAGAGTATCCTAGACCAGGTCAGCTCTCTCGTTTATGCCCTCTTGACATCCTGGTACTTTCCCCAAGAATTACTAAATTTATTTAAGCCTTTATTTATTTGTGAGAGAGAGAGAGAGAGAGAGAATATGAATGAGTGGGGGAGGGGCAGAGAGAGGGAGTCATAGAATCTGAAGCAGGCTCCAGGCTCTGAGCTGTCAGCACAGAGCCTGACGTGGGGCTCAACCCCACGAACTGTGAGATCATGACCTGAGCCAAAGCCAGATGCTTAACCGACTGAGCAACCCAGGCACCCCTCCCCAAGAATTATTAACAATTACTTGGGTTATTATCTGTTTAGTGTCTGTTTGCACCACCAGACAATATACACCAGACAATATATATGCAATATACAGGCGCTGACTTACCTTGCCTCCCCCACCAGACGGCATGCTGGAACTTCCTGTCCTGCCTGCCACACAGTAGGTATTTAATAATTATTTGCTGAGTAAGTATGGAAGCAGCTGTCCCACCTAAGTTTAGGGTTTCTGATCGAGATGAATCGCAGTTTGGTGACACACAAATGAGAAAGAGCATCACTGACAGTGGTCATTGAGAAATCACAGAACGATATTAGAAAAGTAACCTGTGTAAATAGCACTCCAATGTTTGCAAAGTGATGAAGATGCACTGTGCAAGTTATGGACGTGTTAGGAAACTGCTGATCTTTGGCAAAATTTCAGACGTTATTATTAAAGGAATAACGTAGATACTGAGAAGAGAAAGCTGTAATAATGGGGTGCTGGCACAAGCTGGTTATGTATGGGAGGCAGAATGATGCTCCCCACCCCCCCGCATGTCCCCATCCTAATCCCTGGGACCTGTGAATTCCTTAGGTTACACAGCAAGAGGCAATTCAGGTTGCTCTTCAGCTGACTTTAGAATAAAGATTACCCTGGACTGTGAGAGTGGGCCTAAGGTAATCAGAGGGGTTTTAGGTGTGGAAGAGAGAGGCAGGAAGTCAAATAGAGAGCACTCTGCAGATGCTTCACTACAGGTTTTGAAGACAGAGGAAGGGCAAGAATGTAGGCAGCCTCCAGAAGCTGGGAAAGTGAAGAAAATGGATTCTCCCATAGAACCTCCGGAAGGAATGCAGGATTGCCAATGCCTTGATTGTAGCCCAATGAGATCCATTTTGGGCTTTGCACTTGCAGAACTGTAAGACAATAAATCTGTGTTTTTTTTAAGCCATCTAGTTTGTGGTAACTGGTTACAGTGGCAACGGAAAACTAACACACTATGGCTAAGCCATGGAAGATTCACTTCTTTTCCTTCCTTGCCATAGCTCCTGACCTAGCAAATCAGGAAGAGAGTAAATAAGATGTCTTTGTTTTTTCCACCAAAACACTTGATTACATCATTTAAGATATCATAACACTAAAAAATATGCACCAAAGGCAAAGTCAACGAAGTGAATTAGAAAACTCTGTGGAGTGCCCACACCCCCAAAGTGCTGATTAATGGAACGATGCCATCTTAGAAGATTCTGAGCAACACACTACAAGGGTCTGTTCATTAACATTCTTCAATACTTTTATCAATAACTTAGAGCAGGGATTCTTAACTCTGGGATTATGGACCACCTGGGACTGCAAAAAGTATCTGAACCTTCTAAACCTTACTGAAAATGTTGTTATTACCTACATAATTTTTTAATTTTTTTAATTTATTTTTATTTTTTGGCAGAAAGCTCTATGGCCTTCATTAAAGTCTTAAAGGGGATCCATAAGTCCAGAAGGTTATGACCTGACTTAAATGAAGATACAGAAGGTATGCTCATCACATTCACTGGTGACACAAAGCTGCTGGAAAGAGTAAAGACTGCAGTGACAAATCAGGATTCCAAAAACATCCTGAAAGGTTGAATGAACAGGCTACATCCAGCGAAGATAAAATCACACAGCTTAGGGCAGCCTCTGGAAAAGACTCAGAAGGTTTAATCAACAGTAAGCTCAGTATGAGTCAGTAATTAGGGCTACCAAAATAACTTATATGACTCTCGGCAGGTGTCCAGCATGATGGAAAAAAAAACACTTCTACTCTCTTCTGCTTTGGTGAAACCAAATGCATTACTGTGTTCAGTTTTGGGTTTCTTCTGTATTCATTTCCTAAGCCTGCCATAACAAATGACCACAAACTTGGGTGACTTAAGACAACAGAAAATGTACTGTCCCACAGTTCTGGAGGCTGGAAGTTGAAATCAAGGTGTCTTGGTTCCTTCCGTAGGCTCCAAAAGGAAAACAGTCCCATGGCTCTCTCCTAGCTTCTGGGGCCCAGAAAACCTTGGTGTTCCCTGGCTGTGGCAGTGTAACCCTGATCTCTGTTTCCCTCTATCTTCCTGTGGCTCTTTTCACTGTGTGCCTGAGTCCTCTCTTCTCCTTATAAGGACACCCACATTGGATTTAGGGCCCATCCTAAACTACTATGATCTTATCTTGATCCTCAACTACTTACGTTTGTCAAGATCCTATTTCCAAATAAGGTCACACTCAGATTCCAGGTGGACATGAACTTTTATGTGACATTATTCAACCCACTGCATCCTTTAAGTGGAATACTGACAGACAAATACACTCTGAAGTTTACAATACCATATTCTTAATTTTTTTTTTAACATTTATTTTTGAGAGACAGAGAGAGACAAAGCATGAGCAGGGGAGGGGAAGAGAGAGAGGGAGACACAGAATCCGGGCTCCAAGCTGTCAGCACAGAGCCTAATGCAGGGCTCCAACTCACAAACCGCGAGTTCATGACCCGAGCCGAAGTTGGACACTTAACTGACTGAGCCACCCAGGCACCCCTACGATACCATATTCTTAAGAGCAATCAAAAGAAACAGAGATATAAAACCAAAAGGTTAGAGGGCTTGAGTCAAACAAGGAAATTAACTATTGCCTACAAATATCTGAACCAAGTTTTTTCCCCAGATGAAAAACTTTCTAACACTGCTTTCCAGAGATGAATGTGATAGATTTCTGTCATTCATTTGTTCAAGCTTAAGCTGTACAATCATCGGATAGGAATGCTGAGGCTTCGGATGGGTGGCTGACTTGGAATCACTGATGATCAAGCTATATAGCTTCAGCATGGTAAGCAGGGGTGAGATAAGTGGCTGGAGCCACTGGAGGAGACCACAGGGAGGGAGCTCAGATTTCCATTCTGAGGATAATGAGAAGACCCGGAAGGGGGTTAAGCAAGGAGTGTTACGATTTCCTGTAGAAGCTTCAAGATTATCCTGGCTACTGTAGGGAGAAAAGACTGATGGAAGTTAAGAGAAAAGCAGAGACCAAGACAGGGTAAGAGGGGAGAGCTGCCCATACTGAGAAGGCAGGAGTGAAAATGACAAGTCACACAGAGATATGTATATCCTGCAGTTAAACTGTGGAGGGAAGATCAGATGTGGAATGTGAGGAGAAGAAGCAAGGATGACCCTAAATGTGGACGGTGATGTCATTTGTTGAGATGGGGAGGATCAGGGAGCAGCGGTAGCAGGCTGGAAGGCAAAAAAAAATGTATCAAAGGCTCCATCTGAGGTTTCTAAATCTGGAGATGTCCTCGAGACATTTAGGTTGAAGATACCATGCAGACAGAGTTGAATGTGTGACTCTAGGCTCACAAGGGAAGACTAGGCTGAAAGTAGAGGAAGACACAACAGCAGGCACTGGAGAAAAAGAAAACTGTTGCCTTAGAGTTGTCCCACTTCTTTAGGAGTATTTTGGGGGTGCACCTGGCTGCTGGCTCAGTCAGAAGAGCATGTGACGCTTGATCTTGGGGTCATAGGTTTGAGCCCCATGCTGGGTGCAGAGATTACTTAATAAATAAAAAACTTAAAAAAATATTTTTGTATTACTGAGCATAGTTAAGTGCCCATTTGTTTCTGCTTAAATGTTATGTTCTCAAACCCTGGTCAGCTGCGTTGTTCAGATTTTCTCCAGCCACATTCAACTGCATGGTGACAGGAAGCACAGAGACGGATGGTAGTGGTTCACCCTGGACTGACATTTTGCCAAGTGAGTGTGATACAGAACAGAGGAAAAAGGGATGATTAATGTGAAGAATCATGGACTCTACATCAAATAAGGAGAGAAGTGAGAAGCCAGAGGGGGCTGAAAGAGCTTCCTCTATCCAAAATCAGCCAAAGGACAGGGTCATGCTATGCTGAATTCAATTAATGCTGAGGCCTTATCACAACTGACTAAGGAGGAAGGTAGTTGCCAGAAGAAAGGGAAACACTATGAGCCAACATAGTAGCTACTATCATAAATTAGTTTAGGATCTATAGACTTAGATCTGTTTATAAAATAAAAGTAGTTAATTCAATGGTAGCGTTTCCTGATTTCGTGGTCCATCAGTGGCTACTAAGCATGAACTCTCTGGAGACAGTGCTTAGTTTCTAAAGAACCCTACATTTTATAGCAAGTCACTATAGTTGGAGGAGACCTCAGATGCTGGGAAAGCAGGGAGCTTCTGCAGAAAAGAGAAAGGGGTGGGCACAGAATTCATTTGCAGTGTGGATGGGGGAATGAGTGGGAAGCTTACTGTACACACACAGAAAAGACAAACTTCACCCAATGGCTTACAGTGAAGTATACCTGTCCCATTCACTCCATTGTCCTAGGTCCCCCAAAGCAACCGTTTTTAGTTCTTCTAGTGGTCACCTTCTACAGTTCCACAAAGGCTCATCGCCATTGTTTCCTGGTTTGTCAATGTAAGACATTATCTGCAGATTTATGAGGCTACAAATCAAGGTTCTGCTCATTTAGGCTTCTCCATTTTCCCTCTTCCCTGATTTCATTGTTTCATTATTTTCCTCTGTGGTTCAACCTTCCCAGTGTCTGCAACTACAGCCGACCTCCTGAACACTCACCCAGTGAGATGAAGTCACTGGCCCTTACCAGCTCCTGACATGTCTTTTCTCTCTTCCATTTCTCTACCTTTGTCATCTATTTATAGTTACAGATGCTTAGGTCGAAATGTTTGCTTTCTCTTTCTTCTGCAACCAATAGGGCCTTCCACACTTTAACTACAGATTGATCTTAAACACTGAAAACCAACAAAACCACTAAAGCACTAATATCATCATTATAAAAATGTTACAGAACGGCCTGTGTTTGGATTCCACTTCCCTTTCTAGGATCTGCTAACTGCTCACAACTGTGTCACATTTTAGTTGTTTCACAATTGGACCAACTGTCCCTGGTCTTGGAGTTCCTCTTCTCTTACTAGGGAAAAACATGTCCTTTTAATTTTATGTCTAGTATCTTCCAGTTTGCTGCTCTGACCTTGGCTTGGAATTCACTCCATTTTTTTTTTTTTTTTTAAGCTTTGGGAATAAACAAACACCCAACCTGTACACACTTACTTGTTCCCTTCGGGAAGTATGACTTTTCCCCTATGAAGGTTGTGTACTGAAAATTAACCATTTCAAAAAAAAAAAAAAAAAAAAAGAGAGACAGAAAACGAAAAATGTCCCCCAGTGATCCAATCAATAGAACACAATCATTTTTATTTTTGCACATTACTCTGAGTCTTAATCCACTGTAAACAAATTTAACACAGTCACAGTTCAATCACTATATGTTTATTTTTGTAGGATATACCTTGCTTTCACAATCCCCTTTAATGGCTGTGTAACTTTCCACTGAGTGGATGTATCATAATTTATTAAACCCACTCAGGAAGCAGTACAAAAAAGTGGTTAAAGTATGGATGCTGCAGTCAGACAGACCTCCAACACATCCCAGCTCTGCTGAATCCCGACAGCTATACAGCTGGTAGGTTACCTCTCCTACTTTCATTCACCCAACGCTAATAACCAGTGCCACCCTACTATGTTCCAGGTGCCACGCCAAGCACTGTGTACACACGAGTAGACACAGCAACAGCATCCCCGCCCTCATAAACAAACAAACCAGATATATAATTTCCAATCGTATAGAGGGCTCTCAAGAAAAAAGACACTAAGTGAGAGACTGGAGAAGCCTGAATTCACATCCACAAAATGAGGACACGGTACCACTCAGGGCTGTTATTAAGTGACAGTCCATGTATAGTACAGTACTTGGCACCCTTCTCGGCCCACAATACGCGAAACAATATGTGTTAAGTACCTCACTGCCTGGGGTAAACCAAGAGCACCAAAGCAGGAAACACTCTCTCAGTGTGTTCTTCTTTCCTTCATCAACAGAAATCCTACACTTTCTCAAGTCTGAGTTCATGGCTAGACATCTGATGTGGGTCTTTTCTATATCCATTTCCCTCCTCAGCATGTTATTTTCTTTTACCTCCTTAAACAAGCTATCTCTACAATAGCTGTTTTAACACCCTTATCTGCAACTCTAGCATTTGTTCCATTTCTGGGCCTGTTGCTACTGCCTATTTTTGCCTGGTTATGGGTCATAGTTTCCTGTTTCTTAGCATGCCCAGTTATTTCTGACTGGATGTTGGTCTTAGATTTTATGTTTTTGGGATCCAGATGTCACTGCATCCCTTTCAATATTGTCGAGCTTTGTTCTGGACCAGTTACTTGGAATCAGTCTGATCCTTTTCAAGTTCGCTCCTAAGCTTTGTTAAGTGGAGTCCAGAACAGGTTTTTATTTAGGGCTGATTTGGCCTCGCGTGCATTAGGCAGTCTCCCTACACTGATCAGTAAGAGTATGAACTATTCCAAGCCCTGTGGGAACTCCAAGAATTCCCCCTGCTAATTTCTGACAGTTCTTCATAAAATGTGCAGATCAGTACTCTGGCCAAAGACCCGTGGGGACCCCTCACGGCTCTCCAGAGTTCATTCCCTGCGCGACTCTCTCCTCTCTCGTATTTTACCTCCTTGCATATTCAAGTCCGTTCCAACTGCCTTGGCCTCCTAGAGCTCTGAACTCTGTTTCGGCAACACCAGGTTCCCTCTGGATTCCCCTTCCTTGCACTGCAACATGGCAACTCTCCAGGCCGTAAGTAAGCTGGGGCAGTCATACAGCTCCACTGTTTATTTCCTTTCTCTCAGGGATCACTGTCCTGTACTCTTTGTTGACCTATTTCTAAAACTGCTGTTTCATAACTTTGTCATGTTTTCTAGTCATTTAAGGTGGGGAAGTGAACTGGTCCCTTTTACTCAATTATGGCTAGAAACAGAACTAACCAAGCTTGACTTCGAATTTCCACATTTTCAATGAAACTCTTCTAGACTACAAGTCCAAGTCATTTTCCACTTTTCTGGTCTTCATGCAATTCACGACGCAGCACACTAACAGAGGCCCTACAGTATACTCTGTCCATCAAGCCCCTCCCCCCCCGCCCCCAACACCTTCCTACAAAGCCTGCCATCAGTTTCACTACCAGACCCAACACCGCTAGACTGAATGCAATCACAGATTCCAGTGGCTTGCTAGTGCCAGGCACAGTCCTAGGTGCTGGACTGAAACAAGGAAGACATTGTCCCTAACTGCCAGGAGCTCACAGTTTGTGGCAATGTAGAAATCAAACTCTCAGCCATAAATCCATAACACAGTTTTCAACGGGGAAAAACTAAGGTAGAAATGAACTTTTAGCACAAAGATCGTCAAACATTTTCTTAAAGTGCCAGAGAGTAAGTAGCCTAGGCTTGCAGGCCACATAGACTCCTCTGTCACAACCACTCAGTTCAAAAGCAGCCAAAGACATGTGAACAAACGGTTATAGCTGTATTCCATGACTGTGTAAAGTAACAGGTGGCTGGCCCCCTGGGTGTAGTCTGCACACCCCTGCTTTAGAACAACATCCACCAAAACAGCCTGCACCATCTTCTACAATGGTATGTTCTGTTTGTGCCATCCAGACAAGGCCCTCCTAGGCGGGCAGTGCATACAGCGCCTTCTGCACAAACTATAGCACTTGTACAACAACTCAAGCACAGAGTAGGTACTTACTATTTTTTTTTTTTAACTTATGCTGCTTTGCATTTGAAGAGCTCCCTTTGTTTTACTTAAAACTGCTTCCAACAGTAAACGAAGCTGCATTTGCAACAATTCATAGAAAATAATAAATGTCTAGTGCATAATATAAGGATGATAAAACAAGCAAATATTGATGGTCCTGAAAAACAGTTTCATTTTGCAAGTAAGTCAAGACTACCATATACTTAAATACTCAAAAGAATCTGCTCTGGGGACTACCCATTCATCCCACAGATGGCCTAAAACACTACTAGACTTCTCTCTTGAAAAATATCTAAAGGGCGAGTTCACAAGCACATAAAAAAGAATGGCCTCAAAAGAACTTTCAATTGTGGTCAAAATTCAAGTCTATCTAGAAAAGACAAAGATTTGATACACTGCACATCTTTTTAAAATTGATCAATCAAAAAGATCTTACAAAATAAATCTTACAAAATAAATGCTAAGTATTTCAATTTGTTTTCACTGCTGCACAATATGTGTGTGCATATACGTACACACAATGGATAAACAGACGGTGATGTGACTGGTTTGAAAAGACGACCACTCTCTTTAATAGGTATATTCTGGCAGGTTTGTTCAAAAAGATCTGTCCTTGGGTGCCTGGACGACTCTGTCAGTTGAGTGTCTGACTTGATTTCGGCTCAGGTCAAGATCCCAGGATTGTGGGATGGAGGGAGCCCTGCATCGGGCTCTGTGCTGAGAGCATAGAGCCAGCTCGGGATAGTCTCAGTTTTTCTCTCTTTCTCTGCCTCTGCCCCTCCCCTGCTCATGCACATTCTCTAAAAATAAAAAAATAAGATTTGTCCTACCACTTTACAGTCACACTTCAATCAAGGTGGAGGAAACTTAGAAGTCATTTAATCTAACCTTCCTTCAAATGAAGGATTTTTCTTTTATAACGTTCAACAGTGCTCTGTGGTTTGTCCATCTTTTTTTTTTTTAACGTTTATTTATTTTTGAGACAGAGAGAGACAGAGCATGAACAGGGGAGGAGCAGAGAGAGAGGGAGACACAGAATCCGAAACAGGCTCCAGGCTCTGAGCTGTCAGCACAGAGCCCGACACAGGGCTCGAACTCACGGGCCGCGAGATCATGACCCGAGCCGAAGTCGGACGCTTAACCGACCAAGCCACCCAGGCGCCCCGGTTTGTCCATCTTTTAAAACTCACATTCAGAATCAAACATAAACGAGAGGTGTACCTGGCCTCATGAAGCAGGACCAGTGCTGCCCAGGAACCAGACACCCAAATTCAAGATGACTAGAGAGGGTCTGTCCTGCAACAGGCAGCTAAGCTTTATCTCCCTTCAACTCCTTTTAATGCAGGTGGTTTTTTTTTTACACCCCAATTCGGGGCTATGTATTTATTCCTATTCACTTTTTTTCTTAGTCTCAACCCACCATTCTACACACTGAGATCCTATGGATTCAGCAGGTCAAAGAGATCATTTAAATATGCCATGTCTTTACCAAAATCACTGGCACAGCAATCAAAGATCTTCACAATGTGAAGAACAGCAGAAGGAAAAACTGAAGGCAGCAAATATGAACACAACCCTTATGGGAAGCTTTGCCATTAAGAGAAATAGAGGATGGGATGGTAGCAGAAGAGTATTTGGTGGGAAGGTCAAATGTTTTTTTTAAAAATATTCAAATATTTATATGCCAATGGATCATCCAAAAGTGAAGGAAAAATACAGTGTGTGAAACCATTTTCTCAATTGTAAAATTCAATATAAATATATTGTATATATCTCCTTTATCTGCTTGCTTATTTATGTTAAGATCTGGTTTTTAGAACCTCCAGCTCCTTTTGAATTCTCTTTCCTTTCAGAGTCCCTGTTCCCAGAATCATACCTACTATTTCTCTGAATATTTTGAAATCTCTATATCTAGTAGTCCTTGCCTTTGCCATTATGAATTCTAACATTACATGATGGCTTTCATCCAAGGTCTTTTTTCCACATCAATATCCTTTACTCTTTATCAGAATTTAAAAAACCATGTTCAAGTTTAATGGATTCATCCAAAAGAACCACTTTCTTAAACCTAAAAACCTAAGTTTTGCTTTTTTTTTTTTTTTTTGTATCCATACGGTCAGCAAGATGCCCCCCTTCCCCCTTCCCCACAAAAGTTGATCATTTGGTAAAACTGTTAAGGCTATAACATCCAATCCTCAAAATTTCTATGCAAAGCAAAAAGTGGCTGATACCAGATTCTTCCCACCAGCACATCTGCATATACAATGACATCATCAACACTGGTCCTTCTCCTGCCCAACCCCCACTCCAGGCTCAGACAAAAAGTTAGTGTGCACAAACACAGAGCACATTTACAATGTCTGCTCCCCAGTAGGTACTAGCTAGTTTACATTTGTTTCTAGTTCTAAGCTCACCCTTTGAGTAAGCAACTGTAATCTGCAAATAAATACAAGATATGTTCCTTCAAAGGCCCATTCCTAAAAATGAATTATCAGTAAACATATGAAATCTGTTAACACCAAACAAATGAATCTCCATTCTATTCAATCTGCATCCTATTTAGTGACAAAGAATACGTTTTCAAAGTACAACACTTATTGTTTTATAAAGTTTAACACTTTCTAAAAATGTACTTTTAAAACACCAAAGAATCTAAAGAAAAAGCTGTCTATTTGCCCTTTAAAGGTGTAGAATAAATAAATTTCATTCAGTTATTCGTACATGTCTACATGTATGAATTTTGTAGCACTACAAAATAAGAAAGGTTTCTAATATTTCACAAACCAAGTCAGTGATTTAAAATGAGTCATCATGTTAAGCTCTAGGAAAATGTGAAATTGTTTTGTCTTTATATTCATTACTACCAAACACTTATCCTCAAAAATGCACGTTTGTTAATTTCACATCTAGGGGTGCCTGGTTGGCTTAGTTGGTAGATTATGCAACTCTTGATCCCAGGGTTGTGAGTTCAAGCCCCACACTGGGTGTAGAGCCTGCTCAAAAAAAAAAAAAAAAAAAAAAAAGATAAAGAAAAAAAATTTTCACATCTATTGGGCCCAGCTACTTCTGCCAGGAATTCCCGTCTCGTAACATTTTTTGCTTTGTAATTTGAACATTACTTTGTTTACTGTCAACACACAGGAAGTCCTCAATAAACACGCTAAGATTCTCTTCAATTCAAAATTATAAGAGCATAAAAGGTCATAAGAACTGTAATATTTTTTATTAAAATATAAAATTTTGAAATTCACTAAATCAAGAATAGCCACTTTTTTTTTAACTGAGGTATAATGGATGTAACGCAAGTAATTGTAACAGACTTATACCACCATTGTTGTTTTTAAGATACATTCCCAAGTTCCTGCTGCAAAAGTAGGAAAATGTCCTGGATTTCATGATTTACAGGTATACGGATGTGTAAAGGCCCTAACTAGCACTTCAGGAAGAAGAGGAATTTTCATCTGTTTTGTTCACTGCTGTTGCCCCACCACCTCTCCAGTGGTACACAGGATTTCAATTAGTATTTGCTGAACTGAAAGCACCTCTGTGTGCAGACCCCTCAGTAGGAAGTCAGACTCAAACCACCTGTAGGACCTCACCACTCACACCATGAGAAAACATGCAGCAATCTCATGTTGTGCAAATAGAAAATGAGCTCCTAGAGAATGGAGAATAGGAAGAGAAGACAGACACTGAAGGGAACCGACCCCAGACTCAGCGTTCACACACTGCCCTGACGTGTTCACATTGAGGGGTGTCTAAAACCTCACCAATTTAGACATTCATTCAGGTTGACAAGTCTCGTTTTAAGAATGCAGGGACCATTCATACCTGTCAACAATCTTACGAGGTAAATATGTCATCATTCCATTTTGTGGAGGATACTGAGGTTATGTGGCCAATTTACTTTCCCAGGGTTATGCAATGCTCTCCTGGTGTCACATAGCATATGCACAGCACAACTCAGAACCTTTACTTGTACAGTGATGCTACCTCCCCAGGAATACGGAAACAGGACTAACCTTCCTCTACACATCAGTTGCATGTTAGTTCCCAATACTCTTCTGTTCAAACACCTACAACAAGAGTTCTCAAAGACCGGGCTTTTGTTTGGGGATGACAAGCAAGCAACACGTAGTTTTACAACATGAGACCCTTTGGAGGCAAGAATCTAAAGTGAATATCGTGGATTTGGGGTGCCCGAGGGAACCAAGCCCTAAAGACAAACCAAGTATTTCAAAACCCTGCACGGGGCCAACTCTTGCTCCAGAACAGCTTGCCTCTCTCTCTTCCTCTTCCTCCCCTTCCACGTGACCCTCACGGTTCTCCGCACCAGAAAATAGGCTACCATTGTTAGTGCCATAGTTTGGCAACATTATGTGATCCAACTACAGTGACTGGCACAGAACAGGCACACAAATATTTACTAAATGAACCAAAGACCAAAGTTGTTTCTGCCCGCAAGCTGGGACCCTAACTGCCATTTTTAACAAAGTGGAGATGAGAATGCACTTTAAGCACCTGACCGTTGGTGTAAAAATGAACTTTTACAAGGCATTTCTAAATTGGGGGCAAACTAGAGTGAAAGACCCACGTGATTCTTTTTCCTCAGTACACAGACAGCTTAGCACTTTAGCACACACAGATCTCAGAAGAGGCATCATGTTTTAATATTTTAGAGTATAAAAACAAACATCATTACCTTATTTAGACTGCCTTGTTTAGGTCATCTTAACATGAATAGCAGCTTAAAAAAAAAATCCACTCTCAGCATTCTCAGGATGAGTGCGGGGGTGGAGAAGATAGCAGACATTTTCCAAAAAGTTCGCAGTGAGCAAAAAAACAAAAAACAAAACCCCCCCAAAAATATCAAAAGGAAAAAAAGGTTCCTTTAAAACATGACCAGTAATTTATATAAATATACGTTTTTATACAAATAACTAAACGGAGCCAGTGTTTATAGGAAAGCATGAGCATACGCCAAATGGCTTCAAAGACAATTCTTGAAAATTTTATCTATTTCCCCTTCGGTCAGCACCCATGCCCTGAAAACTTGGCTACTAGTTCCAATTGGTATCAGATTCTTCATAATGTGAGATTTTCAGGCGTCAAATTACAGTAAAAACTACTGGGGCAGAACAGGAGCCAAAAGCAACAGGGAAGATGCCCATTTTCCTCTACCAACCTCCTCCCACTTGCCACTTAAGAAAAACGGCACGTTTTTACGTTAGAAAAGGGCCTTCATCCTTCGAGATCTAATTCAGCGTTAAGTCTGGGATTTCGGGAACAAACCTGCCGATTCCGAAATGCAGGTTAAGACCTCCTCCACCATGAATTAGTTTTGCGCTCTTCCACCACCTCCTTTGTCTGAACTGTCCCTGCAAACTCGCAGACCCATGCCCTCCTGTAAACAAGCTACCTAAACGAAAAGGAACGTTTTCTAAGTCTTCCTAAGAGAAGAGGAACCCCCCACCCCCACCCCCAAAAAAGCGTCTGGAGCCTCATTCCCACCCGTGGGCAGGCCGGGCTGCACACGACGGAAACCTGGACCCCGGGGCCGCCGGCCGAGCGGAGCGGAGCTGCGAGTCCGGCCGGGGTGGGTGGGGGCGCTGAGCCCGCCGCCCCCGCGCCCCGGCTCCCGGGGGCCGCCGCCCGCCCCCGCGCCGGCTCCTTCTCTCCGCGCCCCGGCACTCACCTCCGTGGATGGGCAGCGGTGCCAGCACCTGGCCGCGGACCTCGGCCTTGGGCGAGTCGAGCCCGTAGCGCCCGCGGTCGATGCGGAACGTGAGCGGGGCGCCGCGGCCGGGCTCCTGCACCGTCACGTTGATGAGCGCCGTGTAGTACTCCTGGCTCGCGTTGTCCGCCCGCGCCGGCCACAGGCTGCAGGTCAGCAGAGCGAGCGCGGCGAGCCGGGCCGGGCCCGCCCGCGCCGCGCCGCTCATCGTCCCTCCGGCCGCCGCCGCCGCCGCTCGCGGACCGGGCTCCAGGGCCGGCGCGGAGAGGCGGGGCGGGCGCGGCCGGCGCTGCGGCGGGAGCGCGCGCGCGCGGCCTGCGCGGGGCCGGGCACGAGCACGGTCCTCCTCGGCGCCGCGGCCCCGCCGCTCGCCGCCCTCACGTCTGCGGCCCGCCCGCGGGGAGGCGCCCATGGGCCCCTGGGCGAGGACGGCGGGTCAGGCAGCTCGCGGTGGTCTCCTCGGGGCCCCCTGAGGGCCGTGAGGACGGGCCCACTCCATCCCACGGGTCTGGTCCCGCCGACTCGGGGGCGCCTCGCTTGGCAGCGGCGGGGTTTGGGAGGCGGCTCCAAGAGGATGCGCCTGAAGCAGGGTCTGTGAAACACAAAGTCCCGCTAGCCCGGCTGCCACCTCCGGCGCGCTCGCCGCCGCTCTGCCCAGCCCCCTCCCGGAGGGCCGAGCGGCAACGCGCAGGCCTGGGGCTCAGCCCCGCCCCCGCGCGCTTGCGTGCGATGCCCTGCTCGCTCCCGCCCGCCTGCACGAGGGCCGGAGCTTACACAGCCATGTCCGTTAGTCTCGGCGTGATGGGCACAGGGTGCGGAGCCTGGGAGCTTTATAAAGGCCTGTGGAAAAGTTTGCGACGAAAATGCAAAAAGAAAAACAGTTAAAACTTTACAATTAATTTTAAAAGTTAAATGTCTGTGAAGAGTTCAGATTTCAGCTGGTCAACTACCAGTCACATATAATTGACACCAAGGAACGCAGGGGAGGGGATGTGCCTCTGTAATGGCACTCGGGGGGCCGCAACACTGTAAGAACTGTAAGAACACCTGTGGGGTTGAGAAGGCTGTCTACAGGAGATGAAACCTCCAGATTCTCTGGATAAAGAGATTGTAGTGAGACCTGCCCAGCCCACAACACACACACATCTTGTCAGCTGTGTACCCTTCTAAAGCATAAACGAAAGAGTGGGATGGGTCTTGAGTCAGGTGTGGCTGAATCCAGTAGCTTATAGAATGTCAGGCAGTGTACTCATTATTGCTCCCTGATGAGGAGGAAGGATAACATCTTTTTTTTCTAATTTAAGTTTTCGTTAACATACAGTGCAATATTGGTTTCAGGAGTAGACTTCAGTGATTCATCGCTTACATACAATACCCAGTGTTCAGGTGCCCTCGATACCCATAGCGCATCTAGGCCATCCCCCACCCACCTCCTCTGTCAACCCTCAATTTGTTCTCTATCATTAAGAGTCTCTGGTGGTTTGTTTCCCTCTCCTCTCTTTTCCCCATGCTCATCTGTTGTGTTTCTTAAATTCCACATATAAGTGAAATCATATGGTATTTGTTTTTCTCTGATTGACTTCTTTTTGCTAGTTCCATCCACGTTGTTGCAAATGGCAATATTTCATTGTTTTTGATGGCTGAGTAATATTCCATTACGTGTGTGTGTGTGTGTGTGTGTGTGTGTGTGTGTGTATACCGCATTTTCTTTATCCATTCATCCGTTGGTGGACATTTGGGCTCTCTTCATCATTTGTCTATTGTTGATAATGCTGCTATAAACATTGGGATGCATATGTCCCATTGAATCTGTGTGTTTGTATCCTTTGGATCAATACTTAATAGTAGGATAGCATCTTCTGACTGGCCCTGCCTGGATTCCCTGCGTCCTATAGTGGGAAGGGGTGGAGTCAGCCTTGCCCAACCAAATGTACTGAGTATCCCAGAAAGAGGCCACTTCCCAAAGGAAAACTGAGGCACTGTTTCCAGGCAAAGGGTGTGGATGCAGTGTTGGCTAAAATATCAGATGTCCTTGGGTGACTCTTAGCAATGTCCTTCACAATTTCTCCCTCTAAATCTTCCCTTCCTTCCTCACTGCAATCATCTGTCTAGTCTGTCCTGGCCATATTGAGGCTGGCTTTATTTACTTGCCTCCAGGATGTACAGCCCCTAGACCAAAATAACCAGGCCTCCTCCCTGGGCCTAGTGCTTGAAGAGGTATCTACTTTGGCCCTCCAGCAGCTGGACTCCCTTCTCACAGAGCAAAGAGTTCTTGGGACCAAGGTACTCATGTTCAGGCACCTGAGACAGGGAGTTCCCTGCCCAGATAGCCCCAGGACTGCTGGGGGTCTCTGGGCTCTGCTCTTACTTGGCATGCCCTGGCCTGCCTCTGCTTGCCAGGCTCATTCACTCTACTCCCTTGTCCTTACAAGGGACTTTCTTTCTTTCTTTCTTTCTTTCTTTCTTTCTTTCTTTCTTTCTTTCTTTCTCTTTAAATTTTTTTTTGTCAATATTTATTTATTTGGGGGAGAAAGAGAGACAGTGTGAGCAGGGGAGGGGCAGAGAGAGAGGGAGACACAGAATCTGAAGCAGGCTCCAGACTCCAAGCTGTCTGCACAGAGCCTGATGCAGGGCTCGAACTCACAAACTGTGAGATCATGACCCGAGCTGAAGTCAGACGTTTAACCGACTGAGCCACCCAGGCTCCCCTAAAAGGGTCTTTTAAAGCATGTGGTACCCATACTTTGAATTTGTCAAGTAGAGAGTTGCTTCTAGAGAACTTACAACACTTCTCTGGCACTTTTCAATCGCCCTTTAAAATAGAGTGGGATGAGGTGGTCTCTGTGCATAGCCTCAGCAGGTATGGACATCTAGGGCATTGGTAACACCACCTTCATTTGGGAGTGTAATTGTTTTTAATTTTATGGACAGTTTCCTTTAGGAAAAGGGTCTTTTCATGTATAGTTGTGGTACAAAGCTACCTTTTTAAAATTGCAGTAAAAATATGAAAAACAAACAAACAAAAAAAACCCCCAAATCATCTTAAACCATTTGTAAGTGTTCAGTTCAGCAGCATTTGGTACATTCACATTGTTGTGCAAGGATCACCACCATCCATCTTCTAGACTCTTTTCATCTTGTAAAACTGAATTTCTGTCCCCATTACATAATAACTTTACACTGCCCCCTCCCCCAGCCCATTGGAACCACAATTCTATTTTCTGTTTCTATAAAATTTCACTACTCCGGGCATATACATACAGACATTTATAGACCCACATACATGGAGTCACACAGTATTTGACCCTTAGAGTGTTTTGTTTTGTTTTGTTGGTATTTGACCTTTCGTGACTGGATTATTTTACTCAGCATAGTGTCCTCCAGGTTCATCCATGTTGTAGCATGTGTTAGAATTTCTTTCATCTTTAAGGATGAATAATGTTCCATTGTATGTATACATCACATTTTGTTTATCCAAGCACTGATGGACACTTGGCTTGCTTCCACCTTTTGGCTACTGCAAATAATGCTGCTATGAACACGGGTGTGTAAATATCTCTTCAAGATCCTGATTTCAACTCTTTTGCATAAATACCCAGAAGTGGGATTGCTGGATCATATAACAGATTCTATGTTTAATTTTTTGAGTAACTGCCATACCATTTTTCCGTAGTGGCTACACCATCTACAGTCTCCCCAACAATACACAAGGGCTCACGTTTCTCCACATCCACGTCAACACTTGGGACAAAACTACCTTTTAAAACATTCAGGTAAAAATAAATAAGTAAATAAATAAAACATTTAAGTGAAAAAAAAGTGAGTGGATGAAAAGTATCAAGTAAATAAAAGCACAGGTGGTATTTGGCTATGGCAGATCTCATGAGGAGTGTGTGTTGAGGTCTGACTGAGGCCCACCGGGGTCTAGAAGGGAGATACCCATAGGCCTCCCTCCTCTGGAGGGAGCCCTTTCTTTGGCTCCACACATGACTCTCCCCTCCCTCTGCTCCCATCTCCCAAGAAATCCCAGGTCACCCGTAAGCCCCATCTCAAATTCCCCTTCTCCTCAGAGTTCCAGCGGGCCCAGTTCCCAGCCTTCCATCTCCAGGTGCTGGGAAGGAAGAGCTTCAGTCCTTTAGAAATGTATCTGGCTCCTCTGGGAGCAATGTCTACCTTCCCAGGGCCATAAACAGGGGTAGCCTGTGTATAAAACATACTACATAGCATGGGGGGTAAAGCAGGGGTGGGGGGGCAGCTCCAGGGATCAGAGCCCAAGCTGGGTTCCCTGGGCAGTGTTGGAAACCTCAAAGGATTGTCCAAAATTTCTCTTCTTCCTCCTCCCCCATCTTTTCTTCCTCTTCCTTTTCTTTCGTTTTCTTTCTTCCTTTCTTTCTTTCTTTCTTTCTTTCTTTCTTTCTTTCTTTCTTTCTTTCTTTCTTTCTCTTTTTCTTTCTCTTTTTCTTTCTTTCTTTCTTTTTTAATTAAAAAAATGTTGTTTTTTTTTTTTAATTTTGAGAGACAGAAAACAAGCAGGGGAAGAGCAGAGAGCAAGAGAGAGACGCAGAATCCGAAGCAGGCTCCAGGCTCTGAGCTATCAGCACAGAGCCCAACGCAGGGCTCAAACTCACAAACTGTGAGATCATGACCTGAACTGAAGTCAGATACTTAGCAGACTAAGCCACCCAGGTGCCCCTCTCTTCCTTTTCTTTCTCTAATGGCACAGGATCCCCTCTGGTCCTAGTAAGGCCCTGATCTTAACTTATTATTTATGGTTTCCTTTATCACTACCCCTCACTCCCCTTGCCTCCCCACAGGTAACCATATGAATGCGCTTAATGTAGATCTCTTGTGTTCTCCCCAAATGTGTGGTATTGTTTGGTGTACATGTGCTTCTTAATCATTCAACAATGCTGGTTATAGATGCCATTCTATTTCTCATTCTCTTCATCTAGCACTATATTGGTATTTTATGCCTTTTTCTTACACTTATTTATTAAATATTATATTGAAATATAACATACCTCTACTAAAGTGCAAAAAATCTCTTTTTTAACTTTTTATTTATTTTAAGAGAGAGAGATAGAGAGAATGAGCTGGAGAGGGGAGAGAGAGAGGGGGACAGAGGATCCAAAATGGGCTCTGCACTGATAGCAGCAAGCCTCATGCGGGGCTCAAACTCACGAACTGCAATATTATGACCTAAGCCTAAATCAGATGCTCAACCAACTGAGCTACCCAGGTGCCCCAAAGTTTGCAAAAAAAAAAATCTGTATATACAGCTCAACAGATATTTAGTAAGTGAAAATGCCATTGTAACCACATCAAGATCAAGGTGGAGGACATTACCAGCACCGCTGAAGCTTTTCTGGGCTTCTCAGTCATTAGCACCCCACTATTCTGATTTCTGGTACCATAGGGTAGCTTGCCTGTTTTTGGACTTTATTGAAATAGATTACAATGTGTGATTACACAATGCATACTCTTTGTTGTCTGGTTTCTTTTTCTTAACATTATGTTTGTGAGATTCTTTCTTCTTTTGCATGTAGTAGTAGGAGGTGCCTCTCTGTCTTTGCTGTATAGTATTCTGCAATTGATTTGTCCGTTTTCCTGTTGGTGGGGATTTCTATTGATTTCCATCTGGGGCTATTCTGAGCAGAGCTGTTTTGAAGAATGTGTGTATCTTTTGGTGGACAGGTGCACGCCTCTCTGAAAGTGTATATTCTGGAGTGGAATGACTGCATCATAGGGTAGGCACGGAGTTAGCTTTGGTCCTCCCTTTAGCCCTGAATGAGCCTCTCTTTTTGTTTCCCTGCTGGGGCTCTGTCCCCTGAAGGTCTTGGTCCATATTGGCTGTCCCTGCCACTGCTACTGATTATCAACATCCTGTCCCCTCCCTCCTGCCAAACTATGGCCACAGATGAAATTGTGGAAACGCAGTCCAACCCCATGGGACACGCTAACCTAGAGGATACACAGTGTATCCTCTAGTATCCTCTAGTATCCACAAGGAACACACTGTGATCCTGAAGTCCGAAGAAATGCTACAGGGGAAGAGCCCTGCTGGGGACATCTGGACTGTATAAGAGACATGTTTGAACACTGGCTGGGCATTTTCACATTCATATCAGATTTGCTGTCTCCTGCTTTTGAAGGACCCAGTGGCATGCCATGGCAATGGCTGTGAAGGAAGATGGTGGAAGGACAGTCCCCAGGTCCCCAGAGTACAGCCTCTGGGTCACCAGGGCCAGCACATGGAAAGGGTATTTCAGGAAGTGCAAAAAACATTTTTATTTTAATAATTAAATGTTTGCTTTAATATTATCATATTTGTTTCAGCAAGTGATTTTGCTTTTCAATGATAGTAATGTCAACTGCCATTGAAAAGTGATGTGTCTTGGGGTGCCTGGGTGGCTCAGTCAGTTGAGTGTCCAGCTTTGGCTTGGGCCATGGTCTCACGGTTCACGGGCTCAAGCCTCACATCGGGCTCTGTGCTGACAGCTCAGAGCCTGGAGCCTGCTTCGCATTCAGTGTCTCCCTTTCTCTCTCTGCTTCCCCGCAGCTTGCACTCTGCCTCTCTGTCTCTCACTAAAAAATAAATAAACATTAAAAAATGTTTTTTCAAAGTGTAGTGTCTTAGAGAAAAATATTTTATAATCGGTGGAACACAGAGGTGGCAGAATTGTAGAAGTGGTGTGCAGATAACCAATGTATAGCAAATATTTTTAAATTTTATTTTATTTTATTTTTAATTTTTTTTAACATTTATTTATTTTTGAGACAGAGAGAGACAGAGCATGAACGGGGGAGGGTCAGAGAGAGAGGGAGACACAGAATCTGAAACAGGCTCCAGGTTCTGAGCTGTCAGCACAGAGCCTGACGCGGGGCTCGAACTCACGGACTGCGAGATCATGACCTGAGCCGAAGTCGGCCGCTTAACTGACTGAGCCACCCAGGTGCCCCTTAAATTTTATTTTAAATGTCAATTTTTTTTGAGAGAGAGAGACAGAGCATGAGTGGGGGAGGGGCAGAGAGACAGGGAGACCCAGGATCAGAAGCAGGCTTGAGACTCTGAGCTGTCAACACAGACCCCAGTGCAGGGCTCGAACTCACAAACAATGAGATCATGACCTGAGCTGAAGTCAGCGCTTAACTGACTGAGCCACCCAGGCACCCCAATGTATAGCAAATCTTGACAAAGAAAATAGTAGGGGCTTCTGAGACAGACACCCAGGACTGGATTGACATCAGTGCTGCTGACTGTTAAGTATTCAGGGATTTTGCAAGCCTCTTGTTAAACTATCGATCCCTTGAAACTGGCCATGATGGAAGGTAATATTTACACCACAGAAATTGGCACACTATGACTCCAGGCTTTCTCCCTTCCTCCCTTCCTCCTTTCCTCCCTTTCCCTCTCTCTGTCTCTCTCTCTGTCTCTGTCTTTCCCTCTCTTTTTCTTATTTTTCAGAGAGTGGTTTACCAGAGTGCTCCTGGCTCAAGTCCCTGCTTGGACACATGTTAAGTGTGTGACTGCTCCAAGCCCCTGTCCCCTCCGGGGTAAGTTTTCCTCTGTGAAGTGGACCTAGTGACCTCTCCCTCATTAGCTCTGATATGCAAATTGGATGTTGGGGTCCTGGAAGCTGTAGCTACCACCATCCCTCCCCCCTTTCCCTGTTATTGTTAGTGGAAGCACAGGAACCTGTGGCCTGGGTGAAGACTGCCGTGCACTCCCCACCCCAGCCAGGCATCATCCAGAGCCAGCTGTCCTGAATGCGTGGATGCCCAGGCTGGCCAGCATCTTGCAAACTCAGGCACCAGGTGACCCACTGCCAGCAGGGACACAGCATAACAGCATCTTATGTAGAAAAATGTACAAAACATTGAATTGGCAGTTCAAACTTTTCATCTTTCTTAACAGAAAACTGAGTATAAGAAAAAGTTGGGGGCGCCTGGGTGGCTCAGTTGGTTAAGCGTCCAACTTTGGCTCAGGTCATGATCTCCCAGTTTGTGGGTTCGAGCCCCATGTCAGGCTCTGTGTTGGCAGCTCAGAGCCTGGAGCCTGCTTTGGATTCTGTGTCTTCCTCTCTCTCTGCCCCTCCCTGGTTTGCACTCTGACTTTCAAAAATAATATTAAAAAAACATTAAAAAATTAAAATAAAAAAGAAAAAGTTGAAGGAATGACACAATGAGCACTTGCACCCCACCACTTGAGTTGAATCGTGGTTAACACTTGGTCATGAATCCTTTACTTATCTATTGCTTTAATTTTAAGGATTTTTTGGGGGGAATCATTTGATGACCCTTTGGGCTGTTCTCCTGTATCATGACGAAAAAGTTAATACAGAGTAATTCTGTAAAACAATCCCATATCCTACCCTATTCAAATATTCCCAAACATCTAAAAATGTCCCCTGGTCCCTACTTAAAATTGTTTTTAAAATTTTTTAAAGTTTATTTATTTATTTTGAGAGGGAGAGAGGCAGGGGAAGGGTGGAGAGAATCCCAAGCAGGCTCTGAGCTGTCAGCACAGAGCCCAATGCAGGGCTCAATCTCACGAACCATGAGGTCATGACCTGAGCCGAAATCAAGAGTTGGACACATAACCTACTGAGCCACCCAGGCACTCCCCATTTTTGTTTTTGTTTTTGTTTTTGCTTTTAATGGGATCCGGTGAAGGTTGTTCTGCATTGTGTTTGGTTATGTTTTTTTTTTTTTTCTAGAAACTCAGACTTTGAGGGTACAGCCCCAGCTTCAGAAGATTACAAGAAGTAGATGGCTGTCTGGCGACTTTGAGTGTGTGTCCCACACACACTGCACCGCTAGTGATCCACCAGAAAATGTATTGAGTACTGCGATTATCTTGTCAATAACAAGTATTGTATCATGATTTTGTGTGTGTGGGCATTTAAATTACATCCAAATTACTGCAACTTTCCTCATTTTTAATATACTGGGAACCTTGAAAATGAAAGTGGCCAGGCTGCTCTCCACTCTAGGTCCACTAGAGGAAGGAAACAGACGTCCTCCCCCCTTTTCCTGGCAGTGTGGCCTTAGGGAAGTAGTGGCAGGGGCATGGGGAGCACAGGCCTGTGGTTCTGGCCCAGCCTGGGGCCACCTAGGTGAGAGTGAGCCTGGGGTCCACCGAGGCGGTACTGTGAAAATCCCCATCGAGAGAGGCACAATGAGAGACAAACCAGCTCAGGTTTGGTCATGGTCCAGAAGCTGGCATTTAATTCTCCCTGAGGACCCCCAGGAATAGGGACTATTGCACCCATTTTGCAGGTGAGGAAAGTGAAATTCAGAGAAGTGAACTCTTTGCCCAGTGAACTTGTTCCAGCTAATGAGGAGTGAGGGGTGGTGCTGGGATGGAAACCCAGCCCCCCCTGGCCTCAGGCCCCTCACTCATTTCCCTCCTGCCTGTTGGCACCAGGCTCAGGATTCAGACGACGTCTCAACTTCCAGCTAGCCAGCCTGGGAACTTCAACTAGCCAGCCTGGGAAGCCAAAGTCTCTGTCCAGGAATTCGGGTGGTACTTGGGGCCAGTGCTGAGTGGGCACAGGCTGCTGGGGTGGCTGCCTTTTAGCAGGATCGAAGGCATCACTTCGTCCTTTGTCAGTTTTTGTTTGGTCAGAGTGATGAATTACTGAGCCAGAAGCCGAGAGAGGAGACGCCAGCTGGGCTGAGATGGCCTGGGCAGGCAGGCCCACGTGTCTGACCCTCAGGCTGGCCTGGAGCAGTAGTCCCTTGGGTCTCCAGACCCCTCTGCCAGGGGGCCTCGGTGTGTCTGGGAGGGCTCTCTGCTCATAGGCAGGAGAGACGAGTACAGAAAGAAACTCTTCCGGAAGGTGAGTCTTCCCTGCAGGGTGAAGACAAGGTGACAGGGCTGGGCTCAGAAAGAATAGCACCCGGAAGGTTCTGGGGATCTGGGCAGCTGGAACTGAGGAGTGTCTTCATCAGGGCTTGGCTGTTAGGCTGAATCAGTGTGGCTTTCTTCCGGGAAGAAAGCATCTGACCTGTCTAGTTTGAGTCAGGTGCCCATATGTTGATGCTAGAAACACAGGGCACCTTGACTGTCTGCCTGCCCTGGGAACATCCAGGGAGGAGGATAGCACCCAACAGCCGACATAGCCTGGTGAGCACAAGAGGCAGAGGTGGCCCTATCTGTTGCAGGGAAACTGACAGGCTGCCTGATCCCCCCACCTGCCAGGTGAACCCTGCTTGTTTCTTTCACAAATAGAGGTGAGATTCCAAATCTCTCTGTTCAGACATGTCATCCAGCAAGGGGACCATGCTACTTCCAGTTCATTTGTGGCCGGCCTAGAGACTGACAGCAGAGGCTTGGCAGTTTTTCTATGGTCAGAAGACTAGGGATTCAAGTGGAGAAGGCAATACAAACTGCCAGCCCAAAGCTGACACCAGCCTTCATGCTCTTTTAAACCAACATTCTAGGGGTACCTGGGTGGCTCAGTTGGTTAAGCATGCACCTCTTGGTTTTGGCTCAGGTCATGATCTCACGGTTCATGAGTTCAAGCCCTGTATCAGGCTCTGTGCTGACAGTGTGGAGCTTGCTTGGGATTCTCTCTCTCCTCTCTGTGTACCCCTCCTGCCCCCCCCCTCCAAATAAATAAACTTAAAAAATTTTTACAAATCCAACATTCCAAACAAGGAAAATAAAATAAAATGAGCTATGTGCACAAGGATGTTTATTGCAGCATTAGCTACAGAGTTGGAAATAAACTCATTTATTTGTTAAGCAAATTATGGTACAACAAATTTGAGGATGATTATGAAGCTATTAATACATCAAACAAACTGGAGCAGTGTGAGGAACACTTATGATGTACCGCTGAGTGCAGACGCAGAATAGAAAATAAATCTCTGGCTGTCACTCTGTAAAACAAGTCCACATATGTGAACAAGGCCAAGCAGGGAACTAGCAAAATGAAAAGAGTTTGGTTTATTTGGGAGGATTATGGGTGACTGTTTTTACCTTCCGCTTTTTTTTCCCCTAGTTTCAAAAATGTGGTGTTCTTTTTGCAATTATAAAAGAGCTTTCTCTGGTGATCCATCAGGAGACCACTGAGGAGCTTATTTGAGGTAGTAGGATTGTGGCAGGTAGAGCCAAGGGTAGGGAGACTGGGGTATCATGGGGTGTCAGGCTAGCAGAATTGGGGGTGATGGCTCCTGGTGACCCTCAGTCAAATTCTCCTTTACAGTCCTGATACCCTCTGTACATTTAATGATTCTATCCCCATCCCTTGGTGGGGGGGGGGGGATGGATATAAATGGATATATTGACTGTGTGCACTGTTGCTAAAGAGAAATCTCACTTTATTACAGCATAATGGGATATGAATGATGGCAATATTTCTTGTTCAAAAATTGTGCCAGCTTGTTCTTACTGAGAGCAGAGGAGGCCAGCCCATTACCCCCACTGGAGTCACGGTTGGGTCTCATTTTTGCCCCAGGAGAAGTTACAAAAAGTGGGGAACACATCTCCCCAGTGAAGCATATACATTGTGGTGGGTAAGAATCCCCTAAAAAATTGGGGTGGAGGCAGCCAGACCTGCCCAGATATATGAAAAAAGAAATCTTATAAGAGATCTCACCTGTGGGGGATGAAGGCCCATGATGAATGCCAGGATACTGTGTGCCAGGGTGGGGAATGGGGGCAGATGATGTGAGGGATCACTTGGTGACCATTCCAGTCCCTTCTCCTTTGCCTGATTCCACGGTAGGGGCTATAAGGAGATAAAAACTCAATTTTCCCATACGAGCATCCATCCACTCACCCATCCACCCACCATCCACCTATCCATCCATCCATCCATCCATCCATCCACACATCCATCCACCCATCCACCCGTCCACCCGTCCATCCGTCCATCCATCCATCCACACACTCACCCACCCACCCACCCACCTATCCATCCATCCATCCATCCATCCATCCATCCATCCATCCACCCATCCACTCATCCATCCACTCACTCATTCATTCATTCAGTATGTTTATTGAGCAGCAGTTCTAAGTACTTGGAATACCTAAGCAAATAATCAAATATCCCCACCCTCAGGTCACATTCCACCTAGGATGACTTTCTGTCTAGGGTGCTGGGATGGAGGGTCTGCTGTTGCCACATCTTCCCCTTCCTCCTGCCCACACGGGGTCATAAGCATTGAAGCCACACACCAAGGGTGGTTGGAGAAACAAGGGTGTAGGAGCATGGGTGTGTACCCTCTGCATTCTTCTGCACTTCTTTGTTTAAACCACTGTGTGAAAGATTTCCCATTATTTGCATCTGAATGCAGCCCTAACTGGTATAGAGAGAGGGAGAGAGAGAGAGAAAAGAGGGGGCACAGAAAAACTTTATTCCTGGGTACTGTGTGTCTTGGCATCCTGAAACATCCCCCATACAGTTCATTTTAAAAGATTCCTAAATTAAGCCTTGCCTAGAGAAGGGAGCTCCTCCTGACTGAGGGGATGCAACTCTAAGGATGAAGGAGTTTGGAATTTGGGGTGAGTGAAAAGGGAAGTTGAGGAGGGCCCTGCAGCAGGTTGGTGGCCCTGTAGTCACTGGGCAGTATATACTAATTGGGACCATGTTAGTGGCAGTTATCAGAAATCCAACTCAACGTGGAAGAGAAGTTTATATTTGGTCACTTATGAAAAGTCCAGGGTTTAGTCTAACCTCAGGCACAAGTGAATCTAGGAGGTCAAGTGATAATCAGAGTTGGAATTCCTTTGACCCCCTCTTGACCTTGTTCTCTGTTGCCTTGGTTCGTTCTCAGGTGGGCTCTCCCCATATGGATTCAAGATAATCCCCAGGATCTGGGGTGGGGGGCTACGTTCTATTCTTTCAGAGTCCCAAAAGGGCACAGTAAGAAAGTCCTTTTCTTTATCAGTGGACTTTCCAATCCGTATTCTGAGTCCCATTCATTTGCCTCATGTCATGAGTTCAGCACTAAGCCAACCACTGTGACCAAGTGGATAAAATGCTCTGACTGGCCAGACCTTACCACATGCTCACCCCTGGAGGCAGATGGAGTCTACTTGATCCAACCTTGTGAACTGAGAATGAAGATGTGGCATAATAAAACAAAAAATATTTGGTCTTTGTCCCTGGTTCCCTGCACACAGCTCCTAAAACCATTGGCATCTGCAGAGTGGTAGAGTGTCTTTTGGATGCTAAGGAGGTGAGATGGCTGGGGTGGGGTTGGGGAGTTGGTGGCTACACAGCTTCAGAATGGGGGCTGGTTGCCAGAAAGACCAAGGCATGATTAGAGGGTTAGAACTTTTGGCCCCAGCCTCCAAACCTCCAAGGAGGAGACTGACTTAATCACCAATAGCCAAATGATTTTATCAGTCATGCTTATGTGCTGGAACTCCATTAAATTCCTAAGCAACAGAATTTTGAGAGCTCCCAGGTGGGTTAGAAGGGGTAGTGTGTTAGAAGGGGTAGTGCACCTGGAGAGGGCATGAAAGTTCCATAACTTCCCCATATCTTGTTCTATGCATTTCTTTCCCATTTGGCCATTCCTGGATGTATCCTTTATAACAAACTGGTAATAATAAGTGAAGTATTTTCCCAGTCCTATGAATCATTCTAGCAAAATATTAAGCCTTAAAGAGGGATGTTGTGGGAATGCCTGACTTTGTAGCTAAGTCGACCTGAAGCACAGGTGAGCTGGGAACCTGATACTTTAGACTCTGGCATCTGAAGTGGGGACAGTCTTGTGTGACTGAGCCTGTGGAGCCTGTGACCTGTGGAGCCTGATGCTAACTCCAGGTAGTTAGTGTCAGAATTGGATTGGATTATAGGACACCCAGTTGATGTCAGAGTTGGTGTCTAGAGAGTTGAAGAATTGGTTATTGGTGTGGAAAACACACACACACACACACACACACACACACACACACACACACCAGAGGGGTTACCCAAGGTTGCACTTACAAGCTTACAGGACATAGATCTGGGCAGGGACAATAACTGATACACTTGGGATCCTTACCTATGACCAGAGGTAGGCTTGCTCTTGTTAGGTAGTTCTCTGGCACCAACCTAGGGACAGTGGCTCCTGGAACACATCCAAGAGAAGCTCAGGCTGAGAGGGGTCATTTAGGATGCTTTGGGCTGCAAGTAACAAAAGCCTTCACTTAAACTGGCTCACTTGAGAAGGAAATCTGGAGGAAAAGGAGGTGCCAGGCAGGCTATCCTGTGTGGGCTTTATCCCCAGGCTGTCATCTCTCACAGCTGCTGAAGGATGCCAGCAGTAACTGGAACAACATATTTCCTTGTTCCTGTTGGGTGGGGAGACAGAATGCGTTCCCTCAACTGTAGAATAAAAATCCTCATCTTCAGCCAATTGTGGTGACCTGCCCAGTTACCCCTGGACAAATAAGGTCAACAAGGAAATGCCAAGGCTCATTGGGTTAAGTCTGAGCCCTGACGGAAAGGGAGCTAGGATTACATCATCGCTTAGGCTGGAGCTTTGCTTGCACTAACTTCACGGAGGAAAGGGATACATGTAAAGGGGGGTGAGTTGTGTGTAGGTACTCTCAGTACAGAGCTGCTGCTGTTTGATGCTGCTCTGACCCATGTGCAAGAGACCACCTCGACTTCCCTACTCTCTCCTTCTCTGCCTCTTCTTCTGTTTCTCTTCCCTTTCGTCCTCTCTTTCCCTACGACTCTGTCCTTCCACTTCCTGCTTCCTTTTTGCCCTCTCCTGCAAACTCCATTCCATATGCCTATTCCATAAGGTAATTTTTTAAAATGTTTATTTATTTATTTTGAGAGAGAGAGAGAGAGAGAGAGAGAGAGAATCCCGAGCAGGCTCCACGCTGACAGTACAGAGCCAGACATGGGGCTCTATCCCACAAACCATAAGATCATGACCTGCGCTAAAGTCAAGAATCAGATGCTTAACTGACTGAGCCCCCAGGCACCTCTCCAGGGCAGGTGGCTATACCTCCTTAAGCCTCAACTTCTTTATCTTTAAAATGAAGGGATTAATATTGCTCTCACATGGCACTTGGAAATGTTGAAAGTTGTATTTCTGGGTTCTGATGCTGGTTAAGATGAAGACCACTACAGTCTATCTATCCCACTGATTACAACTAAAAACTCAAGACAAAGTAAATACATAACTCTGACATGCTAACAGTGGCAGGAAGGTTGAAGAGAAGAGTCAAAAGTTGAAGAATGACCCATCGTGGGGGTGAGATTCCCAGTTTCTCTTTTTCTCTCTGGTCTCCCAGTTTTGAATGGAGGTCAACTCCAGGGTAGAATGTGCAGAGAAACCAACTCTCTAGCCAGAGGACTGGGACTGGGGTCTTTGCAAGATGAAGCATGGGGGAGGGGGAGAAATTCTTGATCTCACTTTATTTAATCTTTTTTTTTCTCTCCTGCCCCTGTCCTGAGGACAGCCCCAGCTGCAGACCTACACTCTGGTACCAGCAGCACGAACACCTACAGATCTAAGAGGAAGCCCATGCGAGCCAGAGAAGGTGGGGTGAATCCCAGAGAGAAGAGAGTCGGAGGAGGAATTCCTAATTCTGTGGGTAAGCCAACACAAATCCCCAGGCTCACCTCCAAGCTGTGCAGAACAGATCCAAAGCAGCATGGCTAAGTTTTTTTAAAAGCTTTTATTTTGAAATAATTACAGATTCATAGGACTGTACCCTTCACCCAGCTCCCCCAATGATGACATCGTAAATAATTGTAGTGTAATATCAAAACCAGGAAACTGACATTGGCACAACATAGGCCTTATGCAGATTTCACCAGTTTTTACATGCACTTGTGTGTGTGTGTGTGTGTGTGTGTGTGTGTGTGTGTGTGTAGTTCTATGCAATTTTATCTTATATATAGATTTGTGGAATCAACAGCACAATGAAGACACAGAATGGCTCCATTTCTGCAAATAGACCCTCTCCTGCTGTCCCTTCATATTTGTATCCACCCCCATCCCCTGCTCTATCCTCTGGCAACAACGAACACTGTTCCCTTTTCTGTAGTTCTGTCATTTCAAGAATGCCGTATAAATGGAATCATACAATATATAGCCTTCCAAGATTGGCTTTTTCCACTAAGTGTAATTCCTATGAGATCCATCCAAGTTGTGACACGTATCAATAGCTTATTCCTCATTGAGTAATATTCTATTGTATGGTTGCACCAGAGTTCATTTTAATAATTTACCCTAGGAAAGGAATTTGAATTGTTTCCAGTTTGGGGCTATTATAAATTAAGTTGCTATGGGGGTGCCTGGGTGCATCAGTTGGTTAAGCTTCTGGCTCTTGATTTTGGCTCAGGTCATAATCTCATGGTTTGTGGGATCAAGCCTCATGTTGGGCTCGGGGATAACAGTGTGAAGCCTGCTTGGGATTTGCTGTCTCCCTCTCTCTCTCTGTCCCTCCCCTGCTCATGCTCTTGTCTCTCTCACTCTCAGTAAATAAATGAATAGATAAATAAACTTAAAAAGTAAATACATACATGCATACATACACATATAAGTAAGTAAATAAGTAAATCTGCTATGAACATTCATGTAAAAGTTTTTGTGTGAACATTGTTTTCATTTCTCTGAGATAAATGCCCAAGAGTGCAATGGCTGGGTCATATGGTTAGTGCATATTTACTTTTATAAAAAACTGTTAAGCTATTTTCCAGAGCATTGTACCATTTTACATCCCCACCAAGCAAAACCTTTGAAAACTAAGATGACATTGGATCTACCAATGACAGAAGAGAAGACAGAACCTGTGGTCTGAACCTAACCAGGATTGCTTGACTGCTAAAACCAACACAACAAAATTCATCCTCCAAAGGATTTTAATAGTACCTGGAATCTCACAATATGGTATTCAAAACATCCAGAATACAACCCAAAATTAGTTCAAGTACCAATAACAAGGAAAATGTGACCAATTCTCAAGTAAAAAGACAACCCACAAAAGATGCCAACCTCCTGATAACCCATATGTTGAAGCAGCTATTAGAACTATGCTCCAGGAGGGAAAGGTGAACACATTTGGAAGAAAAAATTGGAAAGATGGATATTCTCAACAGAGAAATGGAAACAGACAAATGGGAATTTCAGAACCAAAAAATTACAGTATCTGAGTTAAAAATTCACTGAATGGTAGAGACAAAACAGATGAACGTAAGGGAAGGGAAACAAAAATAATATAAAAACAGGGAGGAGGACAAAACAGAAGAGACTCATAAATATGGAGAACAAACTGAGAGTTGCTGGAGGGGTTGTGGGAGGGGGGATGGGCTAAATGGGTAAGGGGCATTAAGGAATCTACTCCTGAAATCACTGTTTCACTATATGCTAACTAATTTGGATGTAAATTTTAAAAAATAAGAAATAAAAAAATTCACTGAATGGGATATGTGCCAAAATGGATATGACATAGGAAATAGTGGACTTGATGGTAAACCATCAAGAAATGATTCAATTTGAAAAATATACAGAAACAGAACTTGAAGAAAAAAAAGAATCCTCAAGGATCATGGGACAATAGCAAAAGGTTCATGATTCATGCTATTGAAGTCTCAGAAAGAGAGGAGAAAGTGATTCGTACAGAAAAAAAATTAAAGAAAATTTGGCTGAAAATTTCCCAAATTTGATGAAAGACAACATTTACAGCAAATAGCAGTAGGATAAAGTCAAAGAAAACTACGCTCGGGGACGCCTAGGTGGCTCAGTCAGTTAAGCGTCCAACTTCAGCCCAGATTATGATCTCATAGTTAGACCCCCGTGTTGGACTTTCTGCTGACAGCTCAGAGCCTGGAGCCTACCTCAGATTCTGTGTCTCCCCTTCTTTCTGCCTCTTCCCCACTCACATTCTGTCTCTCTTTCTCAAAAATAAATAAACATTAAAAAAAAACCTCTCTGCTCAAACACATCATAATCAAGCTGATGGAAAACTAAAGACAGGGAGTAAATCTTGAATGCTGTGTTAATGGATTGGAAGAGCTGACATTGTTAAAATGTCTGTAGTAAGAGCTAACATTGTTAAAATGTCCATACTACCCAAAGCCATCTATAGATTCAATGTAAACCCTATCAAAATTCCAATGGCATTTTTCACAGAAACAGGAAAACAGTCCTAAAATTTGCGTGGAACCCAAAAGACCCTGAATAGCCAAAGCAATTCTGAGAAAGAACAAAACTGGAGGCATCATACTTCCTGATTTCAAACTATATTACAAAGCTATAGTGATCAAAACAACACGGTAGTGGCATAAAAGCAGACATATAAATCAGTGGAACAGAATCAAGAATCCAAAAACAAATTCCCTCATATATGGTCAACTAATATTTGATAAGGTAACCAAGAATATTCAATGGGGAAGGATAAACTCTTCCATAAATGTTGGGCAAACTGGTTATTCATATGCAAAAGAATGAAATTGGACCCTTGTACAATTTATAAAAATTAACTTGAAATGGATTAAAGACCCAGATACAAGACCTGAAACTACGTATATCCTAGGAGAAAACATAGGGAAAAAGCCTCTTGACATTGGTCTTTGAAGCAATATTTTTGATACGACACCAAAAGTACAAGCAACAAAAGCAAAAATAAGTAAGTAGGACTACATCAAACTAAAAGCTTCTGCACAGCAAAAGAAACAATCAACAAATGAACACATCCTATGGAATGGAAGAAGATATTTGCAAAACATACATCTAATAAGGGATTAATATCCAAAATATATGAGGAACTCATATAATTCCAGAGCAAAAAAACAAACACCAAAAGAAAAGAACCCCAAATACTCAAATGTAAAACTGGGCAGAGGACCTGAATGGACATTTTCCCAAAGACACACAAATGGCCCACAGGTACATGAAAATGTGCTCAACATTCAATCATCAGGGAAATGGAAACCAAAGCACAAAGGGATATCAACTCACACCTATAATCGTGGCTATTGTGAAAAAAGGAAAGAGATAAATATGGGTGAGGATATGGAGCACTGCTGCTGGGACTATGAATTGGTACAGCCACTGTGGAAAACAGTATGGAAGTTCTTCAAAAAATGCAATTAAATTTTAAAAGAGGGGCAGAGGGTCACCTGGGTGGCTCAGTTGGTTGAGCGTCCAACTCTTGATTTTGGCTCAGATCAATATCTCACAGTACATGAGATCAAACCCAGTGTCAGACTCCATGCTCAGCACGGAGAGATCTTCTCCCCCCACCTCCCTCTGTTGCTTCCCTACTCACACCCTATAGATAGATAGATAGATAGATAGATAGATAGATAGATAAAATAGAGCTACCAGAAATGATCAAGGTATCCCATTTCTGAGTATACATCTGAAGGAAATGGAATCAGTATCTTGAAGAGATATCTGCATTGCCCCCCACCATGTTCATTGCAACATTATTCACAATATCCAAGACATGGAAGCAACCAACATGTCCATCAAAAGATGAATGGGTAAAGAAAATGTGATATATCTATATCTATCTCTAGCTCTATCTATCTATCTATCTATCTATCTATCTATCTATCTATCTAGAATAGAGCACTATTCAGCCATAAAAAAGGAAATCTTGCTTTTTTTTTTTTGACAAAATGGATGGACCTTGAAGACATTGTGCGTAGTGAAATAAGTCAGACAGAGAAAGCAAAAAATCATATGATACACACAAACCATACATGGAATCTAAAAATGATGAACTTGGGGCACCTGTGTGGTTCAGTTGGTTAAGTGTCCATCTCTTGATCTTGGCTGGGCTCAGGTTTGTGAGTTTGAGCCCTGCACTGGGCTCTGTGCTGATGGCACGGAGCCTGCTTGGGATTCTGTCTCTCCTTCTCTCTTCCCTTCCCCCATTCGGTCTCTGTCTCTGTCTCTGTCTCTGTCTCTCTCTCAAAAATAAATAAACTTAAAAGAAGAAAAGAAACCACGGAAGCCAGAAGACAGTGGAGCAACACCTTAAAGCACTCAAGGGAAATACTTGTCAATCTGGAATTCTATATCCAGTGAAAATGCCCTTTAGGAATGATGGTAAAATAAAGATTTGTCTCGCGAAACTGAGATTTGTCACTGGTAGAACTGCAATCAAAGAAATGCTAAAGGAAGTCCTTCAGGTAGAAGAGAAAGGCTACCAGAGGCATACATGGGACTTACGGAATGAGGGAAGAACAACAGAAATGCTAACTGTCTGGGTAAATATACTAGTCTATTTTTTCTAGTCTGGATGATCATTGAAAGAGGAAATTATGACGTTGTGTGATTGGTCTTGTGATGTCTGTGGACATAATACCTATGACCACTTTTATATAAAGAGGACAGGGTGAAGGAACACAGAGGTAAGGCAATGAATTCAAAGTTTAAGGAAACTATACAGACTGAAACAGGGAGAGTCCCCCTTCTCCTGGGTCAAAGCACAGTGCAGCCTGCAGACCCTATTTGTGCCTCCCAATTAAATGGAAGGTTTTGACATTCAGTGACTGTTGACTGAAAGAAACAATCAGTGAATCTAGCCCCAGGTCTGTGGTCCAGCCAGCATTTTCAGAAAAGGCCTTTGGGTTTTACTCTCATGCACAGATTTCCAGAGAAAGAGGTCCTTCCTGTGAACCCCTCAAGGCTGGAGCTCAAGCTAAATTTCCCCCCATATTTTCACCCCTGCTCTTGTTCGTTGCACCACTACCCCAGCTCACGTCAGGCCTGGCACCAGAAACGTGGATCCAAGAAGGATCGCAAGCTCTTCAGCTGTGCCCAGCCTTGGCTCATCTCTGGTTTGCCAGCAGGGACCTCTTTATATATGACCTCTGGTGAGAGACCCTTGAGTTTTCTTTGTGGAACTTTCACTCTCACTCTTGGCTCATGTACTTTGGGTGAGCCCTGCCTCCCTAGGTTCAAGGGGAGCCCATGGCCCCAGCCTGGTGAAGCAAAATCCCCCCTAGGCACAGTGTCTGGGGCCATCAATATTTCCAGGGACTCAGGGAAATGTTCTAATTTCTTTTAAAATGTAGGGGCCCAAGATTATATTTGTCTTTATACTAAGGCAGTCATAAAATAGATTTATAGAGGGGCACCTGGGTGGCTCAGTTGGTTAAGCATCTGACTCTTCATCTCTCCTCAGGTCATGATCTCATGGTTTGTGAGATCGAATTCCACATCAGGCTCTGCGCTGACAGCTCAGAGCCTGCTTGGGACTCTTTCTCTCCCTCTCTCTGCCCCTCCCCTTCTCTCTTTCTCTCTCTCTCTCTCTCCTCAAAATAAATAAACTTTAAAATGTATATATTAAAGAAAGGAAAAAGGTATATTTTATAGAAGAAGGGACCCACAAAAGCAGAAGTGCCTGGGGTCTGCAAAAGTCATGATGCAACCTTGCTTATAGGCCAGCAAAGGGCCCCAGGTAGGCATGTGCTGCAGGTCGGTCCACAAGGGGGTGTTCCAAGATCCTTGCTGGAATTTCTGGAAAGGGGGATTGCCAAGCTCCTGGTGGGTCAGCCTTGAGCCACAGTGGAGAGGAGGGGCTATGATGTCCACCTACATGGGGTAAACCTGCCTGAGAGAGGAACCAGACAAAGAAGAAAGGTCAAGCTCCCATAGCATTGCAGTGCAGGCAGTCCTCAAGCCACAGTTGAGCTGCATTTTCCTGTATTTTATTTTATTTTATTTTATTTTAATTTTTTTATTCCAATATAGTTAACATAGGGTTACATTAGTTTCAGGTGTACAGTACAGTGGTTCCAGTGGTTCCACAATTTCCTACATCACCAGGTGCTCATCACAACAAGTACACTCCTTAATCCCCATCACCTGTTTCACCCACTTCCCACCCCCCCCCCCATCCCCAGCCCCTCCCCTGTGGTAACCATTGGTTTGTTCTCTATAGTATTTGAGCAAAGGACTCTGAAATTTTGCTGGGGCCAGTTTGTGTTGGATTCCTATTATTCACAACCCAAAGAGTCCTGGCAGATGTAGTCTATGAGGAAATGCCTTTTTATTAGTAAAGCAGAATACAGAACTGCTTCAATACTTTAGGGTTACTGGCCTATTCAGATTTTTCTATTCTTGTTCGTATTGTTATCTTCTATTTTTCTGGGAAACTTAGTTTTGTCATGTCATTTTTTTAAGCATGAAGTTCTTTATAATATTCTGATATTGTTTAGAGTATTCTCTTTTTTTGATTAAAAATTAAAAAATTTTTTGTGTGTTTATTTATTTTTGAGAGAGAGACAGAGTGTGAGCTGGGGAGGGGCAGAGAGAGAGGGAGACACAGAATCCAAAACAGGCTCCAGTCTCTGAGCTGTCAGCACAGAGAACAGCATAGGACTCAACTTGGAATGGTGAGAGCGTGACCTAGGCTGAAGTCAGATGCTTAACTAAGCCAACAAGATACCCCAAGGACTCTCTACTTCTTACCAGGCAAGCCTTTGATACTCCAATCCCATGTTGTGGATAATAACTTGGTGTGTCAAACTTTTCTTGTACAAATTACTCAGTGGTTTCTCTCTCTTGACTAGATTAAGATGGATGCATGTGTTTTTATTTTTATTTCAAAATTTATTTTATTTTTTGTATAGCTAACTATATCAGTCAGGACAGGCTAGGTTGTGTTGTAGTAACACTGCCAAAATCCCATTGACTTTATTATTTTTTTAATTTTTTAAAAAATGTTTATTTTTGAGAGAGAAAGAGAGAGAGAGAGAGAGAGAGAGAGAGAGAGAATATCCCAAGCAGCCTCTGAGCTGTCAGTGCAGAACCCGACATGGGGCTCGAACTCACAGATTGCTGAGATTGTTGACCTGAGCTGAATTCCAGAGTCAGACTCTTAACCGACTGAGCCACCCAGGCGCCCCCCATTGACTTTCACACCTTTCTGGTGCTCCACGTTCATCCTGAATTGTTGGCAGCTTCGCTCCATGTAGCTCTTACTCAAGAACCCTGGCTGACAGAGTTTCCATTGCTTGAACACTGCTAATCTCTGGGGGGGGAAGAGGAAGAACATGGCGTCTGTCACCTCTGCTCATATTTTATTGACTAAAACAAGTCACAGGCCTGCACCTAACTTCTGGGGATGCAGAAGTGCAATCTGACAGTGGGCTTAGGAATAGGAGATCCAGAAATTTGAGTGAACACCACTAATTACTGTCAGAGTAGTACATTCATGTGGGATACAGCCACACAGGATACATTCCCATGGGATATGCTCACATGTGAGACACTCACATTGCATTCACAATGGATGTATTCACATGCTTCAGAGAGGAATCTATCCTTCCCGTAAAACAGGTAAGCACTTCTATTGGTTTCTGGGTAAAGTTCTGTCTTTTATACTTCTTTTTTTTAATTAAAAAATGCTTATTTATTTATTTTGAGAGAGAGAGAGAGAGAGCATGAGCAGGGGAAGAGCAGAGAGAGGGAGACAGAGTCCCAAGCAGGCTCCTTGCTGCCAGCATGGAGCCTAATGTGGGGCTCGAACACATGAACTGTGAGATCCTGACCTGAGCTGAAATCAAGAGTCGGATGTTTAACCGACTGAGCCACTCAGATGCCCCTGCTTTCATAATTTATGCAAATACAAATAAGTGCACATATGGCTTATTCCTTGTCCTCTTTTTTAGCCTGGGTAAATGGAAATATGCTATGTACTGTATTCTGTAGTTTGCTTTTTCTTTTCTTTTTTAAAAATTTTAAATGTTTATTCATTTTTGAAAGGCAAAGAGAGAGACAGAACATGAGTGGGGGAGGGCAGAGAGAGAGGGAGACAAAGAATCCAAAGCAGGCTCCAGACTCCGAGTTGTCAGCACAGAGCCCAACATGGGGCTCAGACTCCATAGACCTTGAGATGAAGTCTTGAGTCTTCGAGATCATGACCTGAAATGAAGTCGGACGCTTAACTGACTGATCCACCCAGGCGCCCCTGCAGTTTGTTTTCTTAAATTTAGTATTATATCATGTTTAGTACACTGTTTCTTCAGCCTTTTACACAGCTTCATAGTATTCTACCACACAGATGGATCATAGTTAAATTAATCAGTACTCTCTGGATGAGCACTTGGAGTATTGTCAGTCTTTTTCTATCACAAACAATGCTTCAATGAGTCAAGTAGTATACCTGGAATTTTGTATGTGTGCTGCTGTCTTAGTTTGCTAGGGCTTGCCATAATAAATACCACACACTGAGGGACTTATACAACAGAAATGTATTGTTTTTATAATTCTGGAGTCTAGAAGTCCAAAATTAAGGTATATGCAGGATTGATTTCATACTGAGGTCTCTCTTTGGCTTGTATATGGTCTTTTCCATGTGTTTTCATGTGGTCCTCCCCTTGTGTGTGTTTATGTCTTATGTTATAATGAATTAGATTCAACCCATATGACCTCATTTTATCTTAATTGGTTCTTTAAGGGCCCTATCTCCAAATATAGTCACATTCTGAGTTACCTGAGGTTAGGAATTCAGCATGTGAATTTGGAGGGTAGGTACAACGAAGCCTGTGACAATTGCTATATAATAAGCAGTGGGATACCTGGTTCAAAGGGTAAATACAATGTAAATTTGGCAGACATTACCAAATTGCCCTTAATGGGGTGCTGTAATATACTGAATGTTTGTGACAGCCCCTCATTCATATATTGAAGCCCCAAACCCCAATGTGATGGCATTTGGAGATGGAGCTCTGGGAGGTAATCAGGGTTAGATAAGGTCATGAGGGTGGGCCCTAGTCTGATGGTATTAGTGCCCTTATAAGAAGAGACACCAGAGAGCTTGCTTTCTCACTATTTTTCCACATGTGTGCAAAAAAGAGATCTTATGAACACACAGCAAGATGGCAGGTGTCTGCCTGCAAGCTAATAATAGAATTTTACCAGAAACAAAACCAACTGGCATCTTGGTTTTGGATTCCCCAGCCTCCAGAACTGTGAGAAAACAAATTCTACCGTTTAAGCCACTCTGTCTATGTTTTTTTGTTATGGCAGCTTGAGAAGACTAATGTAAGTGCCTGTTTCCCCCACAGACTTGACAAGTTGTTCAAGAGCATGTTGCCAATATTATGGGTGAAAAATCTTATGTTGGTGTGACTTTAATTAGCCATTCTCTTATCATGCATGAGAATGTGCATTGTTTCATATATTTAAGGACCCCTCTGTTCTCCTTTTTTGTGTATGAAATGTTTATTCATTCTTTGGCCATTTTTCCATTGGAATGTTTTGTTTTATTCTTTTCTATTTCTAGGAATGCTTTATTGGAATAAGTAATAAGGGGGTGAATCACCTTAGGAGCAAAATCTAAAACGGCACTCCCCTAAGGGTTGGACAAGGGGGATTTCTCTTAGTTTCTTGCAAGCTTACATATGTGTTTATCAACTATTGACAGAGGTATGTTAAAATATTCCTCTATGACTTCTATTATTTCTCTTTCTGGTTCTTTCAGTTTGCCCTTAATATGTTTTGAAGCTATGTTATTGGGTTCATAGATATTTTGAATTATGATATTTTGCTATTGAATTGAGTTCTTTATCATTATATCTCTATGGTTTTAATATTTGTGTCCCCTCAAAATTCATATGTTGAAATCCTAACCCCCCAAAATGAGGTGGGGCCTTTGAATGGTGCTTAGGTCATGAGGGTGGAATCCTCATAAATAGGATTAACGTCTTACAAAAGAGACTCCAGAGGGATTCCTTGCCCCTTCCACCACGTGGGGACACAACGAGAAGGCACCAGCTATGAACCCAGAAGGGGGCTTTCACCAGAAGGTAATCATGCTGGTGCTTGATCTTGGACTTCCCAAGCATAAATTTCTGATGTTTGTAATCTACCCAGTTAGTGATATTTTGTTATAGCAGCCTCAATGGATTTAGACATTATATAATGTCTCTTTTTACCTTTACTAGTGCTTCTTGCCTTAAATTCTCCTTAGTATAGCTAGACTAAATTTCTTTTGGTGAATATTTGCTTAATTTATCTTTGTCCACCATTTTAATTCCAACCTTTTGGGGTCCTTATATTAAGGTTTATTTCTTTTAAGCATTTGATTTTTAAAAATCAAATTTGACAGTTGTGATCTTTTACTTGGAATATTTAGTTCATTCATATTTAATTAAATTAATATTTAATGTATACTTGTGTTGATATCTACCACCTTATTAATTTTTCTCTTTGGCCGACTTGTTTTGTTTCTCGTTCTCTTCTCTATTTACTTCTTTTGGATTAATTAAATCTTTCTGATTATTTCATTTTATAGTTAGCTATACTTCTTTTATTGTTCTTTTAGTAGTTAACCTAGAAACCACAGTAAGCATTCTTATTACAAATGCAAGCAATTTGTACTTTTTACAATTTTCTAACACAAAATATTACTTTTTACCATTTCTCTGTTGATGCTAGATGCTTAAAACATTTCAATTCAATAGACTCTTCCTGGATTTTGCAATAACATTGGTATGTGTTTTATTTCTACATGTATTTTTAGATACCACATGACATTGCCATTATTGTTTGTATAGTCACTACTCAGTCAATATACATTAATTTTAACCCAGATACTTACCCTTTTTGTGCTTTTTATTCCTTTCTCCAATTCTGTAATTCTCTCTGGGATCACCTTTTTTCTGTTTTAAGAACTTTTTTAAAATTTTAGGTTTTATGATATGTTTGCTGACAATAAATTCTTTCAGTTTTTGTATGTTTTAAGAGTCTATATTTTGCTCCATTTTTGAAACACATTTTATTTGACTATAAAATTCTAGGTTGGTAATTGTTTTGTTTCAATGTTTTATTTTTTATTTCTTTAAAAGTTCATTTATTTTGAGAGAGAGAGAGGGGTGGGGGAAGGAGCAGAGAGAGAGAGGGAGAGAGAGAGAGAGAGAGAGAACCCCAAGCATTCTCCACACTGCCAGTACAGAGCCCAACTTGGGGCTCGAACTCACCAACTGCAAGATAATGACCTGAGCCGAAATCAAGAGTCAGCCACTAAACTGACTGAGCCACCCAGGTGCCCCTGTTTCAATGTTTTAAAGATGTTGAATCATTTCTGTTGAGAAGTCAGTCATCAATCTTATTTTTGTTTCTTTAAAGGTAACATATTCTATGTTACCTAAGGTGTTTTTAAGATTTCTACATTTCCCTCTTTGATTTGACCATTCTTACTATAATGCGCTTAAGTGTGGTTTTCTTTGTATTTATCTTGTTGGGGTTTGCAGCATTACTTTAATCTGTGCTTTGATGTCTTTAATTAATTTTGGAAAATTCTAAGAATTACCTCTTCAAATATTGCTTCTGCTCCATTTGTTTCTCCTCACTTTATAAGACTCCAACTCTCATGGTTTACTTTCATTCTTGTGTTCCACATGTCTCTTACACTCTCTTCTGTATTTTATTTTATTAAAAAAATCTCTACTTCAATTTGGATATTTCTATTTGTGGTAATTTGTCTCCATGATGTCCATCATTAATTATTTCCTACCCTGAACACTAAGGTATCTCCATTAAGAAGTAAAATCTGTTCCTCTTCCTTTCTTGCACGTTGGTTGGGTTTAGAACCCATCTGAGCAACAGAATGCAGTGGAAGTAATATTCTGGGACTTATGAGGCTAGGTCATAAGAAATCAGGCACTTTCTACCTATCCTATTGGAACCCTCACTGTGGAGCAATCCAGCCTGATTACCTTGAGACTGACATGCTCTCAGCAGTCTTGAGCTAATCATACATAGAAGACAACCATAGGTGCTACAGTTAATAGTCTCAGCTGAGCTCAACCTTACTGTCATCCCCCCAACCAGTGTGCTAGTCACATGAATGAGTGTGAGATGACAGAAAATGTATATTGGTCTCTGCTTCTGGTTCCTGGCACAGAGCTCCTGAAACACTTGTAATTTCCTCAGTGGTAAGAATACTAGGAATATGTCTTGTTTTGATATATGGCCTTTGACCCCATCCCTGACACAGAGCTTCTAAAACCCTTGTAAATTCCTAAGTGATTAGATCTCTAGGAGCATCTTTTGTTCTATTTAGGTGAGTCTGGATGGCTCCTGGCTGAAGGTTGGTCACCAGAAAGACCAAACCCTGATTAGAAGCTTAGAATTTTCAGTACCCTCCCACCCCACCCCCGCCATTCTCCAGAGAGAGGAGACCAAAAAACCCTTGAGTCGGCTTTGACCTCTCCCTGGCTCTCACATTTGACCTGCACATCGTCAGCAAATCCTGTTGGCTTTACCTTCAACATATGTCCCAAATTTGGCCACTTTTTGCCACCTACACCCAGCCCAGCCCACCTTCTTCTTTTACCTGCATCATGTCCTAGCAGGCCATCCTGCTAAGCACTGTGGTGTGTGAGATCCAACGATTAACTCTAAAGACAGACCCTACACAGAGAGGTTATGTAGGTTAGCGTTAAGAGATCTTAATTTAAACCAAACTTGGCTCTACATGGCTGTATTTTATTTATGTTCTCATCCAAATAGGAAAATCATTATTGAAATAAATAGGGTATAACTGTCCACAAAGCAATAGGAGTAAATAAATTGATTGAAAAGCTTTCTGCATGGGGCGTCTGGGTGGTTCAGTTGGTTAAGCTTCTGACTCTTGATTTTGGCTCAGGTCACCATCTCATGGTTTGTGAGTTTGAGCCCCACGTTGGCCATGGTGCTGAAGGCGTGGGGCCTGCTTGCAATTCTCCCTCTTCCTCTCCCCCCCACCCCTGCATGCACCCACTCTCTCTCTCTCTCAAAAATAAGTAAATAAACATTTTAAAAAAGAGAACAGCTTTCTGTATTGCTAGGCTGCACTAAACTTATTGTAGCACTTAGCCCTCCATTGTTAGCTCATCAGATGTGCACGCTGAGGCCAGGTGAATGTGCCAGTCTCCCCCTTGGACTCCAAGAAAAGGTTCAGGTGTGGCTCATCAACAGGTAGGGGCTCTCCAGGCGCTGGGATGGGCTGGGGTGGGGAGCTCAATCCACCTGCTCTCTGCCCTAGGAACAGGAATAATGTAACCATTCGTTACTTTTCTGTTATGCAAATACTGTGCTAATCTTGGATTTTTTCCTTAGGATTAGTTACAGAAGTAGAATTACTGAGTTAAAAGGTATCTTTCTAAGAGATCTTTCTAAAACTGACCAAGTTCCACCTTGTAGTAGTTGGGGTATCCAGAAAAATCAAAGGAGAGATAGGTAGTTAGATAGATAGATAGATAGATAGATAGATGGTATATAGAAAGATAGATGATAAATGACAAATAGATGGACAGGCAGATTTATTATAAAGAATTAGCTCACATGGGGAGCCTGGGTGCCTCAGTTGGTTGGGCATCCGACTCTTGATTTTATTTCAGGTCATGATCTCATGGTTTGTGGGATCGAGCCCTGCACCCAGGCATGGAGCCTGCTTGGGATTCTCTCTCTCCCTCTCTCTGCCCCTTTCCCGCTCTTGTGTGCACTTATGTGTGCGCGCTCTCTCTATATATAAATACATAAACATTTAAAGAAAAGAATTAGCTTGCATAGTTTTGGAGGCTGAGAAGCCCCAAGATCTGCTGTGTGCAAGCTGGACACCCAGGAGAGCCAATGATGTAAATTCCAATCCAAATGCAGAAGACAGGCAAAGAGCAAATTTTCCCCTCCTCCATCTTTTGTTTTCTTCTGGCCTCCAGCTGACTGGATGAGGCCTGCCCACATTGGGGAGGGCAATCTATATTACTCGGTCTACGGATTCCAATGTGAATCTCATCCAGAAACACCCTCAGGTACACACCCAGAATAATGTTTGACCAGATACCTGGGCACCTTATGGCCTAGTCAAGTTGACATATCAAATTGACCATGACATGGCTCCCTTAAATTCTTCAATGCCCACCCCGCTCCCTTGCTCCCAGAGCCTGCAGTATAAACTTCAATCTCCTGGTCTGCCTTGTGGGGGGTCTTTCACTGGACTCTGCTGGCTTTTCCTGCCATTGCTCTCCACCCCTGATGTGCTGGTTTCTGCTCCCCACTCTTTGCTGAACTGTTCTCTTAGTGGTCCCATTGGTCAATAGTGAGGGTTCTGGCTCATGCCTCAGGTCTGTTCATTTCCAGTTAATCTTCCCACCTCTCTGGTCTTGCCTGCAGGCCCAGGGTTGGATGCCAAAGGAAGATGTTGTTAGGCGCCCTGCTCAGCCATGGGCAAGGGCACAGTTTTGGCTGAGAGGTATTTTGTGCATGTGTCAGGGTCTTCCTGAAGCATCTGTCTCCTGGCCCAGAGCCCCAGGGCTCCCACCTGGGTCCTGGGGAGTGAAAATGGGGTCATTTTCACTGAAGATGCTATGCTGCAGGATGTGAGCCTCACAGCATGCATATTGGTGACAACGGGCTGCATAATGGGGAAGGAGGTCTGAAGTCTTCTATTGCTGGGCATTATGCGTGACTTTGCCCAGTACAGGGCCCATGGAGGGGTGTGTGCAGTAAGGTAGGTGGAGGCAGCGGGAGGTTTTGCCTTGCACATGTATGAGATACTCCAGGTCACTCCTGAAACCCCAAGGGCACCAGGGGGCCTATACTGTCCATAAAAGGAAGAGGCAGGAGTGGAAGAAAGACGTTTGTCACTGTGTCTGTGCTTGCAGCAAGCCTAGGCTGCTAGTTGGAGCTCCTCCGCCCCCTCGGGAGCCGAGCTCTGGAGGCTGATGGACTCTGGTAAGCCCAGGCCTCATCCCTGTGAGCCGATCGTCCTTGGGCAGAGTCTCTGTCACTTGCCAAATGGGATGGTGAAAGCACCCACCTGGGGGGTTTGTTAGGCTGTGTGTAAAGAGCCAGGCTTGGGGCTTGGCACTTTGACAGAAGCATTTGAGTTTCTGGGTGAAATGAAGCTTCCAACTGAGGCACTCCCTGGCTGTGGTTCTTGACTGAGTTACTTGGCTTCTTGCTCCCTTGGCCCATCAGTGGGTGTGCCAGCACTGAGAGTTAGAGACTGGGGCATTGCTTGGGGGTACCCATTCTTTAAGAACCTCACGTGAGCCCTGCAGTGTGTGGGGAGGCCCGGGGTGGCGGGTGCAATGGCCTGAGGTCTGTTGGCTGCTTGAGAAGTTCAAAGGACCAGGGGCCGTGCTGGCAGCACAGGAAGGGAACAGGGGGTTTTCTGTGGGTTCCTCTGGGACAGCTTTGGCCACGCCTTTGAGAACCACTCTGAGGTCATATCTTGGGGTCCTGCCCCGGAGGGCTGCTGGGTGGGATAACTAGGCTTCTGCAGAAGCCTATATGTGGCTAAGTTACTGGAATAAGTTGCTGGTCATGATGGAGACGCCCTCACCTCAGGAAGTGTGGGAGGTTGGGGATAGTGGGATGCATCTTCAGTGATACAGCAATGTGGGGTCAGGGTTTTCAGCTCTCCCATGGATCCCCTGTGATTGATTCTGAATCTCAGCCAGGCCCAGGGGCCTCTGAAGCAAACCCCAGTCAGGGATATCTTCTTGTCCTCCCCCACTTTGCCCTCTCTGGAGGGCTCTGGGAAAAAGCACTAGAAAGAGACCATGGCTGTACCCTCTCCTTGGCCTCCTGGGCACCATGGGGCTGTTGGCTGCTGGCTGCCCCAAGGCCCAGATGCCTGCCTTGTGGACGAGCTGGGCAGCTTCAAACTCTGGGCTGTGTGTTGGGGGGGTCCGTGTCACCCACCTGGCACTGCGCCAAGCCTCACGGCCATCAGTCTTGGGTGCCACCTATGATGCTGACCCTCGATTCACAGGTGGAGGCCCCGCCCTTCAGAGCCCCTGTGGGCCATCTAACCCAACTGTAAGGACTGAGGCCAGGTCGGCAGGAGGACAGAAAGGGTCTCTATGGGGAAGGGCCATGAGTCCTGGAGGCAGCAAAAGAACCATCTGGGAGGCTGTAAGCAAGGCGCCATCCCTCTTGGGGTTCTGAGGTTGCACCTGGAGAAGGGCCACCACAATCCTCACCTTGGGGGCTGCCAGGCAGGTCTCTCAGAGAAAGCCTCCTCCTCGCTGCACTGGGGCCTCGACCCAGCAGGTTCAAGGGCCTATTGGATGAACCTGAGATACAAACACACTTGGCCTGAGCCTCCTCAGGCCCTGCGTTTTCTGTGGGGCTGGTCATGGCCTTTCTCCTTCTTACCTGCCCAGCATGGGGTGAGCCCCAGCCTCTCCCTGCCATCCTCCCAACACCCACTCTGCACTGAGCCACTGAGGGGCTGGTGGAAGCAGGCATGAAGACAGAGCTGCATGTCAGGAATCCCTCCCCAGAGGCTGCATTCTGACTAGATTGACAAGGTGGGGAACAGCATGCACAAGGTCACAGAAAACAGGAAACGGAGTGTTTTTTGCCTTGGGACCACAAGCGTGGGGGCAGAAGGGTCAGCCCTCCCTCTACCTGCACCGACAAGCTTGATTTACCTCCTGTCTAACCGCTGGAGTTGCAACTGTGGTGCTGTTCCGCTTTCTCCAATGTCCTTTCCTCATGTTCCCTGCAGCCTGGTAGGGGAGATGCTGCTGCCATTTCTGAACAGGAGAGAGCAAGGACTGAGCTGGGCCTTGGCTATGGGGAGGCATGGCTGTGGGGAGGCATTTGGGCGCCTGGCTTTGGAGAAGAAGCTGGAACCCTGGGCCCCGAGGCCTCTCCCAAAGCTTGGCATTCTGGGGTTTCCTCACAGATCCCTGCACCAAGTCACTCAGGAACCAGGAGATGGAGCTGGGTGACTGGCAAGGGCTGGGGTCCAGGGTGTTCTGTCTCCCCGTGGCTGGGGTAGGACACAACCTTCTCGGGTGGGCACTGGACCCTGAACAGGCCTCCCTGAGCTTCATGGGCACCAGCCCTGGACCTGCCATCATGTGTCTCAGAGGCCACTAACTCCTGTGATGCTTGCTTCCTGCCTCTGATACAGGACTCAGTGTGATCAGAAGGCAGGGACAGTCCCTGCTGATGTCTGCATGTCCTGTCTAATGTTGCCCAAGAGATACCAGGGAGCGAGAGAGTGAGGGAGCGAGGTGCTTCTAGCCAGGGCTCCTTGAGGCCCCATCAGGGGCTGGATGTGGCATGAGGCAGGGCGGCAGCCTGAGCCTGGCTGCTGGCTAAAGCCCATCCGTGCTCTGTTCCCTGCACTACTTGCCCTCTCTGGGGTCTCGGATGAAAAGGGGGTGTGCTGGGCTGGGCAAAGAGCAGATCCTGCCCAACCCTTATGTTCTCATGCCTTCTGTGGCCTTGCTGACATCCGGGGTTTGCTGGGCAGAATTCCCCAGAGAGTAGGCACTTGGAAATGTTGTGGCATTGTCTCTGCCTGTCCCTTTCAGATGGGACCCAAGTCCATGCCACCAGGACAGCCAGGTCTGGGACTGAGCAGGGCCTGAGACTGGCCAGGGTGGGTCAGTGAACCCTAACACACACACCCCTCTCCCCAGCAGACCCTGACTGGGTGAAAGGTACACATCATACTCCCTGACTTCCTGGCTGGGTGACCTGGTCACATGCCAGGTGGGGGCTCAGCAGCTCCATGGCCCATCTGCTTCCTGGCACAGAAATGTGACTCAGTGTATGAGGGTCTGGGGTGGGGGGGTGGGGTGGGGGCGCGGGTAATGGGAGGAGTCTCATGGTAGGTTCATCAACCCCATCTCATCCCCACCCTCCAGCCCTCATAAAAGAAGTGTCTGGTCACATGTAGGGCTGTTGGGTGTCCATTCACCAGGCCCTGTCAGTGCAACATGGGGTCTACAGAGTGGAAATGGCCACCGCATCCCCAGGCCCGAGCTGGGAAACTGCCCTTCATCCTGCCAGAAGTTTATGCCAGACCCACGAGTGAAAAGCACAGTGTGGACGTGGATATGCAGGGTGTATGAACATGTTTATACCAACTCTAGAGTTTACAATGTACTGTACATGTTGTCATTTTTGTGACTCAAATCTGTCCCATGACCTGTGTCACAGCTGTCACCGGAAAGCTATCCCCTGATACCAGCAGGATCCAGAAAGGGAGTGAATTGGGCTGCAGAAACCAGCCCATCTTGGGGCCAGGGGAGGGGGACAGGGTAGGGTCCATCAGCAGAATGGCAGGGGCCAGCGGCGTGGTGCCTGCTGGAGATGTAGAGGCTCCCAGGCCACCTGGTGACAGACTGGGGGTCAGCCCCTGTGGCACTCATCACCCAATGAGAGTGACAGTGCAGTCACCCGGCCCTCTGGGGGTCGTGCCGTGTCCTTGCCGAGGTCACAGTAATGTGACCCCCACCATCCTGAAGGCAGGGCCCCTGAGGCACGTGCCACCCACATGTCAGGAGGCCCCTGGGCCTGCCGGGGCCGAAGTTCCACAAAAGGTGGAGGAAGGTCTCCTGTGCCGTGTGGTCGCTGGGGCGGGCGCCAGGCCGTGGGGTCACGGTTTGCAAAGCAGGGAAGCACCAACACCTCCACTTTCTGCTGGGCCGCCTGAGGCAGGGCTGCGGAAGGCTTCTGCTGACTTCCTCCCCTCCTCCTCCTCCACCTCCTCCTCCTCCTGCTCAGCGCTTCTCACGTCTTCCCCAAAATAGAAGATCTGCAGATTTAAACATGCCCAGGGTGGTGATTATACTTCCCTCCAGCCAGTCCCCTGCAAGGCAGGTGACTCCCACCCCAGAGGGGCTCTGTACAACCCTCTTGGCTTAGTCCTCAGAGCCCACTGCTGCAGGCTTGGTCTGACCTCCGCTGGGCCGTGTTAATAGGCTGAACGAGCAGGAGGTGGTGTCTCACTTTCTGGCATAAGAATATGGACTGGGGTTTCCTGGACCTGGACACACATCCTGACGGCCTGCAGTGCCAGCCTCCGGCCATGGCGGTGGGGGTGGGGGTAGGTTGCAATCCTAACCTCCCTCCCACCCAGTGCATGAGTCCCACCCCCACCCCTAAGAGCCTAGCTTGTCCTGCCCCCTCCCCACGGACCTGGGTATCCACGAAGCCCCTCGGCCCTGGCCTGGCCCCAAGCACCCACCTTCTCCCCCATGCCAGTCTTTACTCCCGTCTTCACAGACTCACCTTAGAGATTTCCACCTCTCTTTTTCTGTTTGGTTCTCTGGGCTCTCACTTTCATAAGAAGCCAAATAAAGACCTGGTCAGAAAACGAGGTAAAATCACACAGTTACGGCCTATGATAATAGCTTGCCCTATACCCAGAGTCCGACCTGCTTTTTATTCTTAAATTAAACCTGTTGGGAGGTACACATGCAGTTGTATGTGCTAATTAATACAGAGAGGTCGGTGTACCCTTTCCCTAGTTTCTCCCAGTGGTAACCATTTGCAAAACTATAGCACAGGACCACCACCAGCATGTTGACAGTTTGCAGAACACCCTCATCACCACCAGAATCCCTCACGCTGCCCTTGTAAGGCCCACCTGCTTCCCTTTCTTAATCCCTGGCCACCACTAATAGGTTCTCCATGTCCAGATTTTTGTCACTTCAAGAATGTGATATAGGGACACCTGGGTGGCTCAGTCAGTTAAGTGTCCAACTCTGGATTTCCACTCAGGTCACGATCTTGTGGTTTGTGAGATCAAGCCCCATGTGGGGCGCTATGCTGACAGCACAGAGCCTGCTTGGGATTCTCTCTCCCTCTCTCCCTCTCTCTGCCCTTCTCTCACTCTTGCTGTCTCTGTGTCTCTCAAAATAAATACATAATTTTAAAAGAAGAATGTGATATAAATCGAATCAGTATGTAACATATGGGATGGTCTCTTTTCACTCCGAGTGATTCTCTGCGTTTCATCCAAGCTGTAGTATGAATCAATACTTAATTCCTTTTTCTTGCTGAAGACTATTCCGTGGCATGGATATACCACAGTGTGTTTAGCCACTCACCCACTGAAGGGCATCTGCATTGCTTCCAGTGTTTCTCTAGAACTATTTATGCTGCTGTAATCATTGGAGTGCGGGTTTTTTGTGTGAACATGAGTATTCGTTTCTCTGGGATAAATAAATGCCCGAGAGCACATTTACTGAGTCAGATAGTCGGTGCAAATTTAGTTTTATAAGAAACTCTTTGTCTAGTTCTACATCCTGAAGATTTCCTGTTACTTTTATTCTTCCTAAAAGCTATACAGTTTTACATTTTACATTCGAGTCTGTGATTCATTCTGAGTTAATTTTTCATAAAAGGTGTAAGGATGAGGTCAAAGTTCATTTTTTGGCTTATGGATGCTCAGATGCCCCTGTTCCATTTGTTGCAAGGGCTCACTTTCCTCCGCTGAATTGCTTTTACTCCATTCTCAAAAATCCCTGGGCACAGTGGGGTGTCTGGGTGGCTCAGTCAGTGGAGCGTCTGACTTAGGCTTGGGTCACGATCTTGTGGTTCGTGAGTTGCAGCCCTGCATCTGGCTTGCTGCTGTCAGCTCAGAGACCGCTTCGGATCTTCTGTCCCTCTTGCTCTCTACCCCTCCCCATGCACACGCTCTCTCTCTAAAAATTGAATAAACATTTAAAAAAAGTCACTGGGCATTTGTGTGGGTCTATTCTTGGGTTCTCTATTCTGTCTCATTGATCCACGTATCTGTCTTACCAATACCACACTGCCTTGATTACTGTAGCTGTATAATATCAGCTTTAATATTGGGTAGAGTAATCCCTCCCATTTTATTCTTCTTTTTCAAAATTGTTTCAGCTATTCTAGTTTCTATGGCTTCCCATATACATTTCATTTAAAAAATTTTTTTAAATATTTATTTTTGAGAGAGAGACAAAGTGTGAGTGGGGGAGGAGCAGAGAGAGAGGGAAACAGAATCCAAAGCAGGCTTCAGGCTCTGAGTTGTCAGCACAGAGCCCAACATGGGGCTCGAACTCATGAACCATGAGATCATGACCTGAGCTGAAGTTGGATGCTCAACTGACTGAGCCACCCAGGCTCACCCCCGTATACAATTATCTTAGAATAATTGTATCTTTGTCTGCAAAAAAAAAATACTGTCTTTTGATGGGAAAATCCTGGATTTTGATAGGAAATGCATTAAATCCGTACTTAAACTTGGGGAGAATTGGTATCATTGCTATGCTGAGTCTTCCAATTCATGCATGTCATGTCCCTCCATTTATTTAGACCTTCTCTGATTTCTTTCATTAGCATCGTGTAGATTTTGGCATGCAAATCTTGGATATGTTTTGTTAGATTTATACCTAAGTATTTAATGCTTTTGAGAGATTATATTGAGTGATGGTATTGTATTTTTAATTTCAGTGTCCACATATTCATTGTTAGCACACAGAAATATGATAGATTTTTGTGTCTTTATCTTGTATTCTGCAACTTGTGCTGAACCCACTTAGTTCTAGGAGTTTTGGAGATTCTTTGGGATTTTTTACATTTTTTTAATAAATAAGGACAGTGTTAATTCATCCTTTCTGATCTGTCTTTATTTTCTTTTCTTGCGTTATTGCATGAACTAGATCTCCATTATTATCTTGAACAAAAGTGGTGAGAGTATATATCCTTGCCTTATTACTGATCTTAGTGAGAAAGCAGTGTTTCACCATTAAAAATGATGTTATTGGAAAGGTTTTTGTAGGTGCAGTTTATCAGATTGATAAATTCTCCTCAATTCTTATTTTTCTGAGAGTTTTTCCCATGCATGGGTGTAGAAATCTGTCAAATGAATTTTCTGTATCAGTTGATATAATCAAGTCATTTTTCTCTGTTAGTCTGTTAATATGGTAGATGACACTGATTGATTTTCAAATATTGAATAGTATTGTATCTCTGGAATAAACTCACTTGGTCATGATATCTAACTATTTTTCAATATTGCCAAATTCTATTTGCTAATATTTTGTTAAGGAATTTTTGCATCTATATTCACAAGGGATCTTAGTCTTTACTTTCTTTATTTTACTACCTTTATCTGGTTTTGGTGTCAGGGTAATACTGGCTTCATAAAATGAACTGGGAAGTTCTGTCCTCTTCTATTTTTTTTTTTATGTTTATTTATTTTTGGGAGAGAGAGAGAGAGAGAGAGAGAGAGAGTGAGCAGGCAAGGGGTAGAGAGAGGGAGAAACAGAATCCGAAGCAGGCTCCAGGCTCCAAACTGTCAGCACAGAGCCCAACACAGGGCTCGAACCCATGCACTATGAGATCATGACCTGGACTGAAGTTGGATGTTTAACTGACTGAGCCACCCAGGTGCCCTGTCCTCTTCTATTTTTTGAAAACGATTGTGTAGAATCCATATTAAGTCTTCCTTAAATGTTTAATAGAATTCTCTAGTGTAACTGTCTGAGCCTAGAGATTTCATTTTTGGGATGCTTTTAAATTACAAATGCAATTTCCTTAATGGTTATAGGGCTATTTAAATGATCTATTTTGTGTTGAGTTTGTGGCAGTTTATGCTATTTAAGGAATTGGTCCATTTCATCTAACTGGCCAAATTAATGGGTCTAGAGTTGTTCACAGTATTTTCTTATTAGCCTTTCAATGATGACAGAAGCTATAGTGACATCTTCCATTTCATTCTAGATATTAGCATTTTCTGTCTTCTCTTTTTCTTTAAGAGGTTCTTTGCTGGAGGATGGCAATGTTACAGTTCTTTTCAAAGGACCAACTTCCTGTGGGTTACTTGAACAGTTTTTAGAATTCCATTTTGATTTATGTACAGTAAATTCCTGAAGGATATTTTCACTGGATATAGAATTCTGGGTTGGCAGCTATTTTCTTTCAGCACGTGAAAAATATGCCACTGCCTCTGGCCACCATGATTTCTGATGAGTACTCTAGTCATCCAAATTGTTTTGCCCTCATAGGTAAAGTGTCATTTCTTTCTCAGTGTTTTCAAAATTTGTGTCTTTTTATTTGGTGCTCAGAAATGTGACTATGATGTATCTTGGTATGGGTTTCTTTGGGTTGATCCTTTTTGGGATTCACTTGGCTTCTTGAATCTGTAGGTTTCTATCTTTTCCAAATCTGGGAACTTTCCAGCCATTACTTCTTGGATTTTTTCAACCCTGTCAATTTTGTCCCCTTCCTTCCCAGACTCTGATGACAAGAGTGTTAGATCTTTTGTTATAGTCCCACAGGTCCCTGACACTCTGTTGTTCAGATTGTTTAATTTCTATTGTTCCATCTTCCAGCTCATCGATTCTTTGCTTTGTCTTCTCCATTCTGCTGTTGAGACCATCTACTCAGTTTTTTATTTTAGTTATTGTATTTTTCAATTCTATAATTTCTACTTGGCTCCCTTTTATATCTTCTGTTTCTTTGCTGATACTTTCTATACTGTCACCTGTTTCAGAGAGCCTCACGGCTGGCTGTATTGCTAGGCAGGTCTTGCCAGAGGAAGCCTGGAGCTGAGTGCTGGGCAGGATTCTGTCAGAGGCTGTGACTAACCCAGTTGGGGCTCAATACAGCTTAGGTCCCTTCTCTTGCTTTCTCCAGTTATTATTATTATTGTGTTTTTTTTTTTTTTTGGTGGGAGGAAGGAGAGGATGAAACAAGGGTCACTGGAAGGAGCTCCTTTCTTTTTTGATTTGTTTTTTAAAGTTTATGTATTTATTTTCAGAGAGAGAGAGAGATAAATAGAGAGACAGAGCGAGAGTGAGCAAGAGAGAGAGAGACAGAGTGCAAGTGGGGGAAGGCAAGAGAGAGGGAAAGAGAGAGAGAGAGAGAGAGAGAGAGAGAGAGAGAGAATCCTAAGCAGGCTCCATGCTGTCAGTGCAGAGCCCAACACGGGGCTCAATCCCATGAGCCGTGAGATCATTACCTGAGCTGAAATCCAGAGTTGGATGCTTAACTGACTGAATCACCCAGGTGCCTTGGAAGGTGCTCCTTTCTAAGGGCACTTCAGAAGGGCTAAGTTTTTTTGCTGTATAGTCATGGCTGAATCACTGCCTCACACACAGCAGGTTCTCTAGAGATACCATTGGCTGAAGGAGTGAATGAAATGCCCTTCTCTTGGGACACTTGGGTGGCTTAGTCGGTTAAGCGTCCAACTCTTGATTTCAGCTCAGGTCGTGATCTCACAGTTATGAGATGGAGCCCCACAATGGGCTTTACACTGGGCATGGAGCCTACTTAAGATTCTCTCTCCCTCTGCCCCTCCCATGTTCATGCTCTCTCTCAAAAAAAAAAAAAAAAGAGAGAAAGAGAGAGAGAAGAGAAATGCCCTTCTCTCACTCCTCTCCCTGCCCCCAGGCTCTCCCACCCCTTTCTTAATATGCTTTTGACACATTACTACACAAGTTCTATTGGTTAATGACAACAGTTATCACAGTAACTAGTAGGTTAAATAATGGCCCCCAGAGATATCCAGATCCTACTCCCCGGGACATGTGAATATGTTAGCTTCCGTGGCCAAAAGGGACTCAGCAGATGAGATTAAGTTAAGGATATGGAGATGGGGGGATTATCCTGGATTATCCAGCAGGGCCCTAAATGACACTGCAAGTGTCCTTCTAAGAGCGAGACAGAGGAGATGACCACAAGAGAGAAGATGATGTGATGGTGGAAGCAGAGGTTCAAATGATGTGCTTTGAAGATGGAGGAAGGATGTCATGTGCCAAGGAATATTGGTGGCCACTAGAAGTCATAACAGGCCAGGGAACAGTCTTCCCCTCAGAGCCTCCAGAAATAACCAGCTCTGTTGACACCATGATTTCAGCCCAGTGGAACTGACTTTGGACTCTAAGAGAATAAATCAGTGTTGCTTTGAGCCACTAAGCTAGATGCAGCAGGTGAGGCTTAGAGAAGTTGAGGCACCTGCCTAGAGTCACACAGCTTGCTGGGGTGGGAACAGCCCAGGCTGGCTTATCCATCAGGCTGCTGAACTTCTTGTTGCAGGTAGGGATTGCTGTTTCAGGTGAACACTCCCCTCCCCCCAACCCACCCCCAAAAGTTAATGGTTCCAAAACATAACATATAAAATGGCAAACTTGAAAGTATTAACAATTAAAAGCAAAATCATTAAAAACTCCTTTCTCCTAAGTTTTTGTTTTTGGCAGAACATGTTCTCCCAGGCACGGGTGTGGGTCCCTTTATAAAATGCTTGCTGTGGGGACGCCTGGGTGGCTCAGTTCGTTAAGCATCTGACTTCAGCTCAGGTCATGATCTTGTGGTTTGTGGGTTCAAGCCCCGCATTGGGCTCTGTACTGACAGCTCAGAGCCTGGAACCTACTTCGGATTCTCTACTTGTCTCTCTTTCTGCCCCTCCCCTGCTCACGCTCTGTCTCTCTATCTCTCAAAAATAAATAAACATTAAAAAATTTTTTTTAAATGCTTGTTGTGCTCAGTGGGGACCTCCTGGGGTAGGTTGAGGGTCTTGGATCCAGGAAGCAGCTGACCATGGGGCCACATTGCCTCTCCTGAGATGATCAACTCAGGACCAAATGGCCACTTGCTTCCAGCACTTTCTCTTCCTGGAGTATGCTTGCTTAGAAAATTCACAGCAAATTTGTCACATTTGATAAATGATCAGATGGGAATGCTGATTTACTGGAGGGCACAGACATTAATGGCACTCTGGAGAAAAGATGCCTCAGCGCACACACACACACACACACACACACACACAGGCATGCACACACTCACACAAACATGCACACACCCCCAGCTGTGGAAAGACCCATGGGGAGCCCAGGGCTGTGCCTTCCCTATGTGAGCACAGGGAGGGTAGTTCTCACCATCTTGCTTATTTTACCAATGAAGGAAGTGGGTGGGACTGATGGTTTCAATTTATGATGCCCAGCAGCAGCCATACTGTGTCCAAGGGGAAGCCTGGCCCTGGGGACCCTGGAGGTCCCCAGCCTGCAGCTCCTCAGGCCCTGACTGGTGCTCAGCCTTCTCTGCTCCCTTTCACATCCAGCAAACATGGGCGTGATGCGTCCTGCTCGCAGCAGGGGCCCCATATGGAGATGTGACTAGGAGACCACCCCAGAGTCCCAGAGCTGGGGGTGACAGAGGCCATAGGGTCACCTTACCATCCTCGCTGAAGATAGGGGCGGTGTGCAGGTAGTGGGTGATGCTGGGGTCTTGCTCAAAGGGACATTCCACTTGTTTCCACGTGATGAACTCTCCAACCTGCTTGGCCAGCTCCAGAAATTTCTGCCAGGGTCATTGAAACACAAATGGGAGCCCCTTACCCCGCCTCCACCCCTCGGTGCCTGGAGGTCACCTGTGAGAGCGGGCCAGTCTCACTCATCTGTCCCTGGGGGCCCACTCCTGGGCAGGGCAAGGCAGAGCACTAGGCAGTAAATGACAGACCCCCCATTAGGAAACCTGGGTGTTCGCCACATCTCTTCATTCCCTCTGTGGAATCTGGGGAGAGAGAGCATCTAGGGCCAGGTCATTGGCAGGCAGCACATCCAGCGAGAGGCGAGTATTACTCTAGTTTCATTCTTTTTCATGATTATGCCTGCGTTTGTTTATCTAGAGAATGATGCAAATAAATTTAAATAAATGTATTTAAGGAAGATTTAAGTGGATCCACTTAAAGCAGAATTTTATTTAAGTAAAATTTAAATACATTTATTTAAATTAAAAAAAATCTGTGCTGACTTAAAGAAGGCTTTTAAATAAACTGCCAGCATAAAGTCATGACCGGGTGGGAACGACCCTCTATGGCATCTTTCATCAGTCCTGGTGGCTGGCTCCAGCCCCCACTGCCCCTGCCCCAAATCTGGGGCCTCAGAATCACTTTACAGTCTTGCCTTTCCTCCCTCGGTTTCAGGTCTGAGGACCAGTTTAAGAAGAGTGCAATACAGGGCTTTCCACAGCTGGTATGTGTGGGGTCTTCTGGAAAGTGTGATCTTGGGCTCCCGGGCCCCTCTGTTAATTTAACCCAAGGCCAGCCTCCTCCATGTCACTTCCAGTCCGGACTGTCCTGGGGATGGGGTGCCCAGGCTCCCTGCTGGACTGGACTTCTCCCTGCTACACAGGTTCTCAGGGCTAACCAGGCCTGCAGGCAGCACAGGAAAGTCTGCCGGGGAGTCTGTGTAAGGCCCCAGAGCAGAGGCAGCTCCAGGCCAGAGGGCCCAGGCGTTGGGTGGCGGACCCACCAGCAGGGGATGCTGTCCCTACAGAGCCCTTGGTGGGCTCTGTGCCAAAGCCCTGTTTTAGAGAGGGAGAGACTGGGGCTCAGCGCAGGGGCCAGCCCAGGACTGACTGTCCCTTGGTGTTGGAGGCTGGGTGGGGCCAGCACGAGTGTGGGCCAGCCTTCCTAGGGAGAAGAGTCTCCTCCTTCCTGCAGATTCGGGGGTTGTCACTGCTGCATGGCTGGCTTTGTCTGTCTGACTCAGTGACCACTTGCTGTCACTGCCCAGGGCTCTCAGGGCTCCTGGGCCTCAGCTCCTACCATGCCTAGCCCACCAGCCACTCCAAGATATGTGTGCTGGGTGGTCCCATGTGTGTGTGGGGAGGGTCAGCCTGCCTTTGCTTCTAAGGAGCTCAGGGACTGGAGAGCTGTGACCAAGGAATGCCCAGTCCACTGAGTATGGCCTGGGCCACCCTCTGTCTGGGAGGTCAAGGGGAACTTCCTGGAGGGGGGGGACACTTGAGCTGATGGCAGTGAGTGTCTGCAGAGGGAGTAGAAATCTTTCCTTCTCTGCCCACACTGCTTGCTCACCTCCTCCTGTGCTCAGGGAGGCCTTCCCTGACACATGCCCTGTGCCCTGTGCAGGTCACAGCACCTCACCCATTGTCACTGTGGGTCCGTGGGGCTTTCTCACAGCCTTGTGCTCTTCGAGGGCTGAAAATGAGTCTGCCTCACCTGTGGCAGGCAGTGGGGGATCAGTGCCTGCATGAGCCTCAGTCTCCTGTGGAAGGGGTGGGGTGGGGAGACCCTGATAATCCCACCGTGACGTCTTGTGAACCGTCCCCCATTCGTCTGGTGCCCCTGCCCTGGGGGCTTTGATTGTTGGGGGCCCCTGGACTCTACCTCAAAGTTGACATGTCCATTGGGGAGGCGGTTGGCACAGCCCTCGTTCAGGAAGTAGATGTCTTTGATGAGCAGGCTGAAGAAGGGAATGACGATCTGGAAGAGAGAGGGTGCAGGTCAGCCCTCAGTCGGCAGGAAGCACAGGCCCCTTTACCCTAGCACCCGACTCTTTCTCCCCAGGCTCCATCAGACTCCAGTGCTGACTGAGCGCCTACTGTATACGGCACCCCCCCCCCCCACCGCCTCCCCGTGTTGGGGCTGAATGAAAGATGCATGGTCCTCATGCCCTTTTAACATTTCTTCCACTCTCTGCTGGGAGAGGCTGGTGGCGGTTCCCCTCGACCCTCCACCATCCAGGGATCTGCAGACCACCTGGTTCAAGTGTGCCAGGAGGATTTCAGGTGCATGCAGAGCCCACCATGAGATATGTATGGAAAGTGAGTCACCTGTTGTAAAATTCTGCAGCCTACTTTTTAAAATATATATTTCATGATTTGTCATTTTATGCCTTTCTTGATGCCTGAAGGAACAGACTTTAGAGCCCGGCCTGAGTAGGGCGGGGGTCTCTGCATATCACTGCCTGGATGTCTCATTTCTCCCTCCCTGCTCTGCACATGCCAATTCCTGGCCCCTAGGGAAGGGACACCCACTGCTGACAGCTCTGGCGACCCGAGAGGAGCTGGCTGGGTGCACGCTGCTGCGGTGGGTTGGACTGTGTCCCCCCAAAAGATATATTTGAGTCCTAAACCCTGGTGCCTGTGAATGGGACCTAATTTGGAGATAGTCTTTGCAGATGGAATCGAGTTAAGTAGAGGTCATACCGGATAGAATGAGCTCTCCTCCAGTGACTGACGTCCTTGTGAAAAGAGGGAAATTTGGACACACACAGGAAGGAGAGCCATGTGAAGACAGAGGCAGAGATGGGAGTGATTTGGCCACTGGCCAAGGAACACCCAGGGCCATCAGAAGCTGGGAAAGGCAAAGAAGGATGCCCCCTTTGGAGGGAGCACGACCCAGACTGCCTTGATTTTGGCATCTGGCCTCTAGAATGGGGAGACAATACATTTCTGTTGTTCTTTTCTTTTTATAATTTTTTAATGTTTATAAATTTATATATAACATTTATAAATGTTTATGTTTTTGAGAAAGAGAGACAGACCATGAGTGGGGAAGGTACAGAGACAGACGGAGACAGAATCCGAAGCAGGCTCCAGGCTCTGAGCTGTCAGCACAGAGCCCAACGCGGGGCTGGAACTCATGAGCCGTGAGATCCTGACCTGAACCGAAGTTGGACACCCAACCAACTAAGCCACTCAGGTGCCCCTGTTCTTTTTTCATTTTTAAGTAGGCTTCACACCCAGTGCGGAGCCCAACACAAGGGCTTGAACTCATGACCCCAAAATCAAGACCTGAGCTGAGATCAAGTCAGATGCTTAACCGACTGCGCCACCCAGGCGCCCCAACATTTCTGTTGTTCTAAGCCAGTTCCCAGGGAACTAACACACCTGCTGTGCCCTCAGGCTCTAGAGCTGGGCACGTGCTGCCAGTCCAGCCAGGAGCGGCCTTCAGCCCATCACCCTTGGGACCAGGCGCCAGGACCTGACATTTCTGGCTAACCCCTTATCTAAGTTGATAAAGGCTTTGAGATCAGGACCTGGGTACGACCACTCTGCACAGTACAGATGCATGGATGGCTCAGTGGGTCAAGGAAGATGGGAAACTGAGGCCCACACAGTGGCAGGGCCTGGCCCAAGGTCACCCAAGTGAGTGAATGCTGAGGCTAGGACCAGAGCCAGATTTAGCAGGGAGATGAATTGCCTGGTTTGTCCGGGGCTGAGGGGTTACATGAGATACAGTTTCAGTGCTAAAAGTGGAGCCATCCCAGGGAAACTGGGACAAACTGGTCACCTTAGATTTATGTCAACTCCTCAGACATTTGCTCAGGTCTTCACTGTGCTAGGTGCTGGGGCTTGGAGAAGAGTGAGGGTGTGTCAGACACATCCAGTGTAGTGGAGCCTTTTCCCTGAAGTCTTTGCTACCTATAGGCTGGGTTTAATTCCCATTTGGGCCCCTAAAGAGCCCTCCACTCATGCCCTTGTCACAGGGGCATTGGGGCCTGAGTGCTCCGTTGTGCCAAGCTATACATGCATGGGGATCGAGTTTCATCTCAGCAAGTTCCGAGATGCAAGGTTCTATTACCCTAATTTACAGACAAGGAAGTCAAGACCCAGAGAGGTTAAGCAACTCATACAAGCTCACACAGCAGTAAGTAGCAGAGGAAGGACTAGCCCCTGTCCTGCCTGCTTTCTCACTGTGCCAGGAGGGAGAGCAGTCTCTGTGCATCTCCCTATGCCCACCACAGTGCTGAGCCCCAGTCCCAGGGTTGGGGCATGATGGCTGCGTTGGGTTGCAATGTGCTTGAAATGTTCCAGGACAGGGAGGGGATTAAGGGCAGTGGTCCTCGGGGACTCAGTGCAGGCTTCCTAGAGGGTGGACATTGGAACTGGTCCTCAAAGAGGCAGCATTTTCTGAGAACTTCTCACCATTTCTGCCTGCCCACATGGGCTCAGGCTACCATCCTATCAGGCTTTAGCATCCTGGCCGGTCTTCCTGCCCCCATGGGTTGACTGCAACCCACTGATGTTGTTTTCTGGAGCTAAGCGGTGGCAACAGGGGGTCAGCCAAAGAATCCTGTGTGGAGTGGGCCCCATCACAGAGATGGGGAGAAAGAGGGGCAGATAGGAACTAGCTATAGATAAGAAGAAAGCATAGAATGTCATGACCACTGAGACCTCCTGGCCTCAAAATTTCAGCTGTAGCAGTGAGGAACTGTGAGAGCATCAGCAAATATCCTTCGTTCGTTCGTTCGTTCGTTCCTTCCTTCCTTCTTTCTATCTGTCCCTCCATCCATCCAACCATTCATCCATCCATCTTCCAGTCTCCTATCCATTTATGAAGCACCTTCTGTGGGCCCAGCCGATGATCCATATCTCTTTGGACGTTAGAGGAGAATGCAGCAAAATGAAAGGCACAGCTCTGTAAATCACCCACCTCGAGCCCCCATACCCCAGAGCTGGAAGGGGGCTCAGAGTGCAGGAACGGGACATCACAGTCCACTCCACAGCCACCTGGTGAGCACGGATGGAAGAAAAATAGTGCAGAGTGCCAGTGCCATAATTGACATCTTGGACCAAAGGTGGCAGCCAACTCTATCTGCCCCCACTCCACAGTCCCACTCCTGGGCCACAGGCGAGGACCTCTGTGACTGCCACACAGCACCTGAGTTCTGGGAATAAGACGAGGCCTGTTGGTGCGCTGGAGAGGCTGACTCCTGGTTTTGTCACCTACTTGCTGTGAGACTGGACAAGTGAGGTCTCCTCTCTGAGACTCAGTCTTCTAATCTGGGAAATGGCACTGCTAGAATCCACCCGGTAAGTAGTCATCAGAATTGAATGGAAGGGAGAGACAGAGTCAAGTAGTCCTCACGTGGTAGGTGTTCAGTGAAGCAAGGTCTCTGTCCCTGCCACTCTGGTTTTGCAGCTTCCTGGCTCCTGGGGGACAGGCTCACTTGCCCGGGATTTTGAGGTTCTGTCTCACTGAATGCTGCTCCCTGGCATCAGCCCTCCTCAGACCCAGAGCTGCTGAAGGGCTCACAGCCTGAATAGGAAAGGCCAGCTGGATAAGACATAGCCATCAGTGGGGCCAGGGTCTGTGAACACCCACCCCCACCCCTGGGTGGGGGGTGGAGGGCTGGGAGGGCCGGCTGGGTGGCACAAACGTGCAGGTCTTGGCCTGCTCCCCAGACTTAAAACCCTGGTAGCCATCTCATCTAATTCCACAGGGACTTTGAATTTCAAGAACAGCAACTTGTTCTCAAACTGGAAACAGACGTCCACAAACATGGCAGAGACCTAATTCTGCCAATATTCCTGCCAGGAGATCAGGCAGAAAAGGTCTTGGTGTTTCTTCCCCATGGATATGATAACTCTAATCATCGGGCTGGTGACAGGTTTTAAGCCAGAGGTTCCCCTCAATCCCAGGGCCCAGTTTCTTATATTGGAGGCCACCAGGAGAATTTGGGAGACAAATACAATTGATCAGGGTCAGCGAGGCCTCCAAATGCAAATGTATAAGAACAGAGCCTGTGAAAAGGCAGTTCTAGTGAGCGAGAAGCTTGGTTCAGTCATTGCCAAAACCGTGAATGTGACCTGAAGCTACATCAATGAAGGTATTGCGTTTAGAGTAAGGAGGTGTAAGACCCTATGTACTTGTAAACAATTTGATCTGAAACAGAAGGGACTCTGACAAGTCACACTGTTCAGGGACCAAAGAGATCCAAGTGGGGAGTGGACTGGAGACCGAGTATGGTGGGGCAGACCTGGGTTGTTGACTTAGGAGGGAGGGGAAGGGGACCCGGGGGCGCCGAAGGGACTGGTGGGTAGAAGAGGGAGCAGCCTCATTCTGCATGGTCCTCCAGAGAGGACAACCCCAGCCCCATAAGGGAACACTTCCTACCAGCTAGAGCTGCGTGAGCATGGGCTGATCTGTTCTGTAAGGTGGTGAGTTCCCCAAATTGGAGGCAAAGAAGGAACATGGCTGCCTATAAAGATGCTGTAGAAGGGCAGGGGTTTGGACCCAGTGACGTTGGAGTCGGCATAGAGGCTCTCTGATACAACCCATCTAGGCCAAGGTAGGCAGTAGGAAGGAGTAGAGAGGAGCTCTCAAGGCCAGGCAAGCCTCTGACCTACCTTCTCCCGGCTGCTGTGGGCAGTCAGGGAGCGGTGGGCTGCCCCCCGCAGGGCTGTCCTGTAGTTGCAGAAATTCCCTGTCGGGTCCATCTGGTGCTGGAAGGAGACAGGGAAGCATGTGGGGGAGCTGCATTCCAGGGTCGGCCAGTTCCAGCCGGCAGCCCGGCAGCCTTGCTTACCTCAAGGATGAAAAACTTGGCTGTCTTCACTTTGGCCCAGGTCTTCTTCAGCCTGGAGACAGGGCTCATGTTCATGCCGGCTGGAAGAGGGAGGGTCGAGCTAGGGGAGCGTCTCTGGGCTGCACAGTCTGCTTAATTCCCTAGGGCGGGAGGCCTGGGGGGTGGGCCCAGTTGGCCGCCTGAACCAAGGTTGAGGCCTCTGCAGACGGCCCGATGGTGGTGTATGGGTGCTGGGGACACTGTGTCTGGGCGAACCGGCCCATGTGTGCAGGCCCTTGTCCCAGTCCCCGCCAAACTGGCCCCACACCATGACCAGGGTCTGCTTTGGGCCCCTGCTGTCCCTGGTTCTGTGGACACACTGTCCAGCCCTCACCAAACACCCTGGCAAGGAAGGCCTCAAGGGGGGGGGGAGTCAAGTCTCCAGGACCTCTGGGACAGGGGAGTATGGGCTCAGCAGCACCAACCTTGCTCAGAGGAGGGCCCTGGTCCCCCCCCCCCGCACCCCACCCCTGGCCTGTCTGCATGTGCCTCTGGGGGCGCTCCCACGGGGACCGGGCCGGCTGGCCTACTCACAGATAATGGCCATCAGAGAGTTGAAGTTGCCAATGTTGAAGCACTCACGGGCCACGTCAATGAAGAACTCCACCACCTGGGCCCTCTGCTTCTTCTTGGCCGGCTGGGGACAAGGCATCTGAGCCTTAGTGGTGACACGGCCCCACCCCGTCACTAGGCCAGTCCCTCATCAACATTCTCTCAACCCAGTTCACGGTGGAGACGCTTGATGCTGGGTAGTCTGCAGCCAGAGAGCTCAGGGTCTCTGCGCGTCCTCGGCAGAGCCAGCAGAGCCCACCACCATGACGGCCTGCGGGGGAGGGGGTCTGACGGGACTCCATGGGGCATCCAGAGTGCTGAGGGGCTCTCCCTCCAAGACACTGCTCCTCCCTCCAGGCCCAGCTCCAGCATCCTCCTTGGCTCCCTCACCTGTCCCCCGTGCATTGAGCTTGCTCTCCCCACAATGGGGCTGTCCCCAGAATGGCCCCTCCACTGCTTCTTGTTGAATGACTGCATGACTTCACCTCCAGCTTGTGGCCAAGTGCTTGGGACCCTGACTTCTCTGATGGCTCCAAACAATATCATCCCCTGGGCTGTCCTAGACTGAGGCACTGCCTGATTCCTGGGAGGGCTCAGTCCAGCTTTGCCTATGTAAAAACCGCCACCTGAGCTGCCAGGCCAGTGATGCAAATGCAGGAAGCAGATGGGGCCCGTGGAACCCTACCCTGTGTTCTTTCCATATGGATTTTGCCAGCTTGCTCTTACGTGCAGCAGTGGTCTTTACTGCCACAAGGAAGCATGAGACCTGCTGCCCAAACCCCGTTCAGAAAGCCTCCCACCTGAGGTCCTTCCTGTCCCTGTCGGGGTGTCTGTACAGTGGTGGAGATGGCTGAGCCTGGCAGGGATGGAGGCCAGGCATTTCAGCCCGCTGTGGGTGCCCAACAGGAAGCACTCCCAAGGCTGAGGCATCACAGACCAGTTTCTCCTTCTGAGCAGGCCTGCCTCTGCCCCTTTCTCTGCCCCTTACCCCAGTTTCCATCTCAGCATTTGCTTCCCGAGAGCCCCACCTGGCACCTGTGTTGCCTTCAGTCTTTCCTTCCCTGACACAAGTGGCCCCAGGGCCTCACCTGATGGTGACAGGGGGCTTGGAGGAGGTTCCTCCGCTCTAAGGAAGAGAAGAGGGTGGGCAGGGTCTGGCCCTGAGGGACCGTGACTTGGTGACAAGGGCACCTGGCTCAGTATTGATGTCTTCCTGCCTTCTGGGAGAAGCTGGAGACCTGGGCTTTGCATGTACAATCTCCCAGTTCTTAAAAGGTTGGGGCATTTCTACTCTAAATCCTGAGAGAGCCAAACACAGTGTGGCAGCAGGGCAGGCCACGCCACCCAAGGCAGATAGGAAGAGATGGGGGTGGGACCACTTGGCAGATCTGACTCCTTCAGCAAGCCATCTCTGACACTCTCTGTCAGAGTCCAGTGGATCCGTGCCAGGCTCCATCCAGAGAGAAATGTCACGGTAGGCAAGTTGGGTGGTGACACCTGGTGTCCCAGAGAGGTGCCCAGCTTGGTCCCGGGCTTGGACACGGACAAGCTCAAGAGGCCCTTCTGGTTCCCTCCCAGGTGGGCTCCCCCAACCTCCACCACCTTTGGCTAAGCCAGGTCATACCCCCCGGCTTTCTACGCACCATGCAGATCTCAGTCGCCACGAGGTAGCACAATCTGTTGAACCATTTCACATAAGCCTCCAGATTGTTGGTCTTGTCACTGAAACAAGGCTGCGAAAGACACAAGGATCATACTCAATCTTTCTGTCAATAACTTTTGGAACATGGAGTCAGTTCATTGATCATTATTGTAGATAATCTGGAAACCGTTGAAACCTCAAAATCATCCACAAATACCAATGGTTTGAGGTGTATCCTTCCAGTCTTTTTTCTATATACTCGAAGATGTAAGTTAATATGATTATATATATATATATATATATATATATATATATAGCTCCCCCACATCTGATTGTCATTTTTCATGGATTCTGTCTTTGTGAATCTGTCTGCTTCCTAAAAAAAACGTATTTGTAGCCCCAAATCGCTACTCATATCACTGTCACTTGCTGTCATTCATGGATATGTGCAGAGTGGCAAAAAATTTGACTTTGGCTCAGGTCACGATCTCACGGTTCATGGGTTCGAGCCCCACATTGGGCTTGGTGCTGACAGCTCAGAGCCTGGAGCCTGCTTCAGATTCTGTGTCTCCCTCTCTCTCTGCCCCTCCCCTGCTCATGCTCTCTGTCTCTCTGAAAAACAAATAAACATTAAAAAAAAATATTTGAGTCACTCAAAGTGCCTTTTTGTTCCCAGCAGAGGTTGAGCTGACACCCTGCCTTCTCGTTTCAGCTCCCCTACTGTGAAGAAACTGTCCTTGTTTTTTGTGGTCTGTTCAGTGTGATGGTGAGTTCCCTGCTTAACGTGGCTCCAAGCACAGTGCTGCAGTTCCTGAGCACATGAAGGTTGTGATGTGCCCTAACTAGAAAATATGTGTTACGTAAGCTGCACTCAGACATGAATCATGAGTTCAATGTTATTGGAAGAACAATATACGTCAAATACGGTGTCTTTGAACAGAAACACGCACAATGCAAGGTTATGTATTGGCTGGTCGATGCAAATGTGGTGGGAGGCTTGCAAGGAACTTACCCCTGTATTTCCCTTGGGAGCAGTGGCATTTGCTAATTCTGTGTTCATGACAACTTCATGGATATAATCATGTTAAATTATGAGAGTCAACTGTATGTATCTATCTGCACATAACTGTATATATGCTTCCGTATTTTTCCACATGAACCTTTTCATGTGTCATAAAATATCCCTTGGAAACATAATTTTTCAATTGATGTGGAATATTCAGCTGTATAAATGTACTGAAGTTTAAAAGATTTAACTTAACTTAAATATTCGTGTTGAAATTGCCAGGGTGACTTTCAGTAAGTAGAGGGGGAGATGGAATTGGGGATCTATTAATCCAAAAGAAGTAAAGAAAAGAGGAAAAAAGATAGGGAAGAGGTGGGAAGACAAGTCAAAGGTGCACAGAAAGTGGTAAAACCTGATCCATATATATCAGTAATTATAATTGCTGTTATTTTATTTTACATTATTTTATTTTACTTTATTTTATTTTATTTTTCAGAGAGTGTGTGTGTGTGTGCGTGAGCAGAGGAGAGGGGCAGAGGGAGAGAGAGAGAGAGAATTTTTTTCTTTTGGTTTATTCATTTTTGGGAGAGAGAGAGCATGAGCAGGGAAGGGGCAGAGAAAGCAGAGACACAGAATCCAAAGCAGGCTCCAGGCTCTGAGCTATCAGCACAGAGTCCCACACTGGGCTCTCATGAGCCATGAGATCATGACCTGAGCTGAAATCAGATGCTTTAACCAACGGAGCCATACAGGTGCCCAGAATCATTTTTTTTTAATGTTTGTTTATTTTGAGAGGGGGAGGGGCACAGAGAGAGAAGGAGAGAGAACTCCAAGCAGGCTCCATGCTGTCAGTGCAGAGCCTGATGTGGAGCTCAATCCCACCATGAACCATGAGATCACGACCTGAACTGAAATCAAGAGTTGGATCCTTAACAGACTGAGCCACCCAGATGCCCCGAGAGACAGAATTTTAAGCAGGCTCTGCACTCAGTGCAGACCCTGACTCGGGGCTTGATCCCATGACCAGAAGAAATCAAGAGTTGGATGCTCAACCAACTGAGCCAGTCAGTTGTCCCAATTGCTGTAATCTTAAAACCCCAGCTACTTGCTATTTTCAAGTGGGACACCCCAAATCCAAAGATATAGGTTAAAAAAATGGAAAAATATATATGAAAAATATCACATAGCTGTACTAATATTAGACAAAATAGATTTTAAGGCAGGAAAAAAAGACTCTAGGGCAAAAAGCATCAGAGAAGATTAAAGGGTAACCACATAATGGTAAAAGTTTGATCAATTGAGGGTATGTCACAAGTCCATACTTGCTTGCGCCTAACAACATAGCTTCAAAATATGAAGGCAAATGCAGTCAGAAAGTAAACCTCTTTATAGGGAGAAATCACATCTTCTTGCCACAGTGGAAGATTTTCACACATTGGCAGTAATCCATAGATTATGGAGACAAACAAGACAGTATAAATATAAATTTGAGCAACACAATTTACATAGTTGAAGTAATGGACAGATATGGAAGCCTGTCTACCCTCCACCCTATGAGAATGTGCATTCTTTTCAAATAGTCGGAAATCTAAAAACACATTTTAAAATAATCTATGGGTCAAAGATGAAATCGTCGCTGAAATTAAAGCAAGAACGAAAATGTTGAAAAACAAAATGTGGAGGATGCAAACAAAAAATATATTTAGAAAGAAATGGATAGTCTTTCATGCTTTTATTAGAACAGGGGCTCCTGGGTGGCTCAGCTGGTCAGGTGTCTGACTCTTGATTTTGGCTTGCGTTATGATCTCGTGTTGTGAGATTGAACCCTGCGTCAGGCTCCATGCTGAGCAGGAAGCCTGTTTAGGATTCTCTCTCCCTGCCCCTCCCCCACTCACGCTTGCACACGTGTGCTCTGTCTCTCAAAAAGAAAAAAAGAAGAAGAAACAATAACAACAGGCTGAATATCCAACAATAAAAAATAATTAGAAAAGGAAAAAGAAAGAAAGAATCCAAAGCTTTCTGGATTTTTGGATTTCTACTTTCTTTAAAGTAGATGGAGGGAAATAATAAAGATTAGAGAAAAAAATGAAATAGTGAAGAAAGATGCAACACATAGGATCAAGGAAGCTAGAAGCTCTTTATTTGAAAAGACTAACAAAATTGATGAACACTTAGCAAGAGGGATGATGGAACAAGGACGGATGTAAATACAGAGAATATTAGAGGTGAGTATGACTTGTTTAAAACAAACAAGGAAAATCTTGAATCAGTACATGAAAGTCTTCCCTAAATGGAAATAGCAGGCCCACATGGTTTCGCTGGCAAATTATAGCCCAATGATCCAGGAGGAGGAAATTCAGTCTTTTATACAGAAGAGAGAACAGGGAAAGAGAAAATAAAGACTAGAAAAGAAGAGGGGCAGGCAGGAAAATAAGAAGACTGTGTCATGATTATAGCTGCAAAAATCCTAAACAAAACAAGAGCAAAAGGAATCTTAGGATGTACAAAAAAGATAACGATCACGACCCGATTTCATATATCCCAGAAATGCAAGGATGGGGGGGCTCCACATTGGAAAAAAAACGACTAATACAGTAAGTAGTTCCCCCCTTATCTGTGGTTTGTTTTCTGTGGTTTCAATTACCCGCCATCGAGCAAGGTCTGGAAGCAAGATGATCCTCCTTCTGACATAAGGTCAGCAGTAGCCTAACACCACGTCATTGGGCCTACATCATTCACCTCCCTTCATCTCCTCACGTAGGCATTTTATCATCTCACATCATCACAAGAAGGGTGAGTGCAGTGTAATAAGATATTTTGAGAGAGAGAGGCCACATTCACACAACTTTTGTTATAGTATGTTATTATAATTGATCTATTTGATTATTAGTTGTTATCTCTTACTGTGCCTGATTTATAAACTTCATTGTAAGTATGTATAGGAAAAAACATAGTATAGAGCTCAGTACCATCCGTGGTTTCAGGCATCTGGGGTTTTGGAGTATATACCCTGTGGATAAAGAGGGAGCCTACTGTATAAATAATCACTTAACAGTTTAAAAGAGAAGAGAACCTAAGGTCAATCGATCCAGAAAAAGTAGTTGAGAGGGGCACCTGGGTGTCTCAGTCAGTTAAGCGTCTGACTCTTTAATTTCGGCTCAGGTCATGATCTCACGGTTTTGTGAGTTCAAGCCCCATGTCAGGCTCTGCACTGGCTCTGCAGAGCCTACTTGGGATTCTCTCTTTCCTCTCTGCCCCTCCCCAGCTCATGTTCTCTGTGTCTCTCTCAAAATAAATAAATAAACTTAAAAAACATTAAAAAAAAAAAGAAAGAGTAGTCAATAAAATACAACAACCATTCATGATAAGAACTCTCTGCCAAGTAGGACCAGGATACTGCCTTAAGCTGATAAGGGACATCTAAAAAAATGATCTTATAGTAAACACCATACTCTATTGTGACCTGTTAAAAGCATTCTGTTTAAAATCAGGACAAAAGAAGGATGCCGGGTAGCAACACTTCTATTTAGCATTTTACCAGAGGTCCTAGTTAGCATAATAAGCAAGAAAGAGAAATTCTTATTAGTCAGAATTAGCAGGGCTATTCTGCAGTAACTAATAATCCCAACATTTCAGAGTTTTAAAAACTAGGATCCGTCTGTCATGTCGATTTCCTATCAGTGAGGATTCTTTGTATGGCTACCATAGAAATAAAAAGAGTAAGGATTGGAGTGGTGCCTGGGTGACTCAGTTGGTTAAGCGTCCAACTTCGGCTCGGGTCATGATCTCATGGTTCGTGAGTTCAAGCCCCCTGTCGGGCTCTGTGCTGACACTGCAGAGCCTGCTTGGGATTCTCTTTCTCCCTCTCCCTCTGCCCCTCCCCTGCTCATGCTCTCTGTCTCTCAAAAATAAATGATAAAAAAATATGCATAAAGTGCTCAGAGGAAAAAAGTCTAACAAAATCTGTTTAATATTTTTATGGAGAAAGTTATAAAGCATTAGAAAGGTATTACAGAGGGGTGCCTGAGGGGCTCAGTAGTTTAAGCATCCGTCTTTGGCTCAGGTCATGATCTCATGGCTCATAGGTTTGAGTCCCGCGTCGGGCTCTGTGCTGACAGCTCAGAGCCTGGAGCCTGCTTCAGATTCTGTGTCTCCCTTTCTCTGCCCCTTCCCCACTCATGCTCTCTCTCTCAAAAATAAATAAAAATTAAAAAAAAAGAAAGGTATTACAGAGTAGATCTAAGTAAATGGAGGGACCCACCATTTGTATGGATTGGAGGACTTATTATCATGAAGATGATAATTCTTCCCAAACTGGTCCACATGTCATATATCTTAACAAAATCACAGTAGGATTTTTCATTGAATTTGACAAAGGATGTAAAAAGTCAAACAGAAAAACAGAAGGCAAGGGCACCTGGGTGGCTCCGTCGGTTAAGCACCCGACTCTTGATTTCAGCTCAGGTCATGATCTCTCAGTTTGAGTTCAAGCCCCCATGTCGGGCTCTGCTGACAGTGCAGAGTCTGCTTGGGATTCTCTCCCTCTCTCTCTGCCCCTCTCCCACTTGCATGTATGCACACACACACTCTCTCAAAATAAATAAATAAAACTTAAAAAAAGAAAAAAGAAAAACAAAGGGCCAAGAACAGCCAAGCCACCCCTAAAGAAGAACAGGAGAATTTACTTGACTAGACAGCGAGACTGATCATACAACTATAAAAATGAAGACTATGTAGGGGCGCCTGGGTGGCTCAGTCGGTTAAGCGTCCAACTTCAGCCCAGGTCATGATCTCGCAGTCTGTGGGTTCGAGCCCCGCGTCGGGCTCTGTGCTGACAGCTCAGAGCCCGCAGCCTGTTTCAGATTCTGTGTCTCCCTCTTTCTCCGACCCTCCCCTGTTCATGTCTCTCTCTGTCTCAAAAATAAATAAATGTTAAAAAAAAATTTTTTTTTAAAATGAAGACTGTGTATATTGACACAGAGATAGAAAAATTGACCAGGGAAACAGAAGAGACAGTCCAGGAACGGATCTACACGTGTGTGGAAACCTGACACACGATAGTGACAGAACTGTCTGGGCATATTGGTGGGCAAGGCAATCCATAAATTATGGTGTAGGAACAATTCCTATTTGTGTGGAAAACCATGAACATGGATCCCCACCTCAATCCATAGCCACAGAGTGAATTTCAAATCCAAGACTTAAATGTGAGGGGCAAAAGTTTTAAAACTTCTAGAGGAAAACATTGGAGATTATCTTCATGACCTGGGTAGGGAGTAGGGAGGGATTTCTTTACTACCTCCCCAAAACCTAACTGACAAAAAATAATCACCTACTACATATTTAAAAAAAACAAAAACAAAACAACTTATTAAAAAAAAAAAAAGCTCTTGATAATCCTTAAGAAAAAGCCAAATCACCAAAAGGAAACTGGCATTTCATAGAAAACAAGAATGTCCAAAACACATGAAAAGATGTTCCGCTTAATAGCTTGACCTTTAAAAGTCTGACAATTTGAGGGGCGCCTGGGTGGCTCAGCCAGTTAAGCATCCGACTCTTGGTTTCGGCTCAGGTCATGATCTCACAACTTGTAGTTTCGAATCCCACATTGGGCTCTGCACTGACAGCAGGGAGCCTGCTTGGGGTTCTCTGTGTCCCTCTCTCTCTGCCCCTCCCCTGATTTCTCTTTCTGTCTCTCTCAAAAATAAATAAATAAGCATTAAAAAAAAAAAAAAGGTGGGACAGTTTCACGTGTCAGTGAGGGTGTGAAGCAAGAATGCCTCCCTGCCGGTAGCGCGAACGGGCATCGCCTGGTAAGGCTGGCCATGGGCCCAGCCTGTGACACAGTGTTTTCTGTCCTAGGTATATTGTGGAGCCTAGGGCACAACTATTTTCATATTCATACAATGTCATTGTCTTTTCATTGTGTTGACATTTGCACTGACGTGTAAAAGAAAATCGTGTAAAATGGCTTCCCTCTTAGCCCGAAGCAAGGCAGAGTCACCAAGCCATAATCAGTGGTCATTCTGTTCCTCACTATCACACGTTCGAGGTCAAAGAAAAGAAGTGAGTGTGACTTCAGAATGTCCTTGAGGAGGCAAACATTTCAATTTTATTAAATCTCCATCCTTGTGTACACATCTTTTGGGTATTTTTTTTAATTAAAAAATTTATTTTTATTTTTTAAATTATTTTTGAGAGAGAGAGAGAGAAAACATGAGTGGGGGAGGGGTGGAAAGAGAGGGAGACACAGGATCCAAAGCAGGTTCCAGGCTCCAAGCTGTCAGCACAGAGCCTAACACGGGGTTTGAACGCACACACTGTGAGATCATGACCTGAGCCGAAGTTGGATGCTTAATGACTGAGCCACCCAGGTGCCCCTCTTTTTGGTGTTCTAAGTGACTAAACACAAAACACTTCTGATGCATACAGAATTCAGGTCTTGAGGAAAAGCACTGGTGTGATTGGTTTGTGAGAAGAACTGGCCACTTTTCTCAGGAGACACCATTTTTACTCAAAAGAAGGACTGACCAACTATGGTTTTTCAGACTTCAGTATTTGGTTAATATTTTCTTGAAAATCAACAAGATGAGTCTGTCACTTCAAGGAAGCAATTGATAGTATTTGTTGCCAATGATAAAATTCAAGTTTTTAAGAGAAGGTTTGGAACTTGTAAAACATGTATCTGTCTCTGTGACCTTGACAGTTTTCCAATACTCAAGGGCTGTTTTGGAAGGATGAGATCAGTAGTGATATCAATGGATATGATTTTAAAATATTGTATGGGGGCACCTGGGTGGCGCAGTCGGTTAAGTGTCTGACTTCAGCTCAGGTCACGATCTCGCGGTCCGTGAGTTTGAGCCCCGCGTTGGGCTCTGGGCTGATGGCTCAGAGCCTGGAGCCTGCTTCCGATTCTGTGTCTCCCTCTCTCTCTCTGCCCCTTCCCCGTTCATGCTCTGTCTCTCTCTGTCTCAAAAATAAATAAACGTTAAAAAAATATTAAAAAAAAAGAAAAAAAGGATTTAAAAAATATTGTATGATGAAAGGTACCAACATTTGGAAGATCTGCCTGATTCAGTCAACTCCTATTTTCCAAATGACCAACGTATGATGTTATAAAATCATGCATGAGCAAAAGATACATTCCGGATGTAAGACGAATCAATAGATTTCAATATAATAGAGTGCAGGAAGTCCACGGATATATTTTCAGATTCCAAATTGCAATTAATCTTAAAAAACTACCACCTGCTGAGTTTTTAGCATAGTATCAAGGAAAAATATTCACAATTATCTGAAAAGGCTTAAAATACCATTCCCTTTTCCAACTACATATTTGTGGGAGGTTGGATTTTCAACCAAAATAATGTGGAGCGAATGTGTTAAGAGATTGAATGCAGAAGCAGATAAGAAAATACAGCTGTCTTTTAGTTATGTTGGTCATTATTGAGATTTGTAAAAATACTATAAAACAACGTCACTCTTCTCAATTTTTTTTTACTTTGGAAAATCTAGTTAAAATATATTACTTATGTGAACCTATACTAGGTTGTTATTGCTAATTTGAATAAATAAATATCTCTAAAAGTTACCGTTTTTTTTTTAAGGTTTATTTATTTTGAGAGAGAGAGTGAGCATGAGCAGGGGAGGGGCAGAGAGAGAGGGAGAGAAAGAATCTCAAGCAGGCTCCACGTTGTCAGCACAGAGCCCGATTAGGGGCTCTATCTCAGAAACCACGAAATCATGACCTGAGCTGAAATCAAGAACGATCCGCTTACCCGACTGAACCACCCAGGTGCTCCTAAAATTTACTGGTTTTAATGGCTAATATGATGAATATCAGTAGATATAATCTCAATAATCAAAAGTTCTTTGGGGTCCTTCATACTTTTTAAGAGTATAAAAAAGGCCGTAAGACCAAGTCACTTGAGAATTGATGCCCTAGAAAAATATGCCCTGATGTACATGAAAACTTGTAAGTGTTCATAGCAGCAGGATCTATACTAGCAGGAGGCTGGAAAGACCACACACGTTCCTCTACCATAGAGTGGGTAAAGAGAGGTCACTGCAATCTTGACGTGGTTCACAATAAAAAAGTGATACTTGGATATGGCCAAAAACCCAAACCCAAACCCAAATGTAAAAAAACAATCTGCTACGAGTGGCAAAGTCTCCTTCCTACTCCGCCCGCCTGACCCCCGACACCCCTCTGGTTTTCCTAGAGATCGTCTACATGCATGTACTGTGCAAGCAGACATGTATCATGAACCCTCCTTTTTGTTGTCACACGAATGGTCACATCCTCTTTGTCACTGCTCTTCGCTCTTGCTTTTTGTCTCTACAACGGATCTGGGGGATTATTCTATTCTTCCAGTTGTTCTTATTCTTTGTAAGGGTCGCACAGCATTCCATGTGTGGAGGCACCGTGATGTAATCCAGCCCCCATAAGGTAGTTCGCTTCCGGCCTTTGGCCATAATAGCCACAGTGTATCCCAAATATCTTAACGCATACATCTTTGTGTACATGGGTGTGTACATCTGTAGGATAAGTTATGAGGCATGGGAAGTTGAGGTCAAGGGTGTACATGATAAGTGTTGGTGTGATTGCCAAGTGGCTCCCCAAAGCGATCATGCCAATTTCACCCCCTACCAGACGTATGTGAGGGTGTCCCTTTCCCTACACACCCACAACGTTTAATCTTTGCTTATCTGAGAGGTGAAAAGGCATTCATATTTAGTTGCTCTTCTTTTATTAGGTCAGAGAGCAGAAGACAACAGTGTTTCCAGTTCTGATTAGAATTGAACCCGGTTGATAAACACCAAGCACCCTGCTGCTTGGGCTCTGAGGGAGGAGGGGCAAACCTGAGATCCGGTGTGCAGATGCTGTCTGTAGCGCATGGCCCAGGGGCCACTGCACCACTTAGAGGGGAGAGCACACGTTTACCTTTCTTGGGCAGTGGGCAGTAGCACGCACTACCCCGGGTGGCCACTGGAGGGCACCAGTGCCCACAGAAACGCGCAGGGAGAGCATGGGGGTCTTGGAGAGCATCTGGTGCGCCCTCCACTATCCTTCTCACCCAGGGCCTTGGCTCTGCCCCTCCCCTCCACCCTCCCTGGGTAGGTGACCAGCTGGCTTCCCCAGGACTCCGGGACTGTCGGGGTTCGAGGCCCTTGGGCTGGGTGGCAAGCTGGAGGGACACAGGTGGAGTGGACACAGCCCCTCCAAGCCCATCTGCTCTACTCTGGGCCCCTCCGAAGCTCCTGCTGACACTCGTGACATTCCCCAGAGGGACCAGTGGGTGGGGGGGATGCTGCTGGGACAGCCGTCCAAGGGCCTTCTACCTTTGTGCTGGCCAAAGGATCCTTGTTCACAAAAGCCTGGACAAACTCCTCAGGCCCGATGTGTCGTAGGCGTTCCTGCACCAGAAGGGAGAGAAGTCGGGAAAGGGGGGAAGGTATGGAGAGGGTGCCCACTGGGGCCCTGGCATGGTGCTCCTGTGGGCTCCCTCCCTCTCAGCCCACCCAAAAGGGTCTCTGGACACCTGTCCTTCTCACTAGGGCTCCACAACCCCTATACTGATTTGTCACGGAGCTCAAAACCAACCTGAAGGAGGCGCCCTGCCTTTCCCATGCCCAGGGGCTGCCATGGTTCATGGGGGGCAGGAAGTAATGTCCCCATGGGGGGTGTGATACCCAGGAAACTAGGCTCAAAACTGGGTAATTGAAATGACCAGCTCCCTCCAGGGGTGGCCTGGTAGCTAAGAGCATGGGGTCTGGGTCAGAATTAAATCCCGGCTCTGTCCCTTCTACTGTGTGACTTCTGGCAAGTCACTTAACATCTCTGGACCTTGGTTTCCTCATTTGTGCAAAGAGGAGAATAACAGTGCCTACCGGGCAGGGTGGTGGGAAGACAAAATACAGCAGCGCACCTCACATGTTGAGTCTAATGCCAGAAAGCAGTAAGGGGGCCATAAATGGTGGAGGTTTAAAAGAGAAGAAACCTATCCCCCCACTTCCCCCTCTCTCTCTGGGGCAGGCCCCTTACCCTCTGCATCTATAGGGACTCCACCATGCTGGAGGCTAGGCTGGGGTATCCCCTTCACAAGCAGGAAGGCCTATATGGATTCCTCTGGGAAGCAAGGGTGGGTGCAGTGTGTCTGTGAGTCCTGGCTGGGGAAACTTAGGCCCTGGTAGGGAAGGCACTAGTTGGTGGAAGATCACACAGCAGGTGGTAGCAGAGCCAGTACTTGAACCCAGGTCCTCTGCCCCAGGCCCAGACTCTCAGGCAGGCCGAGCGTATCCAGCCCTCCTGCTGGAGTGGCGAGACTGTTCCAGAGCTAGGGAATCCTGGAGACGCTGGCCGGCCCTGCTGTGACAGGCTCCAAGCCCTGGGTTATGCTGACACAATGCGTGGCGGTGGAGGGGGGGAGGGTGGGGAAGGGGGTTGGGATCAGGGACAGCCGGTTCTCAGCTGTTCCTGGCTCTGGGTCTGGGTAGAGGATGGCACAGGCCTGCTCACCAGCTCCACGTGGGTCAGCTGCTGGGCCAGAGTGTAGGGGTCACTGCAGACGCCGAGGAGCTCCCTGTGGATGGAGGCCGGTGGCTTGGTCCTGTAGGAGATGGGCTTGTCGGCCCCCAGCAGGCCTTCTGGGCCCTGGCCCTGAGCTGCCAGCTTCTGGTGCAGAGCCTGCAGGAGTTGATGCATTGTCTTCCGGTACGCCTGGAGAGGAGGCAGAAAGAGAGGGGCTCGTGCCCGAACACGCATCTCCCCATGTCCAGCGTCTGGGGCTCCAGGCTGGCAGAGACAAGCTGTTGCTTGATGTGCCTGCGCCCATCCCCTCCTGTGGAAGCTGGAAGATCACACATCGGGGAGGGTGACCGTGGTCCAGGGCTGCCCCGCCTCTTTGGGCTGGGGTGTGCACTGCCAGGGGGACAGAGGCAGGGAGAGAGGAGGGAGATGCCGCAGGTGCTGGCCTTTTGCTGGGCTTTAATGGGGGCCCCTCCACTGGGGGCCCTCCTCTCTCCTGACCCAGAGTGGCCTTCCTGACTAGCCATGCTGTCCTATCTCTGCCCCGACAGTACTTCTCCAGGTCGCTGCGTGTGACTTCTCTATGGGGCCACTGTGGGAGGTGATCGGGGTTGTTTACTGCCCCAGCAGAATGACAGCTCGGCAGGCTCAGGGAAGCCTGTGTTGCCACCTCTGTGCTGTCAGGGCTAGGCCTGGCTCTGGGCACACGGTGGGCCTTTAATAACTACTGACTGTACTGACAAAAGTGTCTCACCATTCAGCTCAGACAGATGCCTTCTTGCTTTGGGCTGCCCTGGATTGGGGAAGAAAGGCCAGGGCCCCACCTTGGAGGGGCACCCATCCTCCCCTCCCACATCCACAGGGAGATTGATTATTTCCCCCCCATCAGAGACCCCTATTTCCAAGGAAAGCACCATTAGACTGGCTGTGTTTACTAAGCCTGACATCCACTGTTCCCAAGGGTTTTCTCAGTAATCCACAGAAGGAGCTCCTGAACTTGTCAGCAAATGGCCCCCCAGAGGTTGATTCAACCCCCACAGGCCGAGGAGCCTGGGTGGGAGTGTCTGAGGCCTGGCCTCCTGGCCATGATGAACCATCAGGCAGGGTGCCCAGAGGGCCTAGAGGGCTGGAAGAATAATGGGTGGTCAGTCATCAGTACTTCAGGTAATTTCATAATTTTTTTGATGTTTATTTTTGAGAGAGAAAGAGAGAGAGAGAGAGCGAGAGAGAGTGAGCACGGGCAGGGGAGGAGCAGAGAGAGAGGGAGACATAGAATCTGAAGCAGGCTGTCTGCACTGATGGCAGAGAGTCTGATGTGGGGCTCTAACTCATGAACCGTGAGATCATGACCTGAGCCAAATTTGGACCCTTAACTGACTGAGCCACCCAGGTGCCCCTAGCGCTGCCAGGTTATTTCAGACAGAAGAAGTGTGCTTTCTTCATGCTGCTTTGAATCACACAAATGAAGCAGCATTTTGCAGGTGGGGTGTCTGGCAAGCTGGGCCAAGTGTGCACGGAGAGGCCTCAACACTGAATCTGACAGGGCTCCAGGTGGGGCGGTTGAGGCCCAGCATTGTTGTGGTGCCCAGAGCTCTGGGAGACCAAGATGGCATCCGCTTGGTGCTCATGGAAGTGCTTCTCTGTCAAGCGGTCATGGGCAGAACCCTCAGGACATGGGAACCAGGATGGGAGGCTGTCAACCCTAACTGAACCCGAACGCTAAGCCTTGCTTCCAGAGCCATGGTGGGCAGACCCACTGGTTAGCTGGATAGTATGTGGATAAACTGAGGTTGCCTGCAGACTAGCTGTGTCAGGTCCAAAAGTGTGGTCAGCACGCTGCCTATCAGATCTTTATTTGTGTGCTGGGAAAATGGGGAGTTGGGTCCATCCTGTGAGCCCCGATTCCTGCACTGGCCCCCTATCTCTGTCCTCACTCAGACTCAGATTTAAGCGGTCACACTGTCATCATGTTCCCTCCTTCCCCACTCACCCCTCCACCACCCCACCCCACTAGTCGCCCACTCCTGTCAGCCTTCGGACTGGCCCTTACTGCCTCCCTGGACCTCCTGTCAGGAGAGCCCAGGGCCCTTTCTCAGGCGGCATCTGCCTTGGCCTCATCGCCTCAGCCTCCAGTTCCTCCTGCCTCAGGCTGTCAGCAGGCTTGTCTGCATCATCCTTCGGGGTATGTGGGGGGAGTGGTCCTCCCTGTCTCCATCTGGTCCTCCCCTTCCCCTCAGTCATACGCTGTCTAGAGTGTCACTTAGTGTTTGTGTGTGGACAACATCCAACTTCTCTGATCTCCAGATCAGATCACGGCTCAGGGGTCACCTTGACCCAATGCATGTAAGTGGAAGTCACCCTCACCTTGTCCACAGCTGCCCCCTGTCTGCAACCCTGTCTCAGTGACTGGAGCACTGCCGTCAGGCACGCAGGCCTGGAGCCATCCTCAAGCCACCCTCTCCCTCACATCCCTCCCGGTTATCACCAACCCTCTTGATTTTGCTTTCTGACATTTCCATGCTCTGTCTCTGTGGTCCTAAGAGACCTCAGAGGGCCCCCCGCATCCATGCTGGCCTCTCTAGACTCCACTCTGCAGCCAGAACCGTCTGTCGAAAATGCACATCTGACCCCTGCCTCTCCCTTCTTTAAAATACCTCCATGCCTTTGCAAAGACAGAGGCCCCGCAGGACTGGGGGGTCCTGAAATCAGGCTCTGGCCACACTCGATGGCCTCCACACGGCCCCTGCCTGCCTTCTCAGTGCTCCAGACACATGCAGCTCCTTCGTCCCTTGACCCCTTCCCTGCCCCCGGCAGGGCCTGTGCAGCCTTCTCTCTCTTGGCATGCTCTTATCCTTGGGACCTCAGAGCACCAGGCTTCCTTCAAACCCTCGGCCAAACCTCGATCAGGGGATTGAGTATCTCCTCTCTCTGGACTGTCGGCTCCATGAAGATAATACCGTGTCACTCTTTGCTCATCCCCAGCGTGAAGGACACGGGGACTCACACACGTGCTGATTGGATTAATGTGGCCTTCACCTGCTTCTCATTGGTTGGCCTCTCCAATGTAGATGTCGGAGCCCTCCTGAAGTCAAGGATGCAGCGTATCTGTTCTAGTTTGCTAGAACCACGTGCTTACCCTATTTTAAAAATACACACATAGGGGCGCCTGGGTGGCTTTGTCAGTTATGCGTCTGACCTCTGCTCAGGTCATGATCTTGCGGTTCATGAGTTCAAGCCCTGTGCTGGGCTCTGTGCTGACGGCTCAGAGCCTGGAGCCTGCTTCAGATTCTGTGTTTCCTTCTCTCTCTCTGCTGCTCCCCTGCTTGCACTCTGTCTCTCTCTGTCTCTCAAAAATGAATAAGTGTTAAAATTTTTTTGAAAACATGCAGGTAATTTAGCAAGACTTGTTTGTACTGAACTAATATTCACTCCAAATGGTTACCATTTTCCTGTTAGCTCATTCCTTTAGAATTTATCTGGTGGTGTTAGCCTCAAGCTTACTGTTGGTTCTTTCCCGAATCTTCTGCACCCCCTCAGAATATGGGGATGGTATTTACCCTTCATTTCCTCGCTGATTCCTACACCCTTGTGGATAGAGGCTGAGAGATCCCCTAGGTGCATCCGAGCAGGCCGAGAGAGACCTAGCACTGAGAATGTTGAGGTCGTCCTTGTCCCCATCAGGAATCCACATTTTGGAACACGTGGCTTTCCTGCATGCCATCCATTTCCACAGAGTCACCTGCTGTGTGCACAGAGCTGGGTTTCAAGTGCAGAGGTTGTCCAAGAGTGAAGGCTGTGCTTCTCCAAGGTGCCTCTTGGACTTTCATGGTAAGAACTCATCTCTGGCTGGACAGCCCTGGGCCTCTGTTCTTTGGAGTTCTTGCAAATCCCACCCGAGCCAGCCCAGGGTGTCTTGCAACGGGCTTGGCCCACCTTGCATGGGCAGGAGCTTGGCACCTGCTGCCAGTTTGTTCTCCATGTCAGCTTTCTGCTACCTGTGCCCTTGGGTGCGGGTGAGGTTTCAGGGGCCAGTGGGTCAGCCCAGCAGACAGTTGTGTGAATGGCAAAGCAAGGTCAGTCCCCCGGAGAGCCCATGGTATCAGCTTCCTGTGTGGCTGGCCCCATGGGTGAGGCCAGGGCACCAAGATCCTCCCGTCCTGTCTCCCTTACTGGAGCTATGACCTTGGGGCCTTCCCTGGCTTCTCCTTCAGCTTCAGCACTGGCCTCCCTGAGCCAAAACTGCTGAGTCCAACCCACCGGAAGCCCCTCTAAGGCAGGGTTCTCTCCCTAGCACAGGGTGGCCCTGAGCAGGTTCAATGCAAGGGCCAGGTGCTGGGAAGACTTCCATGTTCAGTCATGGAGAAAAGCCTTTTCAGCTCCTCTCTGGCCTTTTGTTCCCAGATACTGAGAGGCAGTGGGCAGTACAGGGAGGGACATGAGGGTTCAGGAGAGGGGGCAGCTCATAAGAGAGAGGTGTCACCTTTCACAGTCCACTAGTGGGAAAGCCTCCTTGGTCCTGGCCCTGTGCTGTTTCCTCTTCTTCCCTGAGCTCCATTGTTATGTCACAGTCCTTACCATGCTTCCTCATTATAGAAAGAAGTTTAAGGCTCAGAGAGGTTAAGTAACTTGTCCAAAGACACACAGCTGTGAAAACACTCGTGCTCATTTCATGGATTTATGCATGGCATTTTATATCATTTGATCCTATTCCTATGTGAGAAATCTTTTATCGGATGATGCTGAAATATTTTTGGAGCCAAAGATATAATGTTTATAATTTGTTTAAAAATAATTTGGATGAGGGCACCTGGGTGGCTCAGTTGGTTAAGCGTCTGACTTCAGCTGGGGTCATGATGTCACGGTTCATGAGTTCGAATCCCACATTCGGGCTCTCTGCTGTCGGCCCTGCTTCGGATCCTCTGTGTCCCCCCCCCCCCGCCCCTCCCCTGCTTGTGCTCTCTTTCTCAAAAATAAATAAACATTAAAAAAATAATTTGGAGGGAGGGGGAAGTGTGTGAAGGGATAGAAGAAACGATTTGGCAAAATGTTGATCATTGTTGAACCTAGGTGATAAATACACAGGTGTTCACAGTTACTATTCTCTGTGTTTGTGTATGCTTGAAATGTTCCATAATAGCAACTCCATAAAAGTTAAAAATAAGCCCCATATGCCTGAATTTTGGAAATAATTTGTTCCCCATCACAGCTCACATTTACCAAGTGCCAAAATAAGAACACAAGTGACTTCAGGGATTCTTTACTGCAAAGTTGTGTAGTGGGAACAGTATTTTTGCTGATGAACAAACTGAAGCTCAGAGAGGTGAAGTAACTTGTCCGAGGTCACACAGATGTGGTTTCTGAGCCTGGATCTATGTGGGCTCACATGGTATGGTCCAGACCTCATGCTCTGAGAGTTCTACTGGTCCTACCTTATCAGTCTGGTCACCAGCTCCTTTCTGAGCCCAGCCTTTGCCCCTGCTGGGGGCAGGGAGCAACCCATAGCCCCATTTAGGGGAGAGGAGGTTGCACATAGAGGACATCTGCTTTGGAGGGGCTGCTCCTGTGTAAGGGCAACTTGGGGATCTCAAAGACACATGGAAGCACCCTGGCCTGGGCCTGGGCGGGTGGGGAGGGGGCCACAAAACCTCATTCCAGCCCATACTGCTCAGCACACCCACCTAACTGGATCCCAAGCCAGGGAATGAGGACATCTGCAATGAATTATTTCTGCTCCAAACACCTCCACCTGGTGGATGACTGCTCTTCACAGCCATTCCTAGGCCTCAGTTATTCTCATCCACGGGTGGTTAGAAAAGATTTCCCAGCACAGCCCTGGTGGCAGGCCTGGCAGTTTCTCAGGGGGCTGGCACTTGCGCCCTGTTTCCCTAGGGAACCAGTCCAGGACTTACACCCATCCCCACCACTGTAGCCAGAATGGCAGGGTCTGCCTTTGAAGTGGCTTCACCAATGGCAGAGGCAGGCCTGACAAGGGTGGATAGTTCCACCGATGATTTAGATCTCATTCTACTGAAGGCCTCCTGGGGAGAGGGAGCTCTCATCCCCCTGCATACCCTCCATTCCATCCATCCATCCATCCATCCATCCATCCATCTCTTCTCCCCTCATCTGCTATTGCCCATCTCCCTTTTTATATAGTCCCCTACCAACAGATCCATTAATTCACTCATCTATCTTTCCTCTGTCCTTCCTAATGTTTGCCACTCATCCACCTATCCATCCATCCATCCATCCATCCATCTATCCATCCACTCCTACATCTCTCCATACACTCACCCACTCACCCTCCCACCCATACATTCATCCACCTACCCACCTAACCCAAACTTCTACCCACCTAACCATCCACACACCCACCCAACCATCTTTCCACTCATCCATCCATCCACTCCATCCATCCATCCATCCATCCTCCCATCTACCCATCCATCCTTATTCACTCATCCATTCACCCAACCATACACCCTTATTCATCCATCCATCTATCCATCTATCTACCCATCCATTATTCACCCACCCATTCATCCATCCATCCATCCACCAATTCATCCACCCATCCATTATTCAGCTATCCATCCATCCATCTATCCATATTCATCCATCCATCCACTCACCCACACCCACATAGACCCATCCACCTACCCACACACCAACCTTCCCATCCATCCATCTATCCATCCCCCCATCTACCCATCAACCTTTCCACATCTGCTCACATCAAAAGTCCATCTGTCTATCAGAATACCCAAACATCTATCTTCCCCCTCCACCCATTCACCAAAGTAGCCAACTATCTATCCAGCCAGTCAGCCAGCATCTCCCTCCCTGCTCCTGCCCACCCTCCTGATTCATCCAATCATTGAGCTTTCTCTGACCCTATTTCCTGCTGCAACCTAAGCCAAGTGTCAGGATCCCCAGATGGCTTAGGGGAGGCAGAGGAGGAGAGGGAGGAAGAAGAGATGACTTATCTCACTGAGCCCTCAGAATGGCTAAGTCATTTGTCTGCTCTGTGAAGTGACCCACAGGCAAGGCCTCCCTCTCTGAGCCTCAGTTAGGTCGTGGACCTTATGGCTTCTTATTGCCCAGCCTGATTTAGTTTTCCTTTGTTTCACAAGCACCTGGTTCTGCCATGTCCAGACCCACTTTGAGGCACATGACTAGCTACCAGCTTGCCATATGCAGTCTCCTCCCAGGACAAATGATGTGCATTCTCCCCAATGTTCTCTCCTAGGTAAAGCAACATCAGTGCTGGCCACAGAGTCATCGTGGAGATTCTGATAAACCTGCCCCTTCTAAATGTACCAGGAGATCTCCATCCCCTTCGCCGGGCCCTTCTCTGTACTCTGCTTAGAGGTGGGGATTTTTGCCCTCCTTTTACCTTTAAGTGTCTTTCCCAGAGTAATGCGGCTGGGAGAACAGGGCAGGGTGTGGGGTGCGGAGGCACCTGATGCCCAGTACACTGGCTGCCTTCCAAGCCACTAGAGCATTTACCCTGGGATGAGGTTTTGGCCACACGGGGGCGCTCTCTCCTCCTCTGCCACTACCAGGGCCCTCCAGGTCAGTTTAATGGATCACTGACCAAGGGCCTGATCCCAAGAGCCCATGAGAGGGTCCTTCCTCGCCTGCCATCTGATGCCATGTATGAGTACAGGCCAGGAGCGAGGTCAAGAGACGCCTGGAACCAGAGGCGTGGTTTCCCTGTCAGCTCTGTAGGGCCTGATTTCCTGATGGGGCAGAAAGGGGCTGATTTTAGAGGAGCTACAGTGTACAGGAACGGGCTCAGGTCCCGGGTGTAGGGGTGCAGACGGGGGTGTAGGACTCGCGCTAGGCCTGCCCACCTCGTCACAGGGGGCGATGCGGCCCATCACGTCCTTCAGGTGCCCGATGGTCGACTCCTCCTGGAAGTCCCGTGGGAATGTCTCCGTCCATTCGGCCAACAACTGGAGGAGTTTGGGGCCAAACTTCCGGACCCGGGCCTGCAAGGCAAGCCAAGGAGCGTCTGCGCCAGGTGAAGGGTGCCTGGAGGCGGGGCCACATCAGCCGCTGCATCAGCCCCTCACCGCTCATCCACTGCCGGGGTCTGGACCACCGAGGCGGCAGCGCTGGTGGCCAAGGGAGGTGTGCCTCGTGCCTTTTCTGTGTCAGGTGACAGGGATGCGACATGGGGATGGGGCTGACCACCGTGGGACAGGGACAGACACACCTTTGAGGCAGGGTCCTCTCTTATTTTTGCCTGCCGGGCATCCGGTCTCCCTTCCTCTGGTGATAACATCTCAGTTTGCTTTGGGGGTTTCCCCTCTCACTCATTCCCAGTCCTTGTGGTTCAGTAGCAGCTTACTTAACTTCAGGCCTCATGGCATGGGCCCGAATCAGTGCTGGCCAATCAGAACACAGTACACACCCATCATGCACAGTGATTGGCTCACACATGGACATGGCGTCTAAGCTAAGCCAATGAGATAGAGACTTTTATTGGGAACTATTTAGAACGCGGCATGCTCTTTCCACCCAAATTGGTAAGAGTAGATGGTGAGCCTAGGGCGGCAGAGGCCACGTGCCACTGTGCAGGGAAAGGGTGAGGCTGGCACAGAGGAAAACAGGGCGGAGGGTGGGAGGGAGAAAGACCAGATTTCAATGCGGGTCATTTGAGCCCCTGGAGCCAGAGACACTTGAGACTTTGCAGTTACATGAGCCAGTAAATCCCTTTGTCTTAGGCCAGTTGCAAGTGGGTTTCTATCACTGTAGTAGCAGAGCCTGATCGACACACCTATAAATAATCATAGCCTGCAGGATCTGGCCAGGGACGGATGTGGGGAACCACAAGAAGGCTAGGCCATCAGCGGACCCCACAGAGGAGAGAAGGTTGGAACAGAGTGTGCGGAGGGCAGGAAGCCCAGCAGAGGCTGCAGAACCATCCCACGTGGCAAGAGTCCTACTGACGGGGCTCTGGGGGCCCGGGTCTGGACTTGGTATAAGCCCAAGGGCTCCCATAGGGCATTGGAAAACAGTACCTGGTTAAAGGTTGCAACTTTGTCCCCTCTGTCTCTGGTCCTCTGATAAGTCAGAAACCCCTGTGGGCTTCTCCTCCGGAGAATGGGGACTCACTGCCACTCCAAGATGCAGATGTGTGAGGACACGTCAGGGGAGCGCCTGCGTACTCAGAGGGCCCCTGCCCTGCCCCTCACCTTGTCCAGCACCGGCTGGTCCAGCTGCTGCTGCTCAATGCACAGGTGGCAGACCCGGGCCAGGAGCTCCCGGGGCTCGATGAAGAGGCGGGAGCTCAGAAGGAAGGTGAAGATGTAGGCTTTCTGGGGGGACAAAGAGAAAGGCAGCATGTGCTCCCCAAGTCATGGCAGGGATGTGCCCTCAGGCCCCAGCCCAGCCCCAGCCCTACTGTCTCCCCATGCCTGGTGGAAGAAAGCCCACTCTGAGGCCCCTCCTCCCCACTGAGTGGGCCACCCACCTCGGGGTAGTAGTCAGTCGTGGGCACCAGGTGCTGGATGAGGGTGTCCAGGGAAGCTGAGGAGGGAGCTCCATCCAGGAGGGGCTGCCCGGCCTGCTCGCCATCCGTGGGCTCCGTGGGGGGTGGGCCAAGGCTGCCTGGGGTGACCATGTCGGAGGCGCTCAGTGTCCGGGGCATGCCTGCCTGTAATAACAAGGAGAAGTTGAGGCACGCCTGAGCTGGGGCCTGCTGGTCCTCTGGGCTCCTGGCTGCGTGGCTCTGACTCCTACAGGCACTTTGGTGTCCACCCAAGTCCAGTGATCACTTCCTGGGAGGCCTTCCAGGGATCCTTAGCCCCACAGCACAGCACTCCTCAGGAACCAGCCACCCTCTACTCTTGGTCCAAGCCATTTAGGGACTAACCCCTTCTACTCCTACCTCAAAGCAATGAAGGTTGCTTTTGATAAGACTTGGACAATTAGCATATTGCCCCTGCCCCTGGCCACAAAGACAATTAGTTCAGGGATGGGTCTGATCCAAACTGGAGAGCTCATGTGCAATCCCAGAACTTCTGTGGTACTCAGAAGCTCTCTTCCCCCTGGAGTCCCTGAGCAGGCAAGAATGGCACCATTCGGGCCATCTTGGCCCCGCAAGGAGACAGGGAGGTGGGCACATTCCTGAGTTCCTTGGGTGGGGCCTTGCGTCCTGCTGTGCTTGAAGCTGCTGTGTGGACTCCTCCATTGCGTGAGCCTGTTTGACGTGTGGCTCTCTCAGGTGGCCCTGTGTAGCCTGGCGCTCCAGACTCTGTGTGATTCAGACCCACTGACCCATCCAGCTGTTTCCTCCACAGAAATGCTCTCCCGCCATGTACACTCGCTTATCCCTGTGCACCTGGCTAAAATGCTTCCTCATCCGTGAAGCCTTCCCTTCTTCCCTACAGTGACTCCCGCCAAGGCTGGGCCTCACTTCAGGTGGGCAGCACCAGATTCTCCTTGTCAGCGCTGCTGGGTGCTTGCGATGTGGCTGGTGGTGTCTGGTGCAGAGAAAGGCCACCTGTGGCCTGTTTGTATAGTGACTTCACCCGAACCTCATCCAGGTGGGGCTCAGTGCACGTGCTCTGAGCTGGCACTAGTCAAGGGCTGGCCTGTAGCAGGTGCCCATCCGTGTGTGTGCTGTGGACCCGGGTTTCCTCCCCCAGGTTCTTCCGCATATCCCTGTAGGCCAGTCTTCCTGAACTAAGCCTTCAGGGCACTTATGTCTGTGAGTCCTGGCCAAGCCTGTGACTGTTTAACCATCCCCCATGCTGGGCATTGAAGTCACCTACAGTCTTCTTCTTCTTCTTTTTTTTAATGTTTATTATTTTAATGTTATGTTTTTAAAAATGTTTTTTAATGTTTATCTCTCTGTTAAACAGAGAGATAGCCAGAGCAGGAGTGGGGGGAGGGGCAGACAGCCAGGAGGGAAACCAAATCTGAGGCAGGCTCCAGGCTCTGAGCTGTCAGCACAGAGCCCAATGTGGGGCTCGAACTCACGAACTGTTAGGTCATGACCTGAGCCGAAGTTAGACACTCAACCAACTGAGCCACCCAGCTGCCCCTCTTTTTTAATGTTTATTCATTTATTTTGAGAGAGAGAATGAGAGAGAGAGAGAGAGCGAGCAGGGGAGGGGCAGAGAGACAGGGAGAGAGAATCCTAAGCAGACTCTGAGCTGTAAGTGCAGAGCCCAACCTGGGGCTCGATCTCCTGAACTATGAGATCATGACCTGAACTGAAATCAAGAGTCAGACACTTAACTGACTGAGTCATCCAGTTGCCATCACCCCCACATTCTTAACCAGGGAGTCCTGCAGGGTTCCTGTAGGGACCTTCCAGGGAACAGAGTCTCCCCATCACCCTGCTCACTCTGCCTGTGCATTTCCCATGGCAGACTGGAACCCAGGCCTATTTCTGTCTTTCCTGACCCCTTGGGTGACCTGGCTCTGAAAGTAGAGACAGAGGTGTGCAGAGTCAGAGCTGAGGTTGGGGGTTGGAGGGAGCCCTGAGGAGGGCTGTCCTGAGGGTGTACAGGGACTGGGTCACAGCATGGGGTGGGGGTTGGCAGTGTGGGAACCAGCGTGGATGTCTGCCGGCACAGTCCTGGCCCTGAGCACAGCGGCAACTTTATTTTCACCTCCCTGGCAAAGCTGTAAGTGTTCAATTTTCAGCTGATGCAACTGTGAAATGTCACAAAACCACCTCTTGCCAACCTGTGGGGGAGGCCGCAGGTGTGCACGTGGGCACACGGGAGGCTGCTGAGCTCACTGGGGGGGGGGGGTGGCTGTCAGCTCTGGGATGAGGGCCAGCTCTGCCCCACACCCAAGGCCTGGTGTCTGAGCCTAATTCCATAAGACAGAACTCATGCCAGGCCGGCAAAGCGTGGTCTCTCCTGCTGGATACCTGGCACCTTCTCTCTTCAGGGATCCCAGTCCAATTTTCTCAAAGATGAGCCACTATCTTGGGTGGAGGTGATTCTAGAAACCTCTCTGCAGGGCAGGGTAGGAGAAGCCCTTCTGGGGAGGCCAGGATGCCACCACTTCAAGAGGTGAGCTGGGAAACCCCCAGATCACCTCCAGGCCTGGACTGCCACTGGGGGCTGGATGCGGGATGCTGGGCACGTGGGGAGGTGGGTGGGCTCAGACTCAGCTCTGCTTTGGAGCAACAGGCTCACACTGGAGGCTGGAGCGGAGCTGGAGGCCAGAACCATCGTGGTCCACAGGGATGCCCAAACAGTGGACAGGCTGCTGGCATCACCCCTCCGACCTCCAGCTACCCATTGTGACCTCGGCTGGGCCCAGGCCTGGGGCTCAGTGGATGGGCTTGTGTTCCTGCTGCTGCAGTCTCTGGCTCCCTCTGTACCATTCTAGGTGCCGTGGACTCAGTGGGATCTCTCAGAACTGGCGGTGGGAAGTAGACCACGAGCAGACCAATGTGTGCAGAGAGAGTGTCCCACGGAGGCATGTGCTCTGCAGGGTGTGCCCAGGTGAGGGGAGAGGGGAATGGTGGTGCCCGGCCAATCTTTCTGCCCCTTCCTGCAGGTGTGCTGGGGAGCACAGGGCTGTAGGGACCCTGGGGGCACAAGCCAGCCTCCTCCTTCCTCCAGCAGGGGCTCCAGAGAAGGAGCCCAGAGAAGGGCTGGGGGCAGGTGGTGCTGTCTGTGCTGAGGACTGAGGGCAGGAGGCAGTCTGTCTGGAGACTTGCCAGGCCAAGGGGATCAGCGTGTGCAAAAGCTTAGGCAAGCTGGGGGGCAACACGCTGTGGTCATGGGAGTGTGTGCTTGGGTGGCAGGAGCCAGGCTGTGGTTCCTGGAGAGATAGGGGTTGAGTGACCTAGTAGGGGATCAGGGAAAGTACTGGGTGTTGGGGGCATCCCACGCCCATGTGCAAAAACACAGCCATGTGAAGACAGAGCCCCCCCACCCAACGCCCCAGTTCCATAAGCAACTGCTTGTAGGAGAGCTTCTTTATGCAAGGATGAAGAAAAAAAAATATGTATATATATATATGGCACCTTTTCTGTCTTTATTAGAATATTGTACGCATTCTCCTGTGCTCTTTTTACTAACAACGTATTTTGAAGATCTTTCCTTGGCAGCATAGAGGGTGTTTGTTCTTTTTTTTTTTTTTTTTTTAACCACCTCATGGTTTTCCATGCTTTAGATGTCTAGGGATAATTTTTTTTTAAGTTTATTTATTTATCTTGAGAGAGAGAGAAAGAATGCGTGAGCACAAGAGAGGGGAGAATCCCAAACAGGCAGAGCCAGACATAGAGCTTGAACCAAAACCATGAGATCCTGACCTGAGCTGAAATCAAGAGTTGGATGTTTAACTGACTGTGCCACCCAGGCTCCCCCAGGGATAATTTTTAAAAGCCAATGTTGCAGGGGCACCTGGGTGGCGCAGTCAGTTAAGCGTCTGACTTTGGCTTAGGTCATGATCTCACTGTTTGTGAGTTTGAGCCCTGCATCGGGCTCTGCACTGACAGTGTGGAGCCTGCTTGGGAGTCTCTCTCTCTCACTTCTCTGCCCCTTCCCTGCTTTCTCTCTCTCAAAAAAAATTTTTTTTAAAAAAGCCAATGATACAGCAACTCAAGTGTCCACTGATGATGAATGAGTGAACAAAATGTGGGCTATCCTTACAATGGAATATTATTCAGCCTTAAAAAGGAAGGACATTCTGACATGTGCTACAACAATGAAGCTTGAGGACATTATGCTAAGTGAAAAAGGCCAGCCACCAAAGGACAAATACTGTGTGATTCCACTTATTCAAGGTACTAGAGTAGTCACATTCATAGAGACAGACAGGGGAAGCAATGTGGTTGCCAGGGGCTGGAGGGAGGGGGAAATGGGGAGTTAGTGTTTAATGGGGACAGAATTTCAGTTTTGCAAGATGTAAAGAGTTACGAGGATAGATGGCAGGGACGGCCGCACAACAACATGAATGTATTTAATAGCATTGGACTGTGCCCTTAAAAATGGCTAAGATGGTAGATTTTATGTTATGTGTATTTTACCACAATTAAAAAATTTTTAATATGTATTTTTGAGAGAGACAGAGACAGAGTATGAGTGGGAGAGGGGCAGAGAGAGAGAGAGAAAGACAGAATCCTAAGCAGGCTCCGGGCTCTGAGCTGTCATCACAGAGCCCGATGTGGGGCTCAAACCCACAAACCATGAGATCATGACTGAAGTTGAACTGAGCCACCCACACGCCTCTACCAAAAAAATTTTTTTTAAAAAGCCAGTGATGATGGGAAAATTGTTTATTGTCACAATTTCCCTTGAAAAATCCTTGAGATCACCAGTAAGTCTTCCAATCTGTGTTTCTGTGAACACAGACTGCATGGTGTATGTGCAGGGGGCTGGGGGTCTGGGCATAGACAGGGTCTGAGCCTGAGGGGCTCACCATGGCTGGGGACACTGGGCAGACTGGTAGGCTGCTCTGCCTGTGACCTCTAAAGAGAGGTTTCGATTCTCTCCTTCTGCCCTGCTGGGGGCCTGGGGCTCTGTGTGTGTGAACAGACACGTGCATGATATGGCTCCAGTAGGCTTCTGCTTTATACCCATTAATGCACAAGACTGCATTAAACAGCCGGTGCTATCAGGTATGTTGGAGCATCCCATTAAATACAGCTGGGGGGGGGGGCGGGTGTACTGTGTCACGGCCCCTTTGAATCGTACAAGATCTGGCCCCATGTGCCAACAGCCTGAAGTTTGATAGCGCCTTTCACCTCAGTCAAATGCTTGGAAATGCATCCCAAGAAAATCATCTGAAGGGGAAAAGCTGGGGAGAGGGGTCTGCTTTGGCATGAACTATAAGCAGGGGATTAAATCCAGAGCACCATACATGATGAACGAAAGGAGATGGGACAAGAACATTAGCATGCACCTGTTAGTGCGGTGTCTGTTGTCACCGATAATGGGGTAATGAAGACTTGGTGGCAACACAGAAGCGGTCATGGTATAGAAGGAGAGGGGCGCCTGGGTGGCTCAGTTGGTTGAGTGTCCGACTCTTGGTTTCCGCTGAGGTCATGATCTCAAAGTTCCTGAGATTGAGCGCCGTGGAGCCTGCTTGGGATTCTCTCCCTCTTTCTCTGTCCCTCCCTCCACCTCTCAAAACAAACAAGTTACATTAAAAATTTATATAAAAAAAGGAGAGACCACTGCACACATAGCGCGATACAAAACATATTGGAGTGGATAAGACTACAATGGGGCACTGCAAAAGGTGTCACTGATATGCATCCCCCCCACCCCCACCACTGTTATTGTTTTAGTGTCCTTTATTCCAGCCCAGTCATCAAACAAAGCCTCAAGGATGACAGGCCCCAGGAACACCTGAACCAATCCCAGGGCTGCAAGGGGTGCTGGGGTCAGGGGCATGTCCACCCTGTGATGATGTCACTGAGGGGGCACAGATGCCTGGCTCTGACTTACAACCGAGAGTGGCCAAGCCACTCTTTGCACTCTCTGACCTGCCCAGGGGAGGACCCCTGCACTCCGGGATGAGCGACTCACCAGGCCTTGGCACACACCAGACCTGCCTGCCTGGTGGCCTCCCAGCACCACGTGGCTCTCCCTGTGCTGTGATTCCTCTAGGAGGGGACTGGGTTGCTCACTGCTGAACTCCTAGGGTCAGCCCCCCCACCTGGCACATTCATAGTGGGTGCTTGGTCAAGATGTGTGGTGTTCAAGTGACTCAGTAATGCAGGTGAGAAGCAGTGAAGCTTGAGATTAAATAGTGCAAAGGGGATGTGGCTAACATACATGTGGAAGGGATTCAGGTGGTAGTCAGTGGGGAGGGAGGAGCAGGGGAGATGTCTGGGGTCCTGGCCCAGGAAGGATGATGGGGCCACTTCTCCCTGCCTGCCCCCTCATCTCATCCCCTAGCCTTCCCATCTTACAGATGAGGAAAGTAAGGCTCAGAGAGTGAATGGCCAGTGCCCAGCTCACAAGCTAAGTACCCAGCAGAGCTGAGACTTGAGCACAGGTGTGTCTGGGTCCTGGGCCCTGTTCTGTTCACCAGCCCACATGGGCACTGATGTTGGCATCCCCAAACCACAGCCTCCAGGGGACTTGGCTGGCAGAGGGATCACCGCGGCCCCTCCTGGGACAGGCCAGCCCTTCCAAACATTGTGTTTGGCCTGTGGGTGCCAGCCTCAGGTGCTGTGTCTCTTTCCCACCCCAGACCCTAGTTCCAGACCCAAGTCCACCCTCCTGGTGCCTCCATCTGTTGAGTCTGCCTTCTCAGCATCCATTTCCTTTCCCTTCTGGCCAGAACACCAGGGTTTTGCTTGGGGAAATAACCACCACACTCTCTAATGAACACTGAACATCCTGGTGAGACTGTCAGGAAGGCTATGCCTTCAGCGGGCCAAAGGGTGGGCACCATCACAGGCTGGGCCAATCAGACGCTGCCATACTGAAAAATGCACCTGAAGGGAACCTGACCCGAAGAGGCCTAACCCCTGAAGGCAGGCTTCTGAGTCACAGCTTCCCCCAACTAGGCATGCACTTCTGCCTCCATGTCCCTGCTCACATCCCCTACTCCGGCTGCCCAGCCCACACCTGTCAGATGCATCCGTCTCTTCACATTCAGGTCTCCAAGCCCAGTATCTGGAGGTCCTGGGGCACTCCTGACAGTTATGAGGCAGCCAGTCTGCATGGCATCTGCAGAGTGGGGGGAAGGCCTCCCTGGAGACCCACCCTGCAGGTGGGCATCCTTCCTTCTTGTGTTGCATGAGGTTCAGACCCGGAGCCCACTGGCGGCCAGGATCTAGTGCTGGACATTTTGGGACTGTGTGGCCTAAACCTAACTCCTTTATGGGAGACAGGGGGAAATGTCTGCAGGGACAAGTGTTGGACCAGGTGGGATTATAAGGAAGGCCCAGACCCAGAGGATAATCTTTCTTTCATTTCCTGTTTCTTTTTTTTTTCTTTTTTTTTTTTTTTAAGAGGGAGTGAGCGTGAGAAGGGGATGATCCCATGACCCTGGGATCATGACCTGAGCAGGACACTCAACCGACAGAGCCACCCAGGTGCCCCTCATTTCCCAACTTAAAAAAATTTTTTTTTAAAACTTTTACTCAGTTTTGAGAGACAGAGAGCACAAGCAGGGGTGGGGCAGAAAGAGAGAGGGAGAGAGAGAATCTTAAGCACCCAGTGCAGAGCCTGATGTGGGACTTAATCTTACAACCATGAGATCATGACTTGAGCAAGAGTTGGACACTTCACTGACTGAGCCACTCAAGCACCCTTATAATTATTTTTAAAAAGTTTTTAACATTTATTCATTTTTGAGAGACAGAGACAGAGTGTGAGTAGGGGAGGGGCAGAGAGAGAGGGAGACACAGAATCCAAAGCAGGCTCCAGGCTCTGAGCTTCCAGCAAAGAAGCTGACATGGGGCTTGAACCCACTAATCATGAGATCATGACCTGAGCCAAAGTTGGACACTTAACCAACTGAGCCACTCAGGTGCCCCCCTTTTTTTAATTAAAAATTTTTGTATGTTAGCCAATTTGACAATAAACTATATTAAAAAAATACAACAGACATTCCTTGTTTCACGCAAAAAAATTTTTTTAACATTTATTCATTTTTGAGAGACAGAGACAGAGTGTGAGTGGGGGAGGGGCAGAGAGAGAGGGAGACACAGACCAATAATTATTTTTTAAATAAAAGGATGCATTAGTCTACAATATCATATAGAAAACAAAAAGTGGAGTAACAAAGTTATCATAATACAGGATTTTATAATTGCCCATGTATATATCTTTACCAGAGATGTTTATATGGCTTCAAGTTACTAATTAGTGTCCTTTCATTCAACCTAAAGATTCCCTGTGGTATTTACTGTAGAGCAGGTATAGTGGTAATGCACTCCCTCAGCTTTTATTTATCTGTGAATGTCTTAATGTCTCCCTCATTTTTGACATAGAGTTTTGCTACATATAATTGATAGTTGATAATTGTTTTACTTTCAACAGTCTGAATAGATCAACCCACTGCCTTCTGGCCTCCAAGGTTTCTGATGAGAAATCCTCAGATAATCTTATTGAGCATTCCTTGTATGGGACAAATCACTTTTCTCTTGCTGCTTTCAATATTCTGTCTTTAGACAGTTTGATAATATGTTTCAGTGTGGGTCTCTTTGTATTTACCCTACTTGGAGTTCATTACGTTTCTTGTATGTTTATATTTATGTCTTTCATCAAATTTGGGAAGTTTTTGGCCACTAGTTCTTCAAATAATCTCTTTCCCTTTCTCTCTTTTCTCTTTCTGGGACTCTAGCAACATGCATTGCGGTTTACTTAATGGTGTCCCCCAGACCTGTTAGGTTCTGTTCATTTTTCTTTAATCTTTTCCCCCCTATTCCTCAGAATCAATAATTTCAATTGTCCTATCTCCAAGTTCACTGATTTTTCTGTCTGCTCAAATCTGCTTTTTACACACTTGTAGTGAATTTCTAATTTTAGGTATTGCATTGTTCTTTTTCAAGATTTCTTTTTGGTTTCTTTTTATGTTCTCTCTTTATTGACATTTCTATTTTATTCATACATAGTTTTCTTGGCTATCCACCTTTTTTTCAATTGTTTTTTGTTTATTTATTTATTTAGAACAAGCAAGGGAGGGGTAGAGAGAGAGGGAGAGAAAATCCCAAGCAGGCTCCACACTGTTAGTGTGGAGCCTGACATGGGGCTCAAATCCACAAACTGTGAGATTATGACCTGGACCGAAATCAAGAGTCAGGCACTTAACCTACTGAGCCACCCAGGTGCCCCAGGGATGGCTTCTTTGATTAATTTCCTCCCTTTAATTGTCTATACCTTCCTGTTTATTTGTAGGTCTTGTGATTTGTTGTTGTTGTTGAAATGGGATGTTTGAGTCTTATAATGTGGTAACTCTGGAGGTGAGATTTCTGCAGGGTTTTATCTGTTTCTTTTTAAAAAATTGTTGTAGGGTGCCTCTGGGCTGGGAGATACATTTAAGGTCCTTTTGGGTCTTTTCTGAGCCTATGCCTTTCTCTGCATGTGCAGTAACTTTCTAAATTCCCTTGTATATGTGCTTGCTTCTAAATAGCCAAATCCTTAAAAGTCCAACTTCTAAAAGGAGAAAAAGGAAGAAACGAAGGGGGAAAACAATAGGCCCTTGAAGTCCCCTGGAAGCCTCTTCAGCCAGTACAGATTGAAGCAATGGTGGCCTGCCTCTGTATCTGCACTTCTGTGATCAGAAACAGCAATAAGCATCAGATCCTCCAGAATTTGCAGACAAGGCCCTTATTGTCCACCTTGGCTCCCACAAGCTGTGGGTAAACTATTCCAGGAACCTGTGTATGGCTGCCTGTCATGAGGCTGGGTGGGGTGAGGTGGGTGGAAGATGGGTAGCTGCTACTGTGCTATGATCTTAAATTGACCAAAATTAACTGAACATTTCCAAGCATTCTGATGGAAGCTGCAGGTCTTTGAACAGGCTCCAGAGTTCTAAGATAGTTACACCAGATGGATTCTGCCAGTTCAGCTGTCTGGCTGAAAAGTCTTGGTGCTTCCTGCTCCACTGTCTTCCCTGATACCCTCCTCTTCCCATTATATCTTTAACTGCATATTGGTATTGGATTTTACATGTGGGTTTTATATCTCATTAGTTCTAACAGTCTTGTTTTTCCAGAAGGCAGTTATGTCTACAATTCATGGTAATTTAATCTTTTCCTTTCTGGTGGTTAAACCTCACACACTTTTCTTATCATAACACATTGGACAGAACTTTTCAGGAGAAACAAAGAGAATAGTGCTGGTGAGAATAAGCATCCTATACTTTTCTATCTTACTGTCAGGGCCGGGTGTGCCGTGGGATAGAGCTCAGAGCCCTTTTAGGATGATGTTCCTAGTCCCCCTGCAGCTTTTTGGGAGGAGCTGAGGCACACAGCTCCTGGCACTGTGTGTGTCCCGAGAGCCCCATCTCTCTTCCTTCCCTTGACATGAGAAAGAGTGCCTACTCCTGTCCAGCTATACCTCTGCAGAGTCCATGTTTCAGCATTGTTCAGTTTTACTTCTATCTGTGCAGGGCCTGCAGAAGCTCCAAGAAGAGGCCTGAATTACAGGTTTCCTCATAGGGTCCACACCAGACTTGCTCCCCAGATAGTGTATCTGGAGGTCCAGCCAGACCAGGGCATTATTAAAAGAGTCAAATGGGCATCTTTGCTTGGGACTACTTCTGCAGGAACAGGGACAGTCCCTGTGTCCTTGGTTGGGTGGTGGTGGTGGGGGTACTGAACTTGGAGTCTTTTTCAAAGGTCTTGGGCAAAGTGCCTGCTCCACCTGACCTGGACAGTTTCTATGTCCCAGGTTTCAGTTCAAGAGAAAACATGTGTCATGCTTTATGTGTCTTTTGTTCTCATATGTCACCTAATCCTTAAAACAACACATGGGAATGATTACCTACTTTATAGATGAGAAAATCTGGACCCTAAAAGGTAAAACAGGATGGGCAGGGTTACCAGCTCAGTGACTAGTACCCCAGGCCCCTGGGCTCCTGACTCTAGGCCCAGCTCTTGGCCCTGTCCCTGGGAGGGGAAACTGGTACAACCTGAGCAGGAGATAGATGTGGTCTAGAGATTCAGCAAAGGAGTGGGGCTCAGGGGCGGGGAGCTTGGGGAGGGCAACCTGAATATTGAGAACCCCAATGTGGCCTGGCTTCCAGGAAGCAGGGAGCCCACTGAGCAGCCCCTAATGGACTCAGCTGAAGAAGAGACCTCAGTCGATAGCCAAGTTCTTCCTGACTCTCATAGGAACCTTAGGGGAGAAAAGAGTCCACCCTGGGTAGGGCCCTGGACCATGTCAACTCATGCCTGCTGCTCCGAGCAGTGGCAGTATCTTGTCCAGTGTCCACAAAATGCTGTAGTCCTCCACTTCTCCCTCCCCAACAAAGCCTGGGGCTGAGGCACTCATCTCATTCCAATTTGGGCCCCATAAAGGGCTCCTCCCTGTTCCCTGGTGTCTGAAAGGATGCCGTGGAGGTATGAGGGCCTCCCCCAGGCATGAGCCCAGGGGTTCTGCTTGCCTCAGCTGGGAATGCACCTGGCTTTGCCTTCAGGAGGCCACCCAATAGACCTGGCTGTGAGGGGAGGACTGGCTTCAGTTATTTTTATGTGCCATATGGCTCTCAGCTCCTGCTGACAGAACGTGCTGCTTCCACATCTCAGGAAGCTCCTGTGTCTGCAAGCTCAGGGTCCAACTTGCAGCCAGTCTGCCACATGCAGGTTGATAGCACCAAGACCCACCATAGGCTGGTAACTGAAAATAGAGCTCTTCAAAGAGGGAACAGTCGGCCCCTCTGTTGCTCCATAATCCATAGGGTCCCTCACTCTTGGTCTCCATCCTCAATTATTTCCTGAGGACACACTTCTATAAGGAGAGCCACTGGGCTGAAGAATGGTAGTCCTTTCAAGGGGATCAAAATATACTGCCCGGTTGCTCCCCTGAACACAGAGAAGGGGTTTTGTTTTGGATTCCCAATGGTCATGCTTCCTTACTTCCCGGGACAATTTCTCACCACTGGATGGAATCCTGGTTAGGATGGGGTGAGGGGTTAACTGAAGCCTGGCCAGTGAGAGTTCAGCATCCCCTTCTCCCATCCCTGATCAGGGACCTGGGTTATCTAATCAGAATAAATCCTGGGCCTTGTTTGGAGATCAACCCAGAGATGTTCCCTCGATATTTTTTCCTCTCTATACTTTTATTATTTTATTAAAAAAATTTAATGTTTATTCATTTTTGAAAGAGAGAGAAAGAGACAGAGCATGAGTAGGGGAGGGGCAGAGAACAATGGCGACACAGAATCCGAAGCAGGCTCCAGGCTCTGTGCTGACAGCTCAGAGCTGGACGTGGGGTTTGAAACCACAAGCCATGAGATTTTGACCTGAGCTGAAGTCAGATACTTAACTGACTGAGCCACCCGGGCACCTTATTATTATTTCTTAAAGTTTATTTATTTATTTTGAGAGAGAGAAAGTGTGTGCGTGTGTGTGTGTGTGTGTGTGTGAGCTCACGCACATGCGTGTGAGTGGGGGAGGGGCAGAGAAAGAGGGACAGAGAGAATCCCAAGCAGGCTCTGCACTCTCAGCACAGAGCCCCATGTGGGACTTGAATTCACAAACCATGAAACCACGACCTGAGTCAAAGTCAAGAGCCAGACACTTAACCGACTGAGTCACCCAGGTGCCCCTCCTCTCTTATACTTATACAAAAATTAAACACAAAAGAGTTTATAAATACATCTACAATTTAAATTATAACAATTTTTTAATTATTAAAACTAAATGAACATCTGTGAACTGATGTCCAGGCTGATATAAAAAGCATTATCAGTACCTTAAAACCCCTTATTCACCTTCTGCAAACAAGCTGACCTCCTAACCCTCAACTCTAGCTGATGACCATCCTTTCATGCTAATTGTTTCCTTGCTTTTCTTTATAGTTCTACCTGTGTATCCATTCCAGACAATATACCACCTATTCTTAAAAACAGAGGGTAAGCACACTGGACAGAGGCTCCAGGAGAGGGTGAGGAGAGCACTCTCTGGGTCGTGGGCTGACTTCCCCTTCGCTGGAAGCTGACAAGACCCCTTCTGGGGAAGTGGCAAGCAAGGTCACAAGTGAGTCTGGGGAAACACAGGGCTCTCCACAGCCGGGCGCCTGGCAAGGCTGAGGTGTGCACCGGGCACCCAACAGAAGTATGGCCAGAGGGAATGGGCTGCCTTGTATTTTCCACTTCTGAGCCTGCCATGGCCCTCTGGCTCTCAGGGAAAGCCAAGAACTTCTGGGAGTGATACATGTGTCCTCAGCAGAGCACGAGGGGAGAAATCCTCAGCAGCACATGGTCAAGGCAAGCCAAGTCCTGATGAAAATCTGGGCCAACCTCTCATGGGTGATCTGTCCTTGGGTTAAGGGCATGGCCCGATGGAAGTGGCAGGGGAAGGGGGATCTTAGTGATGACCGTCTGTCTGTCTCTTGTGTCACACAGAGCCAGAACGGCTCAGCTGCCCCCACATCTGGAGCAGAGCTGCTGATCTGGGATCACTCTGTCATCCTTTGAGGAATTCCCTCCTCACTTCTTTTACTGGGTCTTCTGCTTCCTGTATCTTGTCTCCTCATTTTTCTTGGCTTATTTTCATTTTGATGGAGCACGTCCTCCAGTAGCTTCTTGCGAATAGATACTTAGGAACAAAATGTTGAGACCTTACATGCCTGGGAATGTTCTTACTTTACCATCATACTTCTAGTATGTTTGAAAGCTCAGCAGGGTATAGAATTCTAAATCAGAAATCATATTTCTTCAGAATTTTGAAGACATTTTCTTGTGGCTTACCTCTCTGAGCTTTGTAGAATTTTTTTTTTTTTTTTTTTTTTTTTGGTTCTCAGTAGGATGACCGGTCATTCTGGCTTTCCCAGGACCATCCTGGCTTTAGCGTTGAAAGCATTTCCTAATAAACCACTCAGTCCTAGGCAAATCAAGACAGTTGTTCATCCCAGCCCTAAGTGTCCTGAAATTTTACAATGATGCACCTTGGTATGGGTCATTTCTATCCCTTGTGTGGAGCACTTTCCAGATGGACTCAGGCCTTTCAGTGCTGGGATATTTTATTAAGTAATTTCACAGAAGACTTTCTTTTTTTTTGTTTGGGACTCTTAGTATTCATGTTGGACCTCTTGGACTTGTCCTCCAGTTTTTTACCCTTTCTATTAAAAAAAAATTTTTTTAATGTCTATTTATTTTTGAGAGAGAGAGAGAGAGAGAGAGAGAGAGCAAGTGGGGGAGGGGCAGAGAGAGAGAGTGAGACACAAAATCTGAAGCAGGATCTAGGCTCCGAGCTGTCAGAACACAGCCCAACATGGGGCTCAGACCCACGAACCACAAGATCATGACCTGACCTGAAGTCGGACGTTCAACTGACTGAGCCACCCAGGTGCCCCTCTTTCCTATTTTCCATTTTAAAAAAACCATATCATTCTACTCTCTGAAAGCTTTTCAGTTTTGTATTCCGAACCTTCTATTGTTTATTTCTATTGACATGTTTTGAATTTCTATGATGTATTTTTCCTTTGAATGTTCCTTTTCAAATATATGACACTCTGTTCTTTTCTCACAGATGTAAAATCCTCTCTTACTTCTCTGAGGATATTAGTAATCTTATTTTTTAGCGACTTCGTTTTATTAGAAAATTTCTTCTTCCTTCATTGCTTTTGTTTGCCCCAATTTACCTTCCCCCCTCATTTGTCTTGGTCAACATGTTCCCTGTTGGTAGTATTCCTCGGGTGTCCGGGAATCTTCGGCTGTCACATAGAGACTAAGAAGCTGGCTGGATATTCTGAGGGAGAAGGCAGGGCTTGTGGAGTAGCTCCTGGTGGGGAAATCATGGTGGGCTGCTTGGGGGAGGAACTCTAACAGGAGTCTGGAAAAGAAGCCATGGGCCTGACTCCTCGCCGGAACCAACCCCCTTACTTAGTCCACTGGGCTTTGACTTCTCAGGTCTGCTCTGTCATTGGTTACTCATCTACCTGCTTTCCAGCCTCCTAAAGTTTCTTGCTGTTGTTGCTATCCCTATCCTCCCTGTGTGTGTGTGTGTGTGTGTTTAACAAAAGTGTATTTTAGTGGAGGTTTCAGTGGGGGCAGGGTGTTCAGCCTGTCCTCCCAATGCTCTCTTTCCAGCAGGAATGGAGGTTGAGCAGATGCAGGCCTGAGCTGCTGGTGGCCATTTGGTCACCAAGGGGAGGCTGGGAAGGCCCCTTTTTGCCCCTGAGAGGGGGTAGGGGGAAAAGCCTTGAGCACCGTGTTTGGGATCCAGCTGCACTCAAAGTTAGCCCCGGTGTTAGGCTTTTTTGTATATGACACAGTTGATTCCCTTTTTTGTTTTGTTTTGTGTCGGCCAACTTGACCTGGGCCGATATCACTGGACGTGGAAAGAGTCTTGATGCCCCCAAATTGCTCCAGTGACACTTTGCCTGCAGGGCTCGTGCCCGCCCACCTGTGGCCTCATTTATCCCATGAAAGGTGGAACTCTTTGGTAACTTGGAGGTATTCCCTGCAGATTCCCCCTAGTTCCTGGTGGCTCAGCGCAGCACCCCTCCCAGATCCCTTCTGCAAGAAGCCATTTGGCTCTGGCTGGGCCTGAGGAGCAGAGAGGGGTCAGTAAGGGCTCCGGGGTCCAGTCAAGGCACCATTTCCTTCCATGTGCACTTGGCCTCTGGGTACCCCCAGACTGGCTGCCCCCTGTCTCCCACACACCTGGGTATATTGTCCTGCAAACTCAGACATCTTTCTCCAGGCTGTGTGAGGGGTGGGCTCCACACTGGGAAGAATGTCCCCTGTGTCGGTGACACACACTGGCCACTGGCCTGGGGTCACTCCACCTGGCTCCCTGTAGCACAGCCTCCAGGGAGAGACCCTTAAGCTGCTCTCACACACATCCCTACCCTAATGCAATTCCAGCATCATCCCCACCATCCGTGCCAGCCTTGCGTCTGCGAGGAAAAAACCTGGCTCCCTACCACAGATAAGCCATACACTATGTGTCCGTCACCCATGATACAGTGTTAGAAAAGCCTTTAAAATGCCTTTAAAGGTAACAAATAGAAAGTTAACCTTGGGGCGCCTGGGGTGGCTCAGTCAGTTGAGCGTCTGGCTCTTGGTTTCAGCTTGGGTCATGATCTCAGCGTTTGTGGGTTCGGACCCGGCATCGGGCTCTGCACTGGCAGATTCTCTCTGACTCTCTCTCTGCCCCTCCCCTACTCATTCTCTCTCTCTCAAAATAAATAAAAAAATTAAAAAAAAAAGAAAACGAAAGTTAACCTCTAGCTAGGAGCACAAGAGGGGGCGAAAACTGAGAAAAATATCTCCTTCGCTGAGTCTCTTGGCAGCAATAATCCACACACGGCTTGAGAACCTGCCTGTGAAAACCTGGCGGATCCCTAGGGTGGATTCAGAGGTACTTCCCACAAATGCTTTAAGGTGTGTTTGTCTTGGCATGCTGCTATTTACATACACATCCACGGCATCCGTATTTACGGCATAAAGGTGGTGGCATTAGAGAAATGTGTCAACGCCATGGACGACAGAAAACCTGAGCAGGGGTACATGCCTCCATTTGGCCCCTCCCCCTGGAAAGTCGTGGATACTGAAAGGAGGAGGGGCATCACTTAAGACCCTACCCCGCCTGCCCCCAGCCAGGCTTTGCTCAGAGCCCCGGAAAGGATGTGAAACAGGCCTCTCCCAGGCCTCTGCATTTTATATGCCTGGGACAGACACCATGGGTACAGGCAGGTCTCCTCCACAGCCTCCAGGCTAGAGAAGTGTCTCCCAGGCTTGGGGGAGAGAGGGAGGGGTTGCAGAGAGCCATGGGGCTGAAACATGATTCACCTGCATGGCCCAGATGGGGCCACGGGGATTCCCAGGCTGAGGGGAATCCACTGACATCAGTGCCTCATCCTAGTTTCCCACACTTTAGTGCCTTGGATGCAGCCGGGAGGGCTGATGTCCAAACAGACCTTGATCTGCACTCCCAGGTGGGTGGGGATTGCCAGGACTCTAAAGTAAACAGCTGGAGGGCAAGAGAGGTCAATCAGATACCATCTGCCCTCCGCTGGGCTCAGCCCCTGAAACCAATCTGCCGGGAGCACCGTCCCCTCACTTCACCTGGCTGATTCCCCATCATTCAGGGCTTGCTGGGATGTGTCTCCCAGAGGGGACCTCTGTGATCTTGTGATTCATAATAAGAAATACATTCATCCCATGGGGCACCTGGGTGGCTCAGTCGGTTAAGAGTCCAACTTCGGCTCAGGTCATGATCTCGTGGTTTGTGAGTTCAAGCCCCAGGTCAGGCTCTGGGCTGACCGCTCAGAGCCTGGAGCCTGCTTCGGATTCTGGGTCTCCCCTCTCTCTGCTCCTCCCCACTCATGCTCAGTCTCTCTCTTTCTCCCTCTTTCTATCTCTCAAAAAGAAAAAAAAGAAAAGAAAGGGGAAGGAAGGGAAGAAAGAAAGAAAGAAAGAAAGGGAAAATGGCAAACTCACTGTCAGTTTGGTGGCACTTCAAATTCTGCTCTTTGTCTCCAGCCTGCCTGCTATTATTTACTCTTCCAAGTCCCCAAATAGCTGTTCCATGCATTCTGTCAGATTCGAAGGTGCATTCAGTGGGAGAGGTAGAATGGAGCCATCCTAGAACCAGAACCCTGGTCTTTTTATTTTTAATTTTATTCTTTTTACAAATTAATAATGCTTGTTTTTGTTGCACTACTTTTTTTTTGTTTTGTTTATTTTGTATTAGTTTTGAGAGAGAGAGAGGCAGAGAGGGGTTGGGTGGTAGAGAGAGAGGGGGACAGAGAATCCAAAGCAGGCTCTGTGCTGATAGCAGAGAGCACCAAGCAGGGCTCGAACTCATGAACCGTGAGGTCATGACCTGAGCTGAAGTCGGGCACTTCACCGACTGAGCCACCCAGGTGCCCTGTTATGTTAGTTTTTATAGTCACTTTCTATTTATGGTGATTTAGGTAGGAACATAAACTTTCATTATAAGATATATTAATTTTAATAAATGAGTCGATTTTACAAAAAAACAGTAAGCCTACACTGGACCTATCTGCCTGCTTGCTGTGCCCAAAACATGCTGTCCACACTGCCACCTCCAAGTCAGGCTCTTCATGGTCTCCTCTGTTTTAGAGCACCCTTCTCCTGTTCCCCTAGGAGGTCCAGATGCCATGTCCCCTCCCAGAAGAGACCTTCAGAACTGCAGCGGATAGGGGGCAGGGGCCAATGAATGCATTTGGAGGATGCACAAAGGGTCCTCTGAGCCAGTGGGGTCCCTGAAGAGGACATGTCTGAGGGTTGGTCTGCTGGGAGAGGAAGAGCTGTGTCAGGTGGATGTGTGGGGCAAGGGAGTGTGCAGGCACCTCGCTGTGCCTCAGTTTCCCCCCATACACAAGGAGGCTAACAAGTCTGTGTAAGCTTGGAGAGGCTGTGAGTGATGATTGGCACCAGCGTTGGTGACATCCCGTGACATGCCTGGGCCTTTCCCTAAAGTCCTTCTTGTGGCCCATGAGCTCCCACCTCTCTGACCTTGTGTCTAATTCCCCCTCCTGCCCCCCACACCGCCCTCTGGCACACGCCGCACTCATTCTTGCCTCGGGGCCCTGTGCTTGCTGTGCCCTCACTGGGAATGCTCTTCCTCCAGACCCTCACCTACTACCGTCCATCAGAGCCCACTCACTGTGCCCTGGGCCCCGTTTCGTGCGCCTGTGGCATTCATCCGAGTGTGAAGTTAACAGGCGTCTTTTTATCTACTTGTTTATCTGCCTTCCTCCCCACAGGGCTGTGAGCTCCTCGGGGATACAGCTTTGTCTGTCCTGCTCACGGCATCTGGAACAGAGCTCAGGCAATCAACACTTGCTGGCCGAATGAATGCATGGGTGGATGGATGGATGGACAGATGGACGGCTGAAGGAATGACAGTCACCAGGAGGTGACTGGATGCAGGGGCCGATGGAGGAGAATGGAAAAAGGGCTCCGCAGCATCTGGCCACCAGCCGAGGTCGACAGCGGTGACCAGGCTGCTCTGCGGCCTGGCCAGCAAGGCAGCAGCTGTCAGGGAGCAACATGGCCTGTTTTGTGCAGGGAAACAAGTGTCTTATTTACCATCATGGAGAATGACTATCAGACTGTGTGAAGAACACATTTGCCACTGAGACGTGTAAGGGGAGGGCCAGGCATGAAAGCGCTAACTGTTCCTCTGCTGAGATGCTTTTAGCTCCACCAGCCCCCTTCTAGGCCACTCTCCCAGCACTGCCTGCCTCATCCCTGCAGGACCACTGCCCTGGCTGGCTCACCGCCCTCCTGTGACCACCCAGGGTCGGATGCTCGAAGTTTCCTCTCCCACCAAACCTTTCAATGGCTCCTGTGGCCTCAGCCCTCCCTCCTTGCCATCCTGCACTGGGGCTCCCCAGACCTCTGCCTGCCTCCTCTGGCCTGTACCCCCTCTCTGTGCGGCACCTGCTCACCCGCTCATGTTCCTCTCCTGCTCCCCTCGTCCTCAGGGCTGAGTCACCAACATGTTGGCAGCTGTGGGAGCTGTCCCCAGGTCCAACCTGGGTATGTGTGTCTCCCTCCTGCAAATAGAGTCAGGAGGACCCCTCTGTGGCCCCTACCCGGTGTGGGCCTGGAGGCAAGGGGCTCTCGTAAGCACCGCAGAGCTTCTCCAAATTGAAGCCCTTGAGTCCCAGACAGCGGGGGACAGCCTGAGTCAGAAGGCCACAGCCCTGGCTCCAGGATGTGGGGACCACACTGTGCAACACTGGCCACGGTCCTCCAGTCTGGGTATCCCCACTCCCTTAACTTCTTTGGGGAGGGAGCACCTAGTGGCAGCACAGAGGAGATAAACCACCCTGTGCTGAAGATGTGTAGCTCCTGGGCCACAAGAGCTTGGGATTTTCAGCTTCCACAGCTGCAGCCACAAAGGGAAGGCTCAGACGGATCTGGAAGAAAGCGTGAGCCATCTGGGGGCACACAGCCTGGAGTCGGCAGGGCAGGGGGCGGCCACCAGAGTTACGGTCCTCCCTCCCCACAGCCTGGAGCCAACATAGTCCCTGAGAGGGCAGGAGACCCTGGGGTCGACTGGCACCCCAGGGAACTCAGAGCCTGCCTTTTGGGCTGAGGGGCTTGTCTTCAGGCATGCTTACAACCCTGGGTACACTGACTTCACGGCCCTGTCTCCTCCACTGTGGGTCAGCCTGGGCCACCCACTCACCCGGCAGGGATGCTGGCCATAGCTTGCCAGAGTCTGGGACAAAAATAGCCAGTTCCATCTCTGCATGTCTGCATGAGTCACCCACACCTCCTGACAAACACCTCTCAGGAGCCTTCAGGGATGGGGAACAGTTGGCAAAAATAAATGCTTTGTTTTCTCCCTGCAGCTTCTGGGAGTTGTCTGAAAGAATGGTCTGGAGAGGTAAGCCTGTGGGACCCAGAGACCGGTGCTGTGACCAAGGGGGGAGGCAGCGTGTGGCTCGCTGGGGGTCTTCCTCGCTGTCTGGTTGTGAGACAGCCCCCTCACCTGTCTGAGCCTCAGTTTCCACATCTGTAAAGTGGGTTCATAATACCCTCCAATAGGTGGGTCCACTGGGGTTGGGAGCAGGCATCAGTGTACCCTGCCCCGTTGCACATGAAAGGGGGCCAAGGAGGACCAGTGGAGCTACCTTGTCTATGACAGGACACACTGAGGCCCCCGTCATGCCCAGACAGCTGGGTGGTCATCCCAGCCTGCTCTTGCACCTCTACCCATGCAGGAATGTCCCCCCAGCCCAGGCTTCCTGACTCTCCATTGCCACTTGCATTGTCTTGCTCCCTCTGAGTCTAGACCCAGGGCCTGGCCACATGAGCGTGGGGCTGTCCTGGTCAGGGCCCGGGGATCACAGGATGGCTAAGGAAGTGGGGCCCAGGGGTCCAGGGATGCCCAGAAGCCAGGACAGAGTTGAGGCTGCACAGACATCACCCTCTGGAGCCATTCATTTCCTTCTAACTGGAGATGTCTGTCAAGGTTCTGGAAAATCTTCAAGGACAGAGAAATCATTTCATTTCTGCCCTGAATTTGGTAATCTGGGGGAATGAGTTGGAAATTGTGCAGGTTTTTGTTAATGGTGACCCGTGACTGGGATCCACAGGTATGGGGGCCACTCATACGGGGAAGTCCCAGGGGGTCGGCGGGCAAGTGACCAGGACACGGGCTCCTAGCCCTTCTCCCCATGGACAGGAGGAGTTGGAGACCTGCTGTAAGGCCTGAGTGACACCGGGAAGGGCCACTTAGCTGAAAATAACTCCAAGAAGCAAGAAGCTGGCTTTAAATACTTCTCATTCTTGCTATAAGAGGGGGCTCTCGCAGCTGAACTTTAACAAATTCGTCATCGTCTTTTCTCGGAAGAACAAGGATGGATGAAGTCATCAGTGTTATAACAAAACAAAGAAACATACTGTTTTTCTCCGGCTTCTCTCAGAAACATCCAGCAAACAGAGAAAAGGCCGTTGTCAGAAAGGCTGGGACGACATGTGCATGTGTGCATCTGAACCACCCCCCAGCTTGGCGGCTACACTCGCAATTGTGGGTTCAGTCCCTGTCCTGGGCTGCAGCCAACACCCAGGCTGCATGTGCACAAACACACCATTGTGAATCTGCTGTCCCCAAGACTTGCCTAAAAGCAGTTTCGTCCTTCTCTGCATTTCACAGAAGGGGAAACTGAGGCTCAGGAAGAGGACCTGACCCATGCTAGGTCACCCAGCTGGAGCATGATGGGGACAGAATGGCCCCCACCGCTTCCAGGGACTCAAACTGATAGCAGGCTTTTACCATCTTCTGCAAGCGGGTCCAGAATAGCCCGAAACAGGGACTGACTCTGACTTGGGAGGATCTCTGCATGGAGACCCCAGGCAGCTCATGTGGGTAAAGGCTCAGGAAGGATGAAGGATGGCAGGCTACACTGACCACAGGCCCTAGAGGCTGCCCCCCTGCACAGGGTCAACCCCAGGAACCCGGGAAAAATGGAGTCTCCCTAGCCACTGTCCTGAAAGATGGTCAAGGAGGCAGCTGGGTTAGAACCTGAATCCTGGCTTGAAGGCCACATGGTCGTGTCCACCACTGCAGAAGCCAGCAAGTCCCTGCCTCAGAGGCCAGGCCGTCTCACCACTGGGGGAAGAGCCACCTGCTCAGCTGCGGGCATTGGACATTTGTCCCTGCTCTCTGCCTCCAGGGGGCTCACAGATGCTTCTGATCTTGGTCAGCCTGCATAATTCTGATGCTCAGGCTGGCAAGAACCTTAAACCAGCGAGGTCCCTGATTTGAGGCCACAGACTTGGGTCCTCACCTGGAGCCTCCTAACGAAGTGGCCACCAGTGCACTGCCTTGTGCTGGTGGAGGGGAGGGTACAGCTGTGAACCAGCCACTTTGCTTCAGACAAAGTCACAGTCCAAACATGGCTGATACACACGTGCTCGAACATGAGCATGTGATATCAGAAAGCACCACAATGCCTTGGAAGAAAGGGGTCTGGAGCAGTCGCGAGGGGGAGGAGCCGTCATCGTGATCACAACAGCAGGAGTCTGGGCTCACTGCCTCCTCTCCAGCAGCCAGCACTGTCACCTGCACTTGCCCATCTGCATGAGGCTGCTCTTGTTCTGTTTCACGTGACGAAATTGTGGTGCCTGACTTGCCCCTGCAGGCGAGGGAGCTGGGCTGTGGTGGTGTGTGACTCAGAACCCAGCTCACCCCACCTCCTCTGTGGTGAGCCCTGGGCTACAGGTGGCAGCGTGTGGAGTCCCTGAGGGGTGCTGGAGGAGCGAGGACCCCCACCAGGAGGGGGGCCTTCCCAGGATCGGGGACACCTGTATGCCAGGTACAGGTGGGTGACACGGACGGGGCTCCCCCTGGGCACACCTGTCCTGGGCAGCGCCTAGGGTCCCTCCAAGAACCCGGCCTCAGGCTTAGGGCCTTTGGGAAATGGTCCCTCCATTTCAGCGTTTGTTGAATGAGGCACTCCAGGGTCAGTTTGCGGGTATTTCCAGGCCTGACTGCTTCCTGCACAGCTATTCAGTCAATCACGTTCCTCATATCAATCCACGTTTTAAAATCAGCATCGTCCTGGGGCACCTGGGTGGCTCAGTCAGTTGAGCGTCCAGCTCTTGACTTCGGCTCAGGTCACGATCTCATGGTTCGCGGGTTTGAGCCCCTCATCGGGCTCTGTGCTGACGGCGCAGAGCCTGCTTGGGATTCTCTCTCTCTACCCCTCCCCTGCTCGAGTACACACACACTCTCTCTTTCTCTCTCAAGATGAATGAATAAACTTAAAAAAAATGTTTATAAAATTAGCATCGTCCTTACCAACAGTATCTATGACCTCATGGGTCTAATGTGTGCTGGCTGTATGCTTTTCAAAATGTGTTAAAGTAACCACATCAACACGTAACAATGACTGAATGGTGAACAAACACATGGCTGTATTTAATCCTCAGTCCAGCCTGAAGAGGCAGCATCACTGGCTGCCAGTGGGGTGGGTTTTGGGACCTCCTACACTGGGGTCTCTTAGGCAAACCAAGCTGGCTCCTTGACATGCCTGAGCCCTGCAGGAAGCCTGGACCTCAGCAGGTGACACCCTTGGGCAGCAGATGGCCCTTGAGGCAGAGGCCACACCCTCCCCGCAGCCCTCCTGGCTTCTGTGGGCTCCTGCAGATGAATGGCCAAGGAGGACACTGGATGAGCCAGCCTCGCTGACTGCCTGCTTCATTCTTGCAAAGACTCAGCTTGAGTGGCCATCCATCCTGTCATCAGGGCAATGACTGTGGGCTCTGTGTGGGCCGTAGGCCAGGCCAGGTGTCACCCATTACACCTCCTGGCCCTGTCGGGCTACACCAGGGAGGAATTGCTGCTGGTCCAGACAGGCCCCGCCGCTCAGGTGACAGGGGGGCCCTGGTTTGCTCAGGCTAGTATCTTTCTTCAGAAAAGATTTAGCCACACAGATTCAATGAAAACATTGCTGCTCTGGCAATCGCTTGGCAGAAGCCAGTGCCTGCGTGCATCCCCTCCTGGAACACCTTGGTAAACCTGGCTTCCTGGAGGAGGGGGCTGCAGACAAGAGGGGCTTCCAGGGATGGATGGAACTGGGGTGAGGGCAGTGAGACCCTCGGGGTGAGAAGGAGGGGCTGGGTGAGAGGCAGTGATGGGGAGGCTGGCCTAAGGGCCATAGAACGACTGGGGGCTACTTCCAGAAACATCCACCCTGGGGGAAAGCATGCCTTTGGGGCCAGCTGCGCATCAGACCCCTGACTCAGCAGCCCCAGTCCTTTCCCTCTTGGGGCCTGCCCCCCTCCCGACACAGGGGCTGGTCTGCCTTAGTCCCTTAGTACTCAAGCTGAGTTCACGGAGTGCTCAGGCTCCGCTCACCTAGCAGCTTCCCTAAGGAAGTAGGCTGTTAACTGGCTCCATTTTTAGCCTCCTCTCAGCTCCAGCAGCCCCAGTGAGGGCACTCAGGTGAGTGTCTGCATGATCCCTCCCGCCAAGCTGCAGCAGTTAATGGATCGAGGAAGGCCAGGGGCGGCAGGTGCCAGAGGGAGGCTAGGTTTGCCTCCAGGTTTCACGCCAAGACCTGACCCTGCCATGGCTGCCCAGGGTCCCCGGCCTCTGTGGCTTCTGCTTGCCCATCATCTGTCCCTCCTTCTTCTGTCAACAAAACCCATTTTGTCCTTCCTCTCTTGTCTCAGGTAGAAGGCGCCCACGGCTCTGGTAGCCACTCCAGGCAGGAGCTGCCTTGACCTGCAACGGTTTGAGATGGGCATGTGATCCAGGCCTGGCCACTCAGCATATTTCATTCCTCCAGCTTTTGAAATCGATTCATGGTAGGCACGTTACCTGGTTGGGCCACTGCACTCTGTTCTTGGAACATGTATTTGAACTGTCAGAGCAGACACTCTGTCTTTCTGCTCAGGTCATGGAAAGCATAGAAAATAAGTGTGACTGGGGCTGCTGGGGCTTCCTTGTAAGAGGAACCCATGTGGAGAAAGCAGAGCCAAAGGCAGAGAGACTGAAGCCATGTCCTAGATCTAGCCATGCCTGAAGTCCATCCCCTGGGCTTTTTATTTACAGACACAAACAAATTATCCCTTTGAGCTTAAGTCTGATTGAGCTGAGCTTCTGCACATGCAATACGAAGAATCATACTACCCCAGACTCTTGAGATGGATGGAATATGCCTATCTGGAATATGCCGTCACCAGTAGGCAGGAGCTGTGCTGAATTGGCAATGGCCTATGGGACCAGAGGGTAGAGGTGGGCTTGGTCCTTGTTGGCCAGGACACTCTGAGGAGGTCACTTTCCCTCTCACATTCTTGTCTGTAAAATGTGCCTAGTGACCCCAGCTCCCAGGCTGATGTGTGGAGGTGACATCTGGTCAAACTCAATGGCAGGAAGAACCAGCCTTGGGAAGGACATCTGGGGACTGGGAGGAGGGTGTGTGGAGGGGGCCAGCTAGTGCCAAGGCCCAGAGGAGGGAGTAAGCCAGGAAGGGCAAGGTTACTATGGCTGCAGCAGGATGATAGGGTCCCTTGCCATGGGGCACAGGATGGGGAGGAGGTAGGTTTGGTCAAGTGCTGCAGGATGGCCTGGAGGGTCTCTGATGGGTCTCTGACTGTTGGGAGAAGACCAGGTGGAGGGAGAGCCAGGAGTATGGAACGAGCTGGAATTGGGGTGGAAAGGAGTGGCTGCAATCTGGACAGATTGGGAAGGTGAGGCCCACAGCTTATGCTGATGTTCAGATGGTAGGGGCATTGCTGATGGGAAGGTCACTCAGCTACTTGGGTAACACTTGACCACCGGGGTGACTTGATGAAGATGAGGGAGACTGTAGGGAGAAGAGATTGGAGGGGTGGGTGGGGAGAGATGGGCACCACAGCGGGAGGAGGTTGGGGGAGGGGGTCTTGGAGGCCTGGAGGAGGGTGGTGCAGGACGGAAAGGCTGATCAGTGGGTCCAGGGTACAGCCAGGGGCAGGGGACCACAAGGTACAGTGACCCCACAGGTGATGCCTGAGGCTTTGAGGACCCTCCCAAGACCCCCTGGTGGATGGCATGAAGGCAGAAGGTGGCCTGGATCAACACCTTTGACCTTACACAGCAACTACTCAGGGACCCAATCCAGCGTTGGGGTGTGTGTGTAACCATCAGTAGCACCTCACCAGGCTGAACATGAGGGGAGCCCAGAAACAGAGCACTGACCAACAAAGTGTGAGCCCATTCTTCATACCACCTGGCCGTCAGAGCAGCGCCAGAGCCTCTGAGAAGAATGTCTGCCAGCGGCGGAGTGAGAAAAGCCAGTTATAATTCAGGCTCTGCTTTCGGAGGAACGGATCTTTGCAGAAGAAAATGACACTTCCATGCGCCCAGAGAAAAAGCCCCAGTACATTCAACGACGAGAGGGATCATCTCATTTAATGGGCTAGTGAGGGGTTTTAATTTCTCATTTAACCCTTTCTGCGTTTCTGACTTCTTTGTGTTCCTTCAAAAAGAAAGGAGAGAGCCAACAGGTGGTGGGGGTGAAGTGTGGGGCCTCAGGTGGGCGGGAGTGCTGGTCACTCCGCAGGCGCCAGGTGGAGGCCACCTACTGGGGCTGCACCTGTCTGCTGCTCTGGGAAAACCAGGCAATTCCACTAAAAGGCAACTGTCACTGGGTGGCTCAGTTGGTTAAGCGTCCAACTTCAGTTCAGGTCAGGATCTCACGGTTCGTGAGTTGAAGCCCTGTGTCGGGCTCTGCACTGACATCACAGAGCTTGTTGGGATTCTCTCCCTAATTCTCTCCCTCTCTCTCTGCCCCTCCCCTGTTGTCTCTCTCTGTTTCTCAGAATAAATAAACTTAAAAAAAAAAAAAGGCAACAGTCTCCTCTCTCTCCAGGCTTGTATGAATCCGTGGAGGTAATAACATGCAGGCGCATGTAGGGCACATTCGTGTTTAACAAAAGGCAGGGATAACTGATTCCAAGTCATCTGTCAAAGCAGAGGCTGGCCTACGGGGTGGCCTGGCTGCTGCCTTCAGACACAATAGCTGCAGGGCCCCTCTCCTCTAAACCCAGAGCTGCCACCACTGACCAGAAGTAGTCAGAAGGCAACCTGCTATTTGGGGGTTCGGATGGGTGTGTGCAAGCACTTTACAGTTTGCAGAGTCCTTTAACAGCTGTCATCACCCCTGGGTCCTAGGTCCCTGCTTACAGGCTCAGGGAGCTAAGTTCTGGCCCCAAGCCGCCCCTCAAGCAGGTTCCACATTGTCAGCGCAGAGCCTGGCATGGGGCTTGAACTCACGAACTTGAGATCATGACCTGAGCTGAAATCAAGAGTCAGACGCTTAAGCGACTGAGCCACCCAGGCATCCCCTGCCCCCAATTAGTTTAAAAGAATCAGAAAAAGTAAAAGGAATAAAGAGTACATGAAACAACTAAAAAACATAGCAAGATGATTTAAATCCAATAATATCAATGAATACACTAAATGTAAATGGTCTCCACAACTGGATTAATAACCAGAAATTTTCAGATTGAATAGGAAAGCAAGAACCACATAGATGCTGTCTACAAGAACCCCTCTTTATTAAAAAAAAATTTTTTTTAATGTTTATTCATTTTTGAGAGAGAGACAGAGCATGAGCGGGGAGGGGCAGAGAGAGGGAGACACAGAATCCAAAGCAGGCTCTAGGCTCTGGGCTGTCAGCACAGATCCTGATGCAGGGATTAAACTCACGAGCTGTGAGATCATGACCTGAGCTGAAGTCAGACGTTTAACTGACTGAGCCATCCAGCACACCTATAAGAACCCCTCTTTAAATATAAAGACACAAATAGGTTAAAAGTAAAAAGATGAGAAAAGGAAAGAAAGTTGGTATGTCCACATTATCATCAGACAAAACAGATTTCAGAGCAGAGGACATTATAATAGATAAAGAGGGCCATTTCGTAATGGAAATTGCAGGTGAGATTTGAACACCACTTACTCATTAATGGACAGAACAAGTAAACAGAAAACCAGGAAGAATATTGACCATTTCAACATTACCAAGTAACTTAACCTGATTTATATTGATAGAACCCTTCACACAACAACAGCAGAATCCACATGCATATTTAACAAGACAGACCATATTCTGGGCCATAAAACAAATCTCAGTACATTTAAAAGGATTCAAGTCATAGAAAGTATGTTCTTTGGCTGTAGTGGAATTAAATTAGATACCATTAACAAACCTTTTGAGACTAAAAGATACGCTTCTAAATAACTTATTGGGGTAAAAGAAAAAATAATAACAGAATTTTAAAATATTTTGATCTGAATGAAGAAAGAAACACAACATGTCAAAGTATGTGGGATGCAGCTAATGTGATACTTAGTGGAAATTTTACATATAAATGCCTATATTAGAAAAAAAAAATAGGGGCACCTGGGTGGCTCAGTCAGTTGGGCATCTGACTTTGGCTCAAGTCATGATGTCACAGCTTGTGAGTTCAAGTCCTGAGTAGGGCTCTGTGCTGACAGCTCAGAGCCTGGAGCCTGGTTGGGATTCTGTGCCTCCCTCTCTCTCTGCCCCTCCCCTGCTTGCACTCTGTCTCTCTCTCTCAAAAATAAATAAAGATTAAAAAAATAGATCTTAAATCATATACTCACATTGATGACCTCAGCTTCTACCTTCAGAAACTGGAAGAAGAACAAATGAAACACAAAGCAGAAGAAAGGAGGTGATACTATTCAGAGCAGAAATCAATGGTGTATATAACAGAAAAACAATAGAGAAAAACAATGAAACAAAAAGCTGGTTTTCTGATAAGATTAACAAATTTAATAAACTTCTAGTCCGGCTAATCAGGAAAAAAGAGGGGATACACAAATTACCAATATCACAAATGGGAGAAAGATATTAATACAAGTTCTAAAGATATCAAAAGAATAATAAGGAAATGTAATGGACAACTTCATGCCAATCAATTGACAATTTAGGTGACGTGGAAAATTTTCTTGAAAGATACAAACTACCCAATCTCACCAAATAAGAAAGAAATGGAAATTGTAGTTAAAAACCTTCTCATCAGGAATAGGACAAGGATGCCCGCTTTCATCACTGCTACTCAATATTTTATTGGAAACTGGGCAAGAAAAAGAAATAAAAGGTATTATGTTAAAAGGAAACAGTAAAGCCATCTCTATTCACAGATGGCATGATCCCATATAGACAAAATCCCAAAGAACCCATAAAAAAGCTACCAGGGCTGATAAACAAATTCAGGAAAATTGTGGAGTACAAGATCAAGACACAAAAATCAGTCGTGTTTCTATACACAAGCAATTAACACACTGAAAAGGAAATTAAGAGAACAATACCATTTTACAATAGCATCCAAAAGAAGAAAATATCTGAGAAAAAATGTAGCCAAGAAAGTGAGAGGCTTTTATACTATAAACTACAAAATATTATTGAAAAGACATGAAAGAAAATCAGAATTAAAAAAAAGACATCTCATTTTCATGGATTAGAAAATTTAATGTCATAAAAATGGCAATACTACTCAATGCAATCTGTATATACAATGCAATCCTTACCAAAATTCCAATGGCCTTTTTTTTTTTTTTGTTACAGAAATCCAAACCCATTCTAAAATTCATATGGAATTGCAAGGGGTCGTGAAGAGACAAAAGAATCTTGAAATGAATAACAAAGTTGGAGGGCTCACAATCCTGATTTCAAAATTTACTACACAGCTACTGAATGTACAGCAAGTGGAACTTCCACACATCACTAGTGGGAATGTATAATGATTCAAGCACTTTGAAAAGGAATTTGGCAGTTTCTTATAAAGTTAAACATGAACTTACCACATAGCTTAGCCATTCCACTTCAAGGTATTTATCCAAGAAAAATAAAAGCATATATGCACACAAAGACTTCATATAAATGTTCACAGCAGTATTATTTATAATAGTCCCACAACATGAACAACCCAAATGTCCATCAGCAGGCGAAACAGATACATGTACCAGTTTCTTATGGCTACGTAACAAGTGCCACAAATTTTGTTTACAATTACCATGAACTTAAATAAACACAAACTTATTATCTCCCAGTTTCTCTGGGTCAGGATTCTGGAACATTCTGGTTGGGTCCTCTGCTCAGGGACTCACCAGGCCGAAATCAGGTTTCAGCAGGGGCTGCCATCTTATCTGAGCATTGGGATCCTCTTCCAACCTCAATGAATTTAGTTGCTTGCACTTGTAGGACAGAGACCCTCAACTCTAAGATGCCACCCACTTTCTGATCGCCATGATACTTTGCTTCTTCAAAGGAAGACAAGAATCTCTCTCAGGCTTCAAAGATGACTTTTGGAGGACTCAGTTCATCTTTTAGGGTTCACCTGATTTGGTCAGACCCACCTAGAATAATCTCCCTTTTTCAGTAACTCAAAGTCAACTGACAAATCGCCAGAAATTTCTTCATATTCAAAGGTCCTTCCTACACTCAAGGGGAGGGGATTATCTAATGTGTATCTATTGGGGTGGAGAGAACCCTGGGGGCCATCTTAGAATGTTGCCTACCACAGAAACAAATTGTGGTATATCCATGCAATGGGGATCTTGCTCAGCAATGACAGAGATGAAGCTTTCTTTAAAATTTTTTTAATGTTAATTTTTGATTATTTTTGAGAGACAGAGAGAGAGAGAGAGAGAGAGAGAGAGAGAGGGAGAGACAAAGCATGAGTGGAGGAGGGGAAGAGAGAGAGGGAGACACAGAACGTGAAGCAGGCTCTAGGCTCTGAGCTGTTAGCACAGAGCCTGACTCAGGGCTCAAACTCAAGAACCTTGAGATCATGACCTGAGTCGAAGTTGGACACTCAACCAACTGAGCCACCCAGGCGCCCCAGGAATGAAGCTTTCAATACACACAACAACATGGGTGTATTTTAAAATGACCATGCTGAGTGAAAGTAGCTGGATAGATACATGGAACATTTTGTGGTGATGGTTTCATGAGTATTTACATATGTTTATATATGTTGTGAGTGTTTATTGTACAACAACTATACAGATGTTTAAAAAATAACTATAAAATCTGATATTTGATAGTTATTAGAAAACATTTAAGTATGCTTTTCAACTTTTCTACCATTATTTTTATGAAATTTAAATTCAGGTCAATTATTTCTTTAAAAAATTTTTTTTAATGTTTATTTGCTTTTGAGAGAGAGAGACGGAGCACAAGCAGGGGAGGGGCAGAGAGAGAGACACAGAATCTGAAGCAGGCTCCAGGCTCTGAGCTGTCAGCACAGAGCCAGATGCAGGGCTCAAACTCTTGAACTGTGAGATCATGACCTGAGCTGAAGTTGGATGCTCAACCGGCTGAGCCACCCAGGCGCCCCCCCAGTCAACTATTTTTGATGGAAACTTAACATTAAAACTGAGATGTGTGGTAAGCACTAAATGCACATCTGATTTTGAAGACAGTATGAAAAAGGCTGTATCATTGTATTATATTGATCACAGGTTGGAATGGTAACATCTTGGAGATACTGGGTTACATAAAACAGGTTATTAATCTTTTTAAAAACATGCTTATTTATTTTTTTGATAGAGAGTATGAGTGGGGGAGGGACAGAGAGAGAGGGAGACAGAGGATCTGAAGCGGGCTCCGCGCTGACAGCAGTGAGCACGACGTGGGGCTCGAACTCATAAAACTGCGAGATCATGACCTGAGCCGAAGTTGACACTCAACCGACTGAGCCACCCAGGCGTCCCAAAATAGACTATTAATCTTAATTTCACCTTTTTTAATGTGGCCACAAGAAAATTTCACATGACTCACAGGACTCTGTGGTATTTCTACTGGACAGAGCTGGTCTAGATCAGAGTACTCGGTGAGGGCAAGTAGGGGGTTCACAAACAAGATCAACAACACCAGGAGACAGACAAATGCAGAAGAGGGGCCACTCTGCAGGACAAATGTCCCTGTTTCTCAAGGAAATCAGTGGATTAAAGACCAAAAACAAAAAAAAAAAAAAAAAAAAAAACCAAAAACAAAACCCAAAGCAAAACAAAGAAACAAACAAAGAGGAGAGGGAGACAAGGACAATTCCAGAATAAAGGAGGCTTAAGAGTCAAAAGATGGGGGTGTCTGCCAGCTCAGTTGGTTAAGCGTCCAATTCTTAGTTTTGGCTCAGGTCACAATCTTGCAGTTTTGTGAGTTCGAGCCCCATGCAGGGCTCTGTGCTGACAGTGTGGAGCCTGCTTGGGATTCTTTCTCTCCCTCTCTCTCTGCTCCTCCCTCACTTGTGCTGTCTTTCTCTCTCTCAAATACATAAGTAAACTTAAAAAAAAAAATTTTAAAGAAGTTAAAAAATCAAATGCAATGTGCAGAGCATGTCTTAGATCCTGGTTTGAACAACCCAAGTGTGAAAAGATATTTTTGAAGTCATTGAAGCATCTGATTATGGACTGGCTTTTAAACAATATTAAGAAATTGTTATCCATTCATTAGTTGTGTCAGTGGCATGGCGCTTATACAAATACAAGCACTCCACACTGGAGTCACGGCAGGGAAGGGGCAGGCTGGGCGCACACACAGAGGAAAATGAGCTGTGAGGTTAGCAGAGGAGCTGGGACACGGGTACGTGGTGGCGGGTCATGTTTGCCCTATTCTTTGCATGTTTAAGTTTTTGAAATTTTCCATAAGAAAAAGTTAGAAGAGAAAAGAGGGGCGCCTGGGTGACTCAGTCAGTTGAGCATCCGACTTTGGCTTGGGTCATGATCTCATGGTTTGTGGGTTCAAGCCCCGCATCAGGCTCTGCACAGCTTGGAGCCTGGAGCCTGCCTTGGATTCTGTGTCTCCCTCTCTCTCTGCCCCTCCCTTACTAGTACTCTGTCTCTCTCTCTCTCAAAAATAAATAAAAAACTTTTAAAAAATTTTTTTAAAAAAGAAAGAAAAGAAAAGAGAGGCAAGCTTGTGACTTTCTCCCTGAAAGTCCCATGAGACATGGGTGCTGTGTGACCTTGGGCTGCCCTCCCTGACTGAGCCAGGGACGAAGACGGCAGCAGGGACACAGGCTTCCTCATTAAGGTGAGTGGCAACACTGCTGATCAGTTTATTACATGCAATGTGCATCTGTCAACAACTCTGCTCCTGAAATTGGTTACAGCCAATAACCTAATTTGTCCCCCACCCCCTTTACACTCGCTGTTTGCAAAATATAAGGACATTTTCCCCAGCAAACATTTCAGAACTGCAACATGCAGACACTTAAAGCCCTTTTCATCATCCAAAGTGCTAATACAATTTGGCTGCGTTCATGCAGAAACATCTGTTTTCAATCCGCAGGCCACCGGGGGCCTGCAATTCACGCCCGGAGCAGCTGTCACACACTCTGTCACCTCAGTGTCTTTAACCCTTTCCACAATCCCCTTGCACACATTCACACAAACCACCAAGTGTGCAATGTTTGATTCTGAAGGGGCTTGTCAGAACAGCCCTGGTATCAGAACTGCTGAGCCGCGAAAGCCCCTGGTGTGGTCAGGACACAGTGCCCCTGGGTGACTGAAGGGCACCACCATTAAACTCGAAAGGACTAGGGAGTTCATTTCTCTGGGGATATGTCACAACAGTGTGGGCCTTCGATGCACTATTAACCTCTGAGGATCAGAGCCAGCCACTCCCCACACCCCCCCCCCACCCCCCCGCCGTCACCTGCCCAGGGTGGGTCTGGGTATGTGACCCAGTCCAGAGCCCCAGCCCCTTTCTCCTGGCTCCTCTGCCTGCTTCTCTGTTGTGTTTGTGTATGCTGAGGGTTGACAAGGAAGCCAGGAAATGGCTTAAGAAGGTAAGAAGGCCCAGGAGTGCCTGGGTGGCTCTGTTGGTTGAGCATCTGACTTCAGCTCAGGTCATGATCTCACAGTTTGTGAGTTTGAGCCCCAGGTTGGGTTCTGTGCAGAGCCTGCTTCAGATCCCCTGTCCAGTCCCCACCCCTGTACTTCCCCAGCTCATGTTCTCTCTCTCTCCAAAATAAATAAACACTAAAACAAAAAGAAGGTAACAAGGCCCAGAACTCTCCCATACACCCCATGCCGCACCCCCAGCCTGTGTGCATGCAGGTAGCGACAGTGGTCCAGTGTCTGTCCTCAAGCTGCACACAGCCATACTGCCCGAGTCTCTGATACTGGGGGCCTGGACCCTTGCTCCTTCCTCCCCTCCTACCTGACCACCAACATTCTGCCTGGGCTCCTGGTTGACCCCCTCCAGAGCAGCCGGGGCATGGGCTCCCCCAGGGAGCCTCCCTTGAGTTGTCCCCACCTGCAGCCCTCCTTCACTGGGGTGTGAGCTCAGGGATGCCCTGGGCCTGCTGCAGAGGGGCGGGGGCATGTGGGGGCTGGTGACCTTGTGGTTGGATGAACTTAGTGGTCTGCCAAGGGCAAAGGGTGCCCCATAGCACAGACCAACATGAGGAGTATGGGAAGAAAATATGAGAACTCCTTTTAATATTTTGCATTCACTGAAAGTGATTTTGTTACGTGGGCGCCTAAGTGGCTCAGTCGGTTAGGTGTCCGACTCTTAGTTTTGGCTCAGGTCATCAACTCATGGTTCATGAGTTCAAGCCCCTAGTCGGGCTCCATGCTGATGGTGTGGAGCCTCCTTGGGATTCTGGGTCTCTTTGCCCCTCCCCCACTCATGCTCTCTGTCTCTCTCGAAATAAACTAAAAAAAAAAAGTGATTTTATTATGTAATGGTTGCTATGTAAAAAGATTACCTGTAACATATATGTTATGAAGCATGATAACAAGTTAGATGCCTAGAGGCCCTCCATCCAATCAGGCAGGGAAACATGATCAATCCCTCCATTTCGTCCACCTGGGCCATCCTCCCTACCCACCCCACTTCCATCATTCCCACTATCCGCAATTTTTAAAAAATTCATTAAGAATATTTTATCTAACTCATATAACTCAATAGCAAAAAGCACCCAAACAATACAATTAGAATGGATTAATTATGATTAATTAATGGTTAATGATCACTTACATTTTAACTTTAAAATTTGGGTTGAGGATCTGAATAGATATTTTTGCAAAGAAGACAGACAGATGGCTAACAGGCACACGAAAAGATGCTCAACGTCACCCATCATCAGGGAAATGCAAATCAAAAGTACAATGAGATTGGGGTGCCTGGGTGGCTCAGTTGGTTAAGCATCTGACTTTGGCTCAGGTTATGATCTCATGTTTGTGGATTTGAGCCCCACGTCAGGCTCTGTGCTGACAGCTCAGAGCCTGGAGCCTGCTTCAGATTCTGTGTCTCTCTCTCTGCCCCTCCCTTCCTCGCACTTTGTCTCTCTCTCTCTGTCAAAAATAAATAAACATTAAAAAAATTAAAAAAAAAGTACAGTGAGATAGCAGCTCACACCTGTCAGAATGGCTAGTATCAAAAAGACAAGAAATGACAAGTGTTGGTGAGTATGCGGAGAAAAGGGAGCCCTTGTGTGACTGTTGGTGGGAATGCAAACTGGTGGAGGCACTCTGGAAAACAGGATGGAGGTTCCTCATAAAATTAAAAATAGAACCACCTTATGATCCAGTAATTACACTAGTGGGTATTTACCCAAAAGAAACAAAAGCACTAACTTGAAAAGATATCTGCGCCCCCATGTTTATTGTATCATTATTTACAATAGCCGAGATATGGAAACAAACTAAGTGCCCACTGATGGATGAATGGATAAAGACAACGTGCTATCCCACTGCTAACATATCCTCAGTGGTGAAAACCTGAGAGCTTTCCTCCTGAGGGCAGGAACAAGACAAGGCTGTCCGCTCACCACTTTTATTCTACATAGTACTGGAAGTCCCCTCCACAGCAATCAGACAACAAAAAGAAATAAAAAGCATTCAAATTGGTAAGGAAGAAGTAAAACTGTCCCTATTTGCAGATGACATGATACCCTAAATAGAAAAGCCTAAAGACTCCACCAAAAAACTACTAAAACTGATAAATGAACTTAGCAAGGTTGCACCATAAAATCAATGTACAGAAACCCATTGCATTTATATACACTAATAATGAAGCAGCAGTAAGAGAAGTCAATAAAATAATCCCATTTATAATTGCACAAAAAATAATAAGATACCTAGGAATAAACTTAACCGAAGAGAAGAAAGATTTGTACTCTGAAAACTATACAGCACTGATAAAAGAAATTGAAGAAGACAAAAAGAAATGGAAAGACATTCCATGCTCATGATTGGAAGAACAAATATTGTTAAAATGTCTATACTACCTGAAGCAATCTACACATTTAAAGCCATCCCTATCAAAATACCACCAACGTTTTTCACAGAGCTAGAACAAACAATACAAAAATTTGTATGGAACCAGAAAAGACTCTGAACAGCCAATGTAATCTTGAAAAAGAAAAACAAAATGGGAGGTATCACAATCCCAGACTTCAAGTTATATTACAAAGTTGTAGCAATCAAAACAGTATGGTACTGACACAAAAACAGACACATAGGTTAATGGAACAGAATAGAAAGCCCAGAGATAACCCCACAATTATATGGTCAATTAATTTTTGACAAAGGAGGAAATAATATGCAATGGGAAAAAGACAGTCTCTTCAACAAATGGTGTTGAGAAAACTGAGCAGCTACATGCAAAAGAAAGTGGACCACTTTCTTACACCATACACAAAAATAAACTCAAAATGGATTAAAGATCTAAATTTGAGACCTAAAACCATAAAAATTGTAGAAGAGAACACAGGCAGTGACTTCTCTGACATCAGTTGTAGAACCTTCTAACTAGATATGTCTCCTGAGGTAAGGGAAACGAAAGCAAAAACAAACTCTTGGGACTACATCAAAATAAAAAGCTTCTGCACAGCAAAGAAAATAATCAACAAAACTAAAAGGCAAACATACTGAATGGGGGCCTGCTTGGGATTCTCTCTCTCCTTCTCCCACCACTCTCTAAACATTAAATAAACATTAAAAAAATTATAAATTAAATTCCTTTAACAGAAGTAGATTTTCTATTTCTCCTTGTGTCAGTTTTGGGAAGTTACGTCTTTCAAGGCATTTGTCCCTTTTATCAAATGTACTGGTATAAAGTTCCTCATAAAAATCTGTTATCCTTCTAATGTCTGTGGGATTTGGGTAACTTGTGTGTTCTTCTAGGCAGTCTTGCTAAGACTTGATCAATTTTATTAATCTTTTCAAAGAGTTTTTTCTCTTTTGCTTTCTATTTTATTTATTTCCTTTCTTGTGAGGTAATGTTTAAAAAACAACGTGGCGCACACTGCCTGATAAGATAGTAAGCACTCAGATAGGCACTCCTGTCTGCTTAGCACATGTCTGGCCAGTGGTCAGATGGATGGACAAATGGGTGGCTGAGCAGAGTGGAGTCCCCATGAAGACAGAAGGAGCAGGCAGGTCACACCACCTAAATGTAAACATCTGAATGTGAACAGCCCTGAATGTAAACATCTCAGAAATAAACACACAGACCAAGCTCTAAGGCTCGCATGGTCTGGATGACCCTGTGAGGTCCCCTTATGTCCCTGAACCTCTGTTTTCTCATATTTTTTATTTTTTAACTTTATTTATTTTGAGAGAGCGGTGGGGAGGGGCACCGAGAGAAGGGGAGAGAATCCCAAGCAAGCTCCGTGCTGCCAGTGCAGAGCCCGACGTGGGGCTCAAACTCAGGAAACTGAAAGATCATGATCTGAGCTGAAATCAAGAGTCACCTAACTGACTGAGCCACCCAGGTGTCCCGTTCATTTGTTTGTTTTTAAATCCAAACAGCATCCAAAAGCAACAGAGTTTGGCTAAATAATAATAATGAAAGGATCACTTCTCTCTGATGCTTGGAGCACCCACACAGGGCCACTGTGTACCTGTGGCCTCAGGCACTTGTCACAGCAACCTCTGTCTGCTTCACGAAATGAGAGAACCGGGGTTCCCCGGGTGGCTCATTTGGTTGAGCATCGGACTCTTGATTTTGGCTCAGGTCATGATCTTGCAGTTGTGGCTTTGAGCCCTGCGTCGGGCTCTGTACTGACAGCTCGGAGCTCGGATTCTCTCTCCCTCTCTCTCTCTGCTCCTTCTCCACTTGCACTGTTCTCTCAAAATAAATAAACTTAAAAATGAACAATATACTGACCAAATAAGTCAAGGAAATCTTTACTCTGCAGGGGGCAGTGTTTTGCTGGTTTCAAGAGGCTGAGCTCCTTCCCACTCTTGGTGAGATCTGTTTCGTGTAAAGCAGGAATTCACCAATTAGGATGATCCTGGTGCAGGATGGAAAGGCTGTTAACTGGCAATATTGGAGCCTGTGTTAGCTTTCTCCAAAAATAATAAAACTGAGCACTCCTTCCACCCCCAGTCATGGGCCTTTCACAGATTAGTCCATAAGACTCTCCCTGGCTGAGTTTATGTGGCTTGGGGTTTGGGGCATCCTTGATGGCCGGGTGGCAGTGGACTGGGTAGTAAGGCCTTCCGGAAGTCATGGAGACAGCGGCGTCTGGGTGGCTCAGTCAGTTAAGTGTCTGGTTTCATCTCCACTCATAATCTCTCTGTTTGTGAGTTTGAGCCCTGTGTTGGGCTCTGTGCTGACAGAACCTGCGTGAGGTTCTCTCTCTCTCTGCTTCTCTCTGTCTGCTCCTCCCCCGCTTGCACCTCTTTCTCTCTCTCAAAATAAATAAATAAACTTGAAAAAAAAAGGAAGCAATGGAGATAGACATGACATGCATGAGAAGGCTCCTTTTGGAGCCCACAGAGCTCTGCTGGGCAAGGGAGCGCCAGGCCGCACTCTTGCTATTATTACTGAAAGTGACGCACACATGCTGGGTCTCCAGGAAGGGAAGGAAATGAACAGAGTGGAGGCCTTCTCTGCACAGACACTGCCATTATGAGCCCCATTTTGTGTCTGGAACGCAGGGTGATCCTGGGAGTGTAAGAGCAGTCCCCCAGCGAGGAAGCAAGGGGTTCAAAGCCTGGCCTTGGTGATGTGGGCATCTTCTGCTACCTATGGTTCCTGGAGGAATCTTTGTGGGGTCTGCATGAAATGGTAAGCACCTTTCCCGAAAGAAGGAACCTGCTAAGGCAGAGCCTGGTGCATAGGCCAGGCAGCCTGCTGGGAGGGCACAGTGACAGGAAGAGGACCAGGAAGGAAGACAGGAGGGTGGGAAGGGAAACTGAGACCAGAGCCCAAGAGTACCACAGGACACCCCAGTAAAGCCTGCAGCCCCAAGGCCCTGGCCTCTTCTCCCAACAGCCCCTTCCCACGCTGCTGCTGGCCCCTGTCCAGCTCCCAGGAGGGTACAGGATGGGCTGGCAGAACACGGGGTGGACTTCTCTTCCTAGGTATGCATCCCTGTCTGTAACTTTATTTTATTTATTTAAAAATTTTTTAAAATTTTATTTATTTTTGAGAGAAAGAGAGACAGAGCCTAGCAGGGAAGGGGCAGAGACAGTGAGGGAGACACAGAATCCAAAGCAGGCTCCAGGCTCTGACCTGTCAGCACAGAGTCTGACAGGGGCTCGAACCCACCAACTGTGAGATCATGACCTGAACTGAAGTTTAACGCTTAACCAACAGAGTCACCCAGGCGCCCTTATTTTATTTTATTTTATTTTATTTTATTTTATTTTATTTTATTTTATTTTATTTTATTTTATTTTTTATACATGTTTATTTACTTATTTTGAGAGAGAAAGAGAGAGAGCATGAGTGGGGTAAGGGTAAGGGGACAGGGCGACAGAGAATCCCATGCAGGCTTCATTCTGTCAGTGCAGAGCCCAATGTGGGGCTTGATGTCACAACTATGAGATCATGACCTGAACTGAGATCAAGAGTCTGACACTTAACTGGCTGAGCCACCGACGCGCCCCCCTGTCTGTAATTTTAAAACAACTTCAACCCAAAACACTTCACCTGAATTGAGTTTTGAGGAAAGAGTCCAACAAATCCAGATTATGGGAGAAAACTGATGTGGAACCTTCATGACACCAGGAAAGACAAACAATATGGAGGGACTGTGGTAGATTAAAAGACTTTAATAAACATGACAAACAAGTGCAACGCTTGATCATTGATTGGATCCCAGATGTAAAAATAAGGCCCAAAAGGACATTACTGGGGCCACTGGGAAAAGTTGAATATGGACTGTATAAGAGAAATGTTTTTGTGTTAATGTTTCCTGGGTGTGACACCCGACCTCAGGTTTTGTAGAACGTCCTTGTTCTAAGGAGATACTGATACACTTACTCTTAAATGGTTCAGCTAAAGTTATGAGGGCTGAGATAAAACACACACTGCCAGATGTTAATGAGGAATGGATTGAAGTGGGGTGTACACCATTCCATACGAAGTTTTCTGAGTAAAAAGCTTGGGGACATCTCCAAGTCCCTGTAGATAATGGCAGCCACCTAAAGGCAAACTTCTCCATACAGATCGACCAAGAGCGCAAATAAAACCACCCACACTGGGGCCTAGAGCGTGACCAGGAGACAGGCTGCTGCCCACCTGTAGTTGGTGTGAGCGAGGCGAGAGACCCCACCTGCAGAGCCCGCTCCAGAGAACCGCTGGCATGGCAGGTCGGGCAGAGACCAGGTGGGAAAGAGGAGCAGGGAACTGGGGCCAAGAATTTAGACAAAATGACACCAGAAGGAGAAAGTCCCACTAGAGTGGGGCAGTTCTGAGAGCAGATGTGAGACCAGGTGAGAGGCAGCACTGGATTCTGGGGGGGATTCAAAAGGGACAGAAAGCGTGCAGGACCAGGGTTGGCTGTCTTGGAAAGATCCTGCTTCTAGAGGATGTGGCTCAGAGGTGGAGGCCTTTAGAGGGTTGGGGGTAAATGGATACGGTAAAAAAAAAAAAGTAGTATGGGGAAATCAAAGGCCTATAGAAGCAAAAGTGAATGGTAAATTTGGCAGACACCAAACCATCCCACACCGGGTAAGACTCCAAGTAAAGGAGTCCTTAAACCAACAGAAGAGGGCACTCCTGAACTAAGAAATCTGATGTTACCCAAATCCCCAAGGCTAGCCTATGATTGGTCTATTATTCCCACTACCTGCAAACATAAAGACATTTCTTTTTCTTTTTTAAGTTTATTTATTTATTTTGGGGTGGGGGGAGAGGCAGAGAGGGAGAGTGAGAATCTTAAGCAGGCTCCATGCTGTCAGCCTGGAGCCTGACACAGGGCTCAATTCCTCAAACCATGGGATTGTGACCTAAGCCAAAATCATTCATCAGACACTTAACCAACTAAGCCACCCAGGCTCCCCAAGACACTTCTAAGTTAACAGAGGGTAACAAACAGTATCTATACAAAAGCAATATAAGGGGCTGACAATCCCATGGATAGTCATAGTTTCTCCCCAGAAACTAATTTACATGGGAATAATGTAACACAGAATCCTGACTTGAATAGCCTTACGAAAGCGTCTGAGACGTGACAAAATGCCTTACATATAAACTTGAAAACTCAAAACGGAAATGGACACACACAAAAAAGGTACACACAAAACTAGAATTCCCAAACTCAGGAGAGAAAATGAAAAACACAACATCATCTCAGAAATGAACACTAAAGTAGACGCTCTTTTAGGGAGAATAGATTTGACTGAAATTTTAATAAAGTTCATTGAGGAAATGAATGAAAACAACCATAAAACCAAAATGAAATAAAAACAGTAGCAAAGAGGATTATATAGAAAGTGGTAGATACAGAAGATGGGCAAAAAAGATCTAGTGTATAGACATAGCATTGGAAGAAAAACAACATAATTAGCAGCATAATGATTTTCCAAGAAATCTTTCTGGAAGTAAAAGCAGACTTGAATCTGCATAGCTAACTTCCCCCCACCCCTTGCCCAGTGCACTTGAGAAAATCGATACTGAATGGGCAACTCCAAGATATTTCTTAGTAAAATGATTAGACTTTAAAGGTAAAGAAAAAAACAATCTTCTGGAGCTCCAGGAAAAATGATCAAGTGACTCATAAAAGGAAGAAAAGCATGTTTACATCAGACTTCTTGACAACTGCATGTAAGCAATACAACCCAGAGCAACGTTATAATGAATTCAAAGAAAGCAAGTGTGAGCTAGGATTTTATAACCAGCCAAACTATCCTTCAGGTATCAAGAGGACAGAAAACAATGCCAACATGAAATGAATCAGGGAACGTCATACTCATGAGTCCTTCTTGAAGAACCTGTCAGAAGCTACACTTTATCAAACCAAGGAATGACTAGGAAAACTAGTAAAAATAACTATCAGCAAACCAAATCTAACACCATTGTGCTGGATGGACTAAAGCACCTGCCATCCCTATCTCCTGGAGTTCACGCCCTGGAGTGTGGCTGGAACCATTGACTTTCCTCTAACCAACAGAATATGGCAATAAGCTCTCGTCCTGCAACTAAAAAAAGGTGAGTGTTGCTGGCAACCACATAGATAGAAGAGCAGATCTATTCCTACCTCAGCCTCTAGATGAGGATTAGTCCTGGCCGACACCAGTAAGAACCCAGCAAAGCCACGCCTGGACCTCACATCCAGATGGCTAACACAATCATATTGAAACATAATATATCATGCCCAAGTGGCTTCCATTTCAGGAAGGCAAGGATGGCTTAATATTCATATTTAATAAATTTTGTGTCTTATTGTTTGCCTTATCCTCTCATCCTGGACCTTGTATCAGGAAATCCATTAGTATGATTAATCTTATCGTGCTTGCCTTGGCAGCACATATACTAAAGTTGGAACAATATAGAGAAGATTAGCATGGACCCTGCACAAGAAGAGAGGTAAGTTTATGAAGCCTTCTGTATTTAAAAAAGGTGGGGGGCACCTGGGTGGCTCAGTCGGTTAAGCATCTGACTTCGGCTCAGGTCATGATCTTGCGATTCATGGGTTTGTTTGAGCTCTGCGTCAGGCTCTGTGCTGATAGCTCAGAGTCTGGAGCCAGCTTCAGATTCTGTGTCTCCCTCTCTCTCTGCCCTTCCCCTGCTTGCATGCATTCTCTTTCTCTCTCAAAAATAAATAAAACATTAAAAAAATAAAAAAATAAAAATAAAAGATTCATCTTATTAACAGTGCTAGAAGAAATATCATATAATTATCTCCATATAGGTCTTCAATGAAAATCAATATTCATTCTTGATTTTAAGAAACCACCCAATAAAATAGGAATTAATGTGTACCCCCACATATACATACATACATCTCCCTATCTCTGTTCTAAAGTCAGTACCTCTCTCTCTCTCTCTTTTTTGACATGCAAGGCAGAATGTTATTCACTTTTGTGTTGAATAGTGTAAAAACCACAAAATCTGGATTGACTTTAGGTAACAATAATTTAAAAGATAGAAAGCCCCTATTACAGAAATTTTTAAATTGATATTTGACAATTTATACAATAAATGAAGAAAACTAACACTAGAACAGGCTAGGGATCAACTAACACAATACAACATGTTAACACATGTGGTCAAAGGATGGATGTGTATCATCCATCACCTTCTATGTAACATCCTGGCTGGTGTTTGTTTTATTTTGCGGGGGGTGGGGGGGCTAAAGTCAGCATCTCCTGTAACAGGAGAAGTACTAGAGACTTTTTTTACTAACCTCAGGAACAAGGGAAGGAGGCTCATTATACCTAATATTGAATATTAAATGGGAAGGGTGTCAGGTGGCTCAGTCGGTTGAATGTCCAACTTCTGATTTCGACTCAGGTCATGATCTCTCAGTTCTGGAGCTCGAGCCCCACATGGGGCTCTGTGCTGACAGTGTGGAGCCTGCTTGGGATTTTCTCTCTCCTTCTGTCTCTGCCCCTTCCCCACTTGTGCTCTCTCCCTCCCTCTCTCTCAATTAATAAAAACTTAACATGTTTTTAAAAAGTTTTTTTAAATGTTTATTTATTTTTGAGAGAGAGACAGAGCGTGAGTGGGGGAGGGGCAGAGAGAGAGGGAGACACGGGATCTGAAGCAGGCTCCAGGCTTGGAGCTGTCAGCACAGAGCCTGACTCGGGGTCGAACTCATGAGCTACGAGATCATGACCTGAGCTGAAGTCAGAGGCTTAACCGACTGAGCCACCCAGGTGCCCCAATAAATAAAAACTTAAAAAAAAATAAGAAAATATTGAATGGGAGGTATTTAGCCAATTTAATTAGATAAGAGAAAGCAAGTAGATGCATAAAAATCAGTAAAGAAGAAGTCAAACTATTTCAAGTTTCAGATGATAGAATCCCTAAACTCTCTAAAAGGATTAATGCTGAAACTAATAACAAAATAAATTCAGTGAGGTAGGTGCACACAAAACAGCACACATACACACACATACACACACTGACCCATTCTAGACAGGATGGAAGAAAAAAATTATAATAACAACAAACAAAGCCACATCCTCATGAATAAACTTAATAAAAACATGTGAGGAAAACTTCAAAATGCTCCTGAAAGTGGTCTTGAACAAATAAGACTAAATAGTATTTTTTTATTAAAAAAAATTTTGTTTTAATGTTTATTCATTTTTGAGAGACAGAGCACAAGTTGGGGAGGGGTAGAGAGAGAGGGAGACACAGAATCAGAAGCAGGCTCCAGGTTCTGAGCTGTTAGCACAGAGCCTGACACGGAGCATGAACTCATGAACTGTGAGATCATGACCTGAGCCCAAGTCAGACGCTCAACCGACTGAGTCACCCAGGCGCCCCAAGACTAAGTAGTCTTGAACACACAGAAAGATGTTCCTTGGTTTTGGATAAGATGGCTCAACTTGATAACGGTGTCAATTACCCTGAAGTTTGTCTGTAAATGTGATATCCCAACAAAAGATAGTGGCCACACGCAGGAATAGCTAGGATGCCCTGACACGGAAGCAGACAGAGGAGGTCTAACTCTGCCAGATATTCAAACACAGTAATGGGAGTTGAGTTCAATCTCTCCCTCCTATTGAAACAATTGTGGATGAAGCCCTTCCTTGCTGTTTGCACACACACGCGCAACATAATGACGCCTTTACAATGCCCACCATGGGGGACCAGCACAAGAAGAGACAGAGCTAGTGAGACAGACTGGAAAGCCCAGAATTAGGTCCAATGCATTTCGGTGCTTATTATATGACACGGGTGCATTTCAGATCACTGGGGAAAAGACAGCCTCTTCAATACATAGTGCTGGGATAGAGAGACAGACATTTGGAAGAAGATTCAACTGGATCCATGAACCAAACAAGCATTAGAAAACACACGTAGGGGCGCCTGGATGGCTCAGTCAGTTAAGCATCCAACTCTTGATTTAAGCTCAGGTCATGATCTCAGGGTTCACGAGTTCAAGCCCCGCATGGGGCTTTGTGTTGACAGCTCAGAGCCTACGTGGGATTCTCTCTCTCCCTCTCTCTCTCTGCCCCTCCCCTGCTCACTCTCTCTCTCTCTCAAAATAAAAAAACTTAAAAAAAAAACCCAACATGGGTACATTCCATACAATCAGATATAAGAACAGTCTTTCTAACTAGGATTCAAAATCTAGATGCAATGAAAGAATAATTAAATCAACTATGTGAAAATAGAAAGCTTTTACTGGCAAAACCTGCCATAAACAAAATTTTTAAAAAACTGGGAGCAACACTTGCAAAAAAAATAATAATAATAGATAAAGCACTAATCTATGTATTTAAACAAACTTCAATCCAAGGGGGAAAAAGGACCAAAAATCCAATAGGAAGCAGGCAAAATAGACAGGCAATTGACAGAAAAAGATAGTTAAGTGACTTGAAATCGTATACAAAGATGTCCAGTTGCATTCATAATAGAAAGGTAAATTAAAACACACTGAAATACTATTTCCTGGCTCTGAGAGAGGTTGCAGGGGAAACAGACACAGCCATTCACTGCTGGGGAAAGGGGAATTTGGGAGTAGCTAACAAAACAAATACATATTTATTCCTAGGAATTAAAGATACACCTTCACAAATGAAAACAACATGTATGTGAGGCTATCCTTAACCTACTGATTGTAATAACAGAGGCCTGGAACAAACCAAATGTCCCTCTGCAGGGCACAAGCTGAGTAAGTATGATACAGCCACTCCGTAGAGTAGGTCCTTGTACAAAACCAAGAGGAAAGTCTCTATTAACTGGTAAGGAGACATTTTTAATTGCAAAAAGCAAGGTGCAAAAGAGATGGATATGTTAATTTTGTGATAACGCATAAATGGACGAATAAACCAGAAGTGGTTTTAAGTGGTTACATCCAGTGTAGGAACAAGGAGGAAGAATCAGGGACTGGATTGAGACTTCTTGGTATAGCTTTTTTTTTTTTTTGAAATTTTGGCATTGAACCATGTAAATGTTTTACGTACTCAAAAAATAAAATTATATCATAAACACTAAAAAGGAAAAAAAAACCCCAAATCTCATGCAAACAGAAATAGCTGAAGCTATTGGTATAAACAAACTGATAACACGCTCACATAGGGCCGACTACACACCCAAAGACATCCTGAACTTGACCTGGTAGGTTTTGGTAAGCAGTGGTTTGGATGTAGTGACTCTAAAACTCTTTGGGATATATTCTAAGACTAAGCAAATGATTACCTATGTTGATGTTTGGGGAGAACCAGGTTCTTACTGTGGGAGGAAGATGAAAATACAAATTTTTAGTTAAAAAACAAAAACCTGATTTCTTGCCTCGGTGCACTGAGAAGGCCTAGAGACAATGACGCCAAGCACTCTGAGCACATTGAAAGTCCAGATACTAGTTTCTGAAGCCCACCCCCCGACTCAGAGGTACGGAGGCTTCTTGGAGAAGTGGCTGACTCTAGGTCTGGGTCAAAATACAAGTGAGAGCTGGAACAACGCGCCAAGACGTCTGGGGACATGTCAAAAGGACGCAGAGAGACCAGCCTGAACACCCAGCCCAAGTATCCAGCAGCACCCTGTCTTATCTTTGCGAACTCCCGGCAGGTGCCCTGCTTCCACGGGGAGGTCTGAGAGCAGCGGGGGCCCGCTGGGGACATGCCAGGAGTGGGGCAGTTGCTTGAGCCCAAACCAGGCTCCTCTGGCCACTACCGCTGGCAACCGCACCACTTGCAGAAAGCCCCTCCATACTCATGCCCTCCTTGCCCTGTGAGGAGGGAGGAAGCCTCCACGTGGCTGCAGTCCCACTGGAGTGAGGGTGACTCCACATTGGGTTGGTTCGCTCCTCCTTGAAAATCCTTGGTGGACTCCAGCAGCCTCCTCCTTGCTTGCTCCCTATCCTGCCCCAAGTCCTCTCTACCCACTTGGGGTGGGGGGCCATCCTTGCAGTACACAAACTGTAATCTCTCCCCTCTCCCCTTCCCCCCTCCCACCGGGACTGTGCATCGCACCCAGAGAAAAACCCAAACTTCACAGCTCTGTTCCAGCTCCTTCCACCCACCACCTGTGTCTGCCTCAGGGGCCTCCCATCTGCTGTTCCCTCAGAACTTTTCAGTGGGCTCCCACCTTGTAACTGCATCACAGCTAGTGGTCACTTCTCAGGGACCCTTCCTGATCCTCCCCTTACCAGGCTAAGTCTCAGCCCCCACCCCAGTCTCTCTCTCTGCAATAACTCTGTTTTGTTTTCTTCCTAGCAGGTATCCTCGGCCATGACCTCAGTCTTCAATTACTTGTTCAGCTTCCCTAAGCACTTACTGGGGCTGGGAGCAGACAGCACACAATAGGGGCTCAGTGAATGCCCTGGGTGAGGGAGTGGACAACCTCACCCCGGTCGCCGGGCATAACGGCTGGAGTTTGGCTTCCGTGGTTGGAAAGGCAGCTTTGTCAATTCTTAGTCCTGTGACCTTGAATAAGTCCTGTCACCTCCCTAAACCTTAGTTATTTCCATGGTAAGATGAGGACATAGCTGTTGCCCGCAGGTAAGCCTCCCCAGGGTGCTTCTTGGGCTACTGAAGCCCAGCAGGTCATTTGCCTCAGGGGCCCAGGAGGCAGGAGGGAAGAGGCTGGGGTGAGCCCCTCCACCACGACCCCAAGCTGCCAAGTCTGCTCTCTCCACACTGCCCCCTATACAGAGCAGAGCATGGGACAGGGTTGGGAGCACACCTCACCACCTCCCCTCCAGGCCTGCCTTTCCCTACCTGAACACAGAGAGGAGTGGACTAGGGGTCCCCTGACCCTGTCCGCTGCCACCGTGTGAGGCACCACTCAGAATCCCAAGCTGACTCCACTGTCCCTGCAGGCTCTCTGATCGTAGCATTGATCCTTTCCTCAATCCGATCCCAGCTTCAGAGACAATACCCTCTTTCTCTCATTCACAAGCAACCGGCAGGTCAGCTGTTCCCATTTCATAGACCGGGAAACTGAGGTCCGGCGCGGGGTGGAGGCCTTGGGTCCAGGCTGGCTTTTTCTGCCACTCCGGTGGCGGCAGGAGGTGGCTGCTCACCCCGAGTGAGTGGCGGGGGGCGTGCAGCAGAGCCAGTCTCTCGCCCCGGCGGGCGGCCGGGGGGTGTGCCCTCCGCCGGTGGCCTTCCCGCCGCCGCCCTGGCGCACGCACCCTGTAGCCCCCTCCCGCCCCCCCCCCCCCCCCCCCCCCCCCCGCCGCTCCGGCCGCACACTCCCGCGCGCCGCGTCTCCGGGGCCCGCCAACCGGCCGGCCACGCGCACTGTCACCCGCGCGCGCACCTGTGCTCCGGGTCAGGCCCGCGCGTCCCCGCGCCGCAGCCCGGACGCCCGCTGTCCCCGCCCGTTCGCCGCCCCGCACCTCCCGCCTCGGCACCCGCGCCCCGCCGCCGCCCGCAGCCCCTCCCCAGCGCCCGCAGCCCCGCGCCCTTGCCCGCAGCGCTCGTGTTCCGCCCGGCCGCGCCCCCACTCACCGGCTCCCGGCGCGCTAGGACCCCGGGCCCGGCCCATGGGCAGCGCCCGTCGCTCTCGCTGCGAGCCGCGGCGCCTCGGACCCGGGGCGCTGCCCGTCGCCCGCTGTCAGCGCGGCTCCCAAGCGCAGCCCGCCGTGCGCTCACGGCCGGCCCCGGAGCAGCGCGGCGCGGCGCCCCCTCGCGGCCACACGGGGAAGTGCGGGCCGCGCGGGCCGCGGGGTGGGGCTGCGGGCGCCCTGGCCAAGCAGGGCCCTTGCAGCTCCTCTCCTGGGGCCTCCGGTACCGCGGGCCGCCCTGCCCACGCGCCTCGCCTCTGCTCCAAGCCTCAGGGTCAAGGCCGAGCGTCTAGCCCTGCGTTCAGGGCCCTCCTTTGCTGCTCACCTCCCACCCCTGTGGCCAAGACCCACTATGAGCATCATTCGCTGCTACCCCGAGCGTGGCTCCTGCTGGACTCTGCACCCGAACTGCCCCTCACTGACTTCCTCACCTGGCAAAGCTCTGGTACCCTAAGACCTTGGTTTACCCCCTTTCTTCATTGTTGGGCTCTGGCCACTCCTCTGGCCTCTCCTCCTTCTTCCATGGCCACTCAACTGTGGTTTGTGTCCCTGAGTCATGTGGGCACAGAGTGGGCATCAAGGGGGTGGGGAAGACTGCATGTAATCCCCCGACTGCCCTCCGTGGGAGAGGGACGGCAGGCCCAAGAACTGGCCGACAGGGAGGGTAGGTCACCACTCTGAGGACGCTGGGTGCTAGAAAGAAAATGGTGTGCTATTTCACTTTTAGAATGGTGGAGAGAACCTGAAGAGGATCTGGTGAACTTCCTGAACTGGCTCCACCTGGACATTGAAAGCTTCCTGGTTTATTCCAACATAGACGTCAGGACAGCAGTCCTCTGTATCAGTTGTAACCTGACCAATGAGATGTGGCAGCAAACCCAACCCAAACAGCTCAAGCAAAAATAATTTATTGGCTCATGAAGCATTTTTTTTTTAAAGCCAGGGCATGCTGCTTTCAGGAATAGCTAGATCCAGGTGCTGAAACAATATGAATAGGAATCTACCTCTCCCATCTCCTAGACCCGCTGTAGCAGAATGGCCCTCAGCAGCCTTGGGTTGACACCCTCAGAAAGAGCATACCTGCCTGATAGTTCTGGTGAGAGCCCGGGCTGCCACACATAGGCTCAGAGGAACCTGGCTCAGGCCATTTCCAGAGACCTGGACAGTGAGGATCACAGGCCTGGGTGTTGCCTCCCTGGAGCTGGGGTGAATTTAGGTCTGTGTCAACCCTGAGAATGGATGGAGTAGGGCTCTGTCTGCTCCAAGCATGTCTTGAGGGCTGTTTCCAGAATGCTGGACAAGTGAAAACAACAGAGTCCAGCCTGTGGCTTGCATAGTTGGGGAAACTGAGGCCTGGAGTGAGTGAGCAGGTGCCTGCCTGGGGTGCACACATGTATTAGGGTTGTGGCTTGGTTGGACTGGCAGGGAGGCAACAGGGCCTTGGGACAAGACCAGGCCAGAGGCTGACCCCAGTGAGGCTGATGTCCAAGACCAATGTCAAGGGTCAGGCTGGGGTGAAGAGGCAAGGGGAGACAGAGGCAGGCTGGGGATGACGGCAGGTGCTGGGGCCAATCCTTAGGCTGGTGTGTTTGCTCCAATTCCCACCCCACACCCCTGGCTCTCAGGTGTGTTACCCAGAGGCATGCTGGGGGTCTAGGAAGAGAAGGTTGCAGGAGGGAACTTGTAAGAGCTGGCCCACTCACCTGTGACATACAGGGGCCAGAGCAGCCATGAGGGACCCTCTAACTGACTGTAGTTGCAGAGAAGCAGGGCAGTCTCTCCCTACCCTGTCCCGTCTCTTTGAGCAAAAGCCTGGGGGTCACTGATGCATGATTGTCCTGCTGAGTGAGGGGTGGGGTGCTGGGAGTCAGGGGACGGGCCCGGGAGAGCAGCTGAAACCCGAAAGCAACCTTTTTTGTGGCCGCAGTTCATGTCCCAAGTGGGTGAGTGGGCGGGGCTCTGCCCTGTGATGAGAGGAGGTGGCCATGTCCCCTCCCACTGCACAAGAGGTCAGGTCGGCGGTGCCCAGCAGTCCCTTGGGCCGAGTCTTGAGGCCAGCATGGAGTTCTGGCCCAGGGTAGTACTGGCTGCTGGTGTGTATCCGGGCCCCGGGAGAGGTCTGGCCCAGTGTTGGTACCAGGTTTCCCCAGCCCCCTCCTAACTCCTCTGAGAACACACTGTCCAGCAAGGCCCCTTACCCTGCCCCGCCCCACCTACCTTCCTGCTCCCCAGAATGTGGGGTCCGGGATGCAGGGGTAGCCTCCTGTGAGCTGTCAGCTCAGCTTACCTGCCCCCCACCCCTCCTGAGATATCCAGTGAATACTACCTGAAGCCCTGTGTGTGCCACAGAGAGCCCTGCCCCCTCAGAGCCCACAGTTTAGAGAGGAGACACTGAAAACTAACCATACAAACAAAAGAATAACAAAAGCAATCTTTTCAGAGAGCGCTTAAGTGCCATACATTAATTAGTACAGGGTCAGGTGGTGGAGCGGGGCTGGGACTATTTTGGAGGGGAGGCTCAGGGAAGGACCCCTCTGCCCAGGGCATGTAGCGTTTGGGTTGAGACCTGAATAAGGAGCCAGCCCCACAAAGTCTGTGGGAGGAGCGTCCCGGGTAGAGGGGATAGCAGAAGCAAAGGCCCTGTGGACAGTACATGCTTCTCACCTTTGTGAGGAAGGAAAGAGGCCGGGTGCCTGGATGGGAGAAGAGGGTGGTGGAGAGAGCAGGAGCCCAGGTGGAAGGAGGCAAGGCAGGTCGGGGCCTTCTGGGGCATGAGAAGCTGGGATTCTGGCCCAGGGGAGGCAATGTGCTGTCACCAGGTATACTGGTCCTGGCACCCATGAGCCCTTTCTGGTACCCCGTGGCCCAGATGGTACCTGTCACACACAAGCGACTCTGAAGCCACCTGAGTTTGCTCCACTAGCCCAGCACTGGGATGGCAGGGCTGGGGTCCTTGTCCCCTGAGGAGGCTGCCCCTGGAGCTGCTGTACTGAGGGTGGATGAGAGGGAGGGGGTGGTGGGGAAGGAGGGGGGGGAAGCCACTGGGTGGGAAGGAGGGTGGGGGAGTCCTGAGAGTTATTGCTGGGGGAGAAGCCACTGGGTGATGGAAAGATGACAAGGATGTGTGAGGGGTGACAGAGGAGCCTGGAGCCTGGCCAGAGTGGACAGGGGGCCTTCTGAGACTGTGGGGCCAGGGCGGCATTTGGAGGACGCCTGGAGGCGGCCAGATTTAGGGTTGCAGGGCCTGGTGTGGCCGTCATGGGTGACAGAAGGAGACACCAGGGTTCCAGTCGCTGCAGACACTCAGCCCTTGGACCCTGGGAGACCTGTCTGCCCCAACTCTTGGCTCAGCCAGAGCAGGTGACTCAGGGAGGAGCCTGACACCAAGAGGGACTGCTGAGCAGTGTCACCAATAACCTCAGAGAATGGTGAGGAATGAACTCTGGGCCCTGGCCCGTGTGTTTACTAGTGTAACTAACTCGTAACTCATCTGTTCTTGGGTCTGGGAAAAATTCTTCAAATTTACTATAAGAGCAAAGCTCCAGGAAAAAGTCATCATATTGGCAGCCACTAGTGGGGGGCACTGTTAGGGACTGAATGTGTCCTCCCACCCCCAGCAAATTTACATGTTGAAATCCTAAACACCAAAGTCATGGTGTTACAAAGAGGTGGGCCTTAGGGAGGTTACTAAGTCAAGAAGATGAACCCTCATGGGGTGGTTGAGTGGCTCAGTTGGTTAAGCTTCTAACTTCAGCTCAGGTCATGATCTCATAGTTTGTGAGTTCAAGCCCCATGTCGGGATCTGTGCTAACAGCTCAGAGCCTGGAGCCTGCTTCAGATTCTGTGTCTCCCTCTTTCTCTACCTGTCTCCCTCCTTTGCTCATACTCTGTCTCTGTATCTCTAAAAAACAAATACACATTAAAAAAAAAAAGAAGGTGAACCCTCATGAATGGGATTCCTGCCTTTATAAAAGAGACCCTGGGGCACCTGGGTGGTTCAGTCGGTTGAGCATCCAACTTTGACTCAGGTCATGACTTCAGCTCAGGTCATGGTCTCACAGTTTTGAGTTCAAGCCCCACATCGGGCTCACTGCTATCAGCACGGAGCCTGCTTTAGATCCTCTGTCCCCCTCTCTCTGCCCCTCCCCTGCTTGTGCTCTCTCAAAAATAAATAAATAAATAAATAAATAAATAAATAAATAAATAAATATTAAAAAAAGAGAGAGAGAGAGAGAAAGACCCCAAAGATTTCCCTTGCCCCTTTGCCTTGTGAGGGCACAGGAAAAAGATGACTATCTATGAACCAAGAAGCAGGCTCCCACCAGAACTCAGTGATACCCACACCCTGATCTTGGACCTCCAGCCTCCAGGACTGTGAAAGAGAAGTTTCTGTTGTTTATAAGCTGCCCAGCCCGTGGTACTTTGCCACAGAGGCCTGACTGAACTGAAACAGTCACATTCGATTATTGTTTATAGACCAGGGCCCTGACTACCCACCAATTCCCACTGGGACCCGAGAGAGAGAGTGAGTGTGCACATATGTGTGTGCACTTGTGCTGTGTGTTCCATGTATGTACATGGTGCACGTGTGTGGTGTGTGTGTGTGTGGCTCGTGTCTGGCATGCATGTGTTGGGGGGACACGTGTGGGTTTGATCCCCTGCTGGGTCCTCCAGCACAAGGCTCCAAACAGGGCTGGTCTGAGGACAAGGGCAGGCATTACAGGTGGGGTCCCCCGGGAAGCAGAGCCTGAGACGTTAGTGCAGGTGGTTTATGTGGGTGGGGAGCCAGGGAGGACAGAGAGGGCTAAAGGGGGAGGGGGGACAGCCCACACAGGGTGCATTATTAGGATGGTTGCCATCATGGGTGTCACAGGCCCAAGCTTCAGGGAGCTGCATAGGAAACGTCTTCACTTCTCCCGCTGGGCAGAGGCTTATCTGTGTCTCCTGACTTCCTGGTGGCTCTTGCGTGAAGGCTGAGCAGACTTCGCATCAGAAGCAAAATTTCTGAGGCTGAAAAGCAGAGTGTGAGGTGGGCCCCTCCTGGCACATGCACAGAGCTGTCCACCCAGCTCGGAGGTAGGCGAGACTCAGCGCAGGGTGCAACGCTTGCCTGCAACATGTCCCCTGTCTGGGAACCCTCAGGTTCCCTCAGGTGCCACGTAAGGGTCACATGCTCGCCCCTCCTCTTCTGCCAGAGTCACCTGCAGGAAGCACTTCCGCCAGCCTGGGTGGCTACAAGGGGCACCCAGTGTCCCACAGGCGTGCACTGTGGTTCAGAGAAGCCCTTACAGGGTCCCGGAGGCAGCCTAAATCTGCAGGCCTGTGAAACACCTCCTGAGGGTCTTCAGCCTCCAAGCTCGGGGCACAGTTGCAATGTAACGGGCCCACAGGGTTCTTGGGGGGACTAATGGCATAAACGTCCTGTCTCCTCCAAGTGCTCCTGGCACTTGCCACACCGGAGACCTCACTTGTCCAGGATGTCAAATGTCCCTGTGCAGAGGCATCACCTGGAACTTGAGGAGAGGCAGTACCCCAAGACCCCCATTGAGACTTGGGTTTGGGGGGTTGAGATGTCCCCCAGTCTGTATGTGTCACAAGAGCCCCAGGTGACACAGATACAGGCAGAAGATGGGGCACACTCTGAGAAGTGCTGATGGCCAGGGGTATAGAGTGATCACCCCATTTGTGGCGGGGAGAGGAGAAGCCACCCAGAGCTGTCCACATCCTAATCCTTGGAATCTGCAAATATTTGATCTTATACAGCAAAGGGGACGTGGCAGGTGTGATTCAGTTAGGACTCTGAGATGGGGACCTTATCCTGGATTATCTGGGGGAGCCCATGGATTCGCATGGGTGCTTGAAAGCAGAAGATAGGCAGAAGATTCAGAGAAAGAGATGTGTAGACGGAAGCAGAGTCAGAGAGATGCCAGGCTGCTGGCTTGAAAATGGAGGAAAGGGGCCATGAGCCAAGGACTGTGGCCAGCCTCTGGAAGCAGGAAAAGGCAAGGAGCAAATCTTCCTCCTAGAGCCTCCAGGTGGAACTCGCCCTGCGAACACCTTGCTTTAAGTCCACAGAAACCCATGTGGGACTTCTGACCTACAGAATGTGAGCTAATACACTCGTGTTGTTTTGAGCCATTAAGTCTGTGGTAATCGGAGACAGCAACAATAGGAAACTAAGACCCCATTCCACAAAAGAGGCTCAGAGAGGGCAGGTGGCTTGTGTGGGTGGCACAGCAGAGCCAGGGCCCAAGCCCTCCATGCTTTCCTCTGGCTGCCCTATGTGGGTTCAAGCCCCGTATCCGGCTCACTGCTGTCAGTGCAGAGTCCACTTCGGATCCTCTATCTCCCTCTCTCTCTGCCGCTCTCTCACTCTCTCTTTCTCTCAAAAATAAACTTAAAAATAAATAGAACTGACCAACAGGAAATCACAGAAGGTGGTTTGAGGACATCCATCTGTCCTAAATGTGATGCTGGCAATGAGCAGGATGGCAGTGGGAGCTCAAGTTTGAAAAACACCTGGGGAGGCAACTGGGGGCCCACGGTGACAGGGACACGGTGGTCACAGCCGCATCCTAGGAGGCTCATTCCAGGGTTGGGTGAAGGACAGACAGTAGCTGGGCAAGAGTGGCAGCCAGGAGACCCTTTGGCCACTACAGCCATGTCCCCATGCACAAGGGCTGGTTTACAGTGCGGGTGGTGGTGGAGATGGGTGATAAAGTTGGGGGTTAGATCTTCCTTCACCCAAGCAACTTCTCTTTGTCTTTAGCTGTCAACTGACTTGCGTTAAGTATTTGATGGCGGCCACAGAGTGAGGTCTCCAGAGGCAGGGGCAGAGTGTCAGATTTATGGCCCACTTATTTATGAGCTGCCTGGCAAGCATTTGTCTAAATGAATGAAGGAATAGCCTGTGGTGGGGTGAGGTGAAGAGGGGACAGGAGGGGTCCTGGAAGGGGAGCCTGAAGAGCACTACAGCCCGGCTGAGGAGTCTGAACGTGGTCCTGGGGGAAGGATGCATTTAGATTTGCACAGAGGTGGCAGGATTTCCCTGGGCATCAGTGCTTTCTGCCTCCAGCTGGGCTGCTGGCTGTTTCTAGACAGGGGCAGGGGTGGGGGTTCAGGCTAAAGGGACGCCAGCACCGAGCTTCAGCAGGGCCGCTGATCTGAGCTCAGCAAGGCTAGGCCTGGTCTATGTCCTCTTGCTGGGCACAGCCATGGCCTATTTGTCCTGGTCAGTGGTGCCAGGTGGTCCCATACTGGTGGTGTGCGTGCATTTCTGGTGGCGAGTTTGCATGCGTGTACATACACACACACACACACACACACACACACACACACACATTCACTCCAGTCTCCATCAGGATGTGTCTTCAGGCCGTGGCTTCGGGATGTTTGACATTTTCTGCTTCCTCCTGCTCTTCCCTGAATAAGCCTGGACACTCCCCAAAGGAAGCTCTTTCTATTCAGAGTTTTGTGGGCAATTTACAAAAAAACAAAAAAACAAAAAAAACAAAAATAGGTTATTTATTGCCACAGTTGTGTTGAGTCACCCTTGAATTCTGGAATAAACTGTACAATGTTGGATTCAGTTAGCATCTCTGAAAAGGGCACATAATCTTGATCTTTTTCCAGTTTTCGAATCAAGATAATACCAACCTCCTAAACTGAGTTGGGTGGTTTGAAAATTTTGGATAAGATAGGGTTTTTCTGTTTTTGTGGAAGTTTAGTAAAAATCGACCTGTAAGACTGATTGGTCCTGGAGGGATTTAGGGGTGTAGGGGTGGGCTTTGGTTGCCATTTCCCTTTCTCTGATGATCACTGGTCCATTGGAGTTTTCTGGAGGCCATCCAGAGCATATTTGTCCAGCCTCAGACCCTGTCTGGGCACACACTGGCCCTTAAAATTTTTTTTTAATTTTTATTCTTGAGAAAGAGAGAGAGAGAGAGAGAGAGAGAGAGAGAGAGCGCGAGCAAGTGGGGGAGGGGCAGAGAGAGAGGGAGACACAGAATCAGTACAGAGTCCGACGTGGGCTCTAACTCATGAACTGAGAGATCATGACCTGAGCCAAAGTCAGACGCTTAACCGACTGAGCCACCCAGGTGTCCCCATAGTGTTATCATTCTTGAGACAATTTCAATCCCTTCTATTTCTATGGAAAATAGTCTGCTTCTCTTCACCACATGCATTAGAACGTTGTAAATATTACTTCTACTGGATCCTGGCTGGATATACCAGGAAAAGACTTTGGGGATACTGGGGAAACCCCAAGGCCTAGGTATTAGGCCAGATGAGAACTTATGGATGTGGATGGTTGGAGATCGGTAAATGAGGAATGCAGGTTATAAAAAGCACATATGGCATGACTTCATTTGGGCAAAAAAAACAAAACCAAAAAAAAAAAAAAATTCCCCCAAACAAAAAAGAAAACCATCTAGATGTTTACATGTCCATAGAAAATCATGTGAAAAATACACAAATAACGTTATTAACAGTGGTGATCTCTGAAGGGGGGAATACGGTAGTTTCTCATTCTTTTTTCTTGTTAAGTTTATTTATTTATTTTGAGAGAGAGAGAGAGAAAGTACATGCTTGGGGGAGGGGCAGAGAGAGAGGATCCCAAGCAGGCTCCATGCTGTCAGTGCAGAGCCTGACTCAGGGCTCAAACGCATGAATCGTGATATCATGACTTGAGCCGAAACCAAGAGGTGGACACTTAACTGACTGAGCCACACAGGTGCCCCTAAGTTTCTCAGTATGTATACATGGAATATCCATATTTTGAATTAAAAAATTGTTTTAATGTTTATTTATTTTTGAGACAGAGAGAAGCAGAGCATGAATGGGGGAGGGGCAGAGAGAGGGGGAGACACAGAATCAGAAGCAGGCTCCAGGCTTTGAGCTGTCAGCACAGAGCCCGATGCGGGGCTCGAACTCATGAACCACGAGATCATGACCTGAGCCGACGTTGGATGCTTAACTGACTGAGCCACCCAGGAGCCCCTTTGCATTTTTTGAAATAGGGAGCAGATGGGAGGAGAGGAGGTGAAGAAAGGGAATATAGACTTCTGGTGCAAAGAGGAGCAATTGAGGGTGATATTAGGTGCTGAGCTCACTCTCTCTAACTTGGCTGAACTCAAGGTGGGATACGGAGGAGAGGGACCGAGAGATATCACACAGCACAGAGACTCCGGTAGGAGTGAGGGTTCTGCAGAGGGCTGGGTGCAGGAGCGGGTGAGGGCAGGGGGGCAGGCCGTGCTGGTCCCTAGCACTTCCCCTAGCCACCACCACTGAGAAGATGTGAGAATAAACACGTACAGGTGAGTGTTGCTGCTCAAATATTTATTTCTTATAGCTTCTTTTTTTAAAATTTATGTTTATGTATTTTTGAGAGAGAGAGAGCATGAACAGGGGACAGGCAGAGAGGGAAGGAGGCAGACGATCAAGACAGAGGATCTGAATGAAGCGGGCTCTATGTGGACAGCAGAGAGCCTGATGCGGGGCTTGAACCCATGATCTGTGAGATCATGACCTGAGCAGAAGTCAGACACTTCCAGGCACCCCATCTTATAGCTTCTTTGGTCTGTCAACTGACTGCTTGAAAGTACTGAAGAGATCTACTTTGAAACAGAGAACTGTCCAAATGTACCTCTGAGGGTCTGTATGGAGCTCTAGGCTGGATTAAAATCAGATGAAAACGAAGTAGCATGAATATTTTTAGTTGAAAAGGAAAGCAAACAGGCGAAGCCTCAGAAGAGGTTACTCAAGGCGCTAAACCTCTGAGGCCACACACACACACGGCTTGAGCCTGGCTCTGCCCCACGAGAATGCTGTCATCAGCAGGCCCCTGCGGAATCACGGTTACAGACTTCCGAACACATCCCGCCTTCATTCACCCGGAAAAAAAATAAGGCCACCACGTGCTACCACCCTGCTCCCCTCCCCAATTCACTTAACTGGGGACATGGGGACGACTGGCTGTGTTTTCTAAGTGGCCACAGGACATCAAGAATGTAATAGAAGGGGAAGCTGGCACTCACCGCCCAAGAGAAAACAAAATTCGGAGCACCAGCACGTGGTGACAAACTGATTTCTCTTCTTGAAACGTGACTAGGAAGTAGATCAGAGTGTGCTGCCAAAGTGCCTTTGTGATTTTGGTGTGGGTCCAAGACCCTTCTTCCTGACCTCGTGGCAAGATAAGACTTCCACATGGGCTGCACGACGTTGCTGTTGAGGCCCTCCTCCCCCAGAAGGTGACAAAACACTGGCCATGTGGGTCCCTCTCTGTGACTGCTGGGGTCTGCCCTTGGGCTCTGTCCTGCTGCTCAAGGCTGTTAATCACCACTTGGATGAATTTTCAGAAGACCCGCTCGTGCTCATAAAACTGACAGAGGTCACAAGCTAGCAGAGAGAACCCTTATGAAGAATGACAGACCCTGGATTAAGTGCAATGTCACAAAACCCGGCGGTTCTGATGGACTACAGGTGTTGGGTGTGACTGGCTGTTAAAACTAAGGCCAGTTGATGTGCTAATTAGCTGGGGAGGCCCTGGATGCAGAGCATGCCCCTCAGGCTGCATCTGGAATATTACACGTTCCCCTCGGGGCCCATATTTGCAGGGTGAGCCAAGGTGGTGAGGCTCTGGGGGCTTTTTCATGTGAGAGAGACGTGGATGACCTTTGGGTTCAAGCTGGAGAAAGGAAGACGTGGAGCTTACTCTTTCGACTAACGTAGTCAATCTTGTCTCATGGGATGGATCACACTCCCTCTGTTTCACCCAAGGGGAAGGCCTGGGGTCCAGCGGTGGAAGCTTGGGAGTCAGGGTGCGGTTCTGATTAAAGAAGAACTTTCTAATGGTCAAAACTACAAAAAACTCCATGGGAAGGGGGCCCTTCCCTTCACTAAAGCCATGTGAGCACAGGCTTGGCGGCCATCTCTGGTGGATTCCGGCCGTGAACGAGGTGTTGACTGGAGGGCCTCTCCATCCATCGTCATGTTTTATGAAAGCCAAGTGAATGAATGAAATGAAGTTTAAAGCATGCTTATAAAGATTGTAAGAAGGTCACAGGGATGCTTTAGAAGAACGGGAGAAAATATTACTGGAGAATCAACAATTTAAAGTAGGGATTTCAGGGGCGTCTGGGTGGCTCAGTCGGTTGAGCGTCTGACTTTAGCTCAGGTCAGGATCTCACGGTTTGTGAGTTTGAGTCCTGCATCAGGCTTGCTGCTGTCAGCAAGAAGCCTGCTTTGGATTCTCTGTCTCCCTCTCTCTCTGCCCCTCCCCCGCTCACACACTGTCTCTCAAAAATAAACATTAAAAAAATAAAGTAGCGATTGAAGTGCGAGTTCAGTTTATCTCAAAGCTCAGCTCGAACTTCTTTAAAATGAAGAGTTGGATTTCATTTTATCCACATCTTCACAAAGTCTGTATAAGCTTGTAGCTCCTTTCAATCTTGCACCTAAATTCCACATGGAAGGAATTGAAATGACCCATTTCACTGGACCTGGACCCTTATATTCTCTTTTTGACATCAAATAAGCCCTACTCAGTAGTGCTGGGGCTCAGAGTGAAGATGTCCCTGGTTATGTCCCATGTCACCCCACGTGCAAGTGTCAGGGCCAGTAAGAGCAAAACAGGCTTCTACAGTCTCTGCTTCCCTCGATGGACACAAAGCATCTAGAAGCTGCTCCAGGGATGGGAGCTTTTAACACGGTTACCTACCAGGGGCAGTACCCCTTGGAAAGTGTGGCAGAATTTTGTGCTCACGGCATTTTTCTTGGGAGAGGGGCCCTGTCTGCTTCAGACCACCAAAGGGGCTTATGAATAAAAGAAGCCTGAGCTCTGCACCTGCAGGAACATAAGGCAGCGCGTAGAGGCTCTGCACTCTCTCTTGACTCCACCAGGGCTGCAGCCTCGGGGTTGTGCGGGGCTGGGGCTGTGTTAGAGAACTTCCCTTCCCACTTTAAAGTGCCAGCAGAGGGGGCGCCTGAGCGTTAAGCGTCTGACTCTTGATTTCGGCTCAGGTCATGATCTGATGATTTGTGGGCTGAAGCCCCACATCAGGCTCTGCACTGACAGTACCGAGCCTGCTTGGGATTCTCTCTCTCCCTCTCTTTCTGCCCCTCCCCTGCTCATGTACTCTCTCTTTTTTTTGTCTCTTTCTCTCAAAATAAATAAGTAAACTTAAAAAAAAAAAAAGCGCCAGCAGAGAAAGGGTAGTGGCAAACACTCTTGCTCACAAGAACCCTAGGCCCCCAAAACCTTGGTCTTTCCAACTGTGAAGGAGCGTGTGGCCAAAGGCCTTGAGGACTCGGTTAATGAATAGTTCCCAATGGCCATTATGGGCACGTCCCTTCTAAATCCTGGTCACATGGTCTCAGCAATACATGACTGGCCACTCTGTCTGTTTGTTACCAGTTGTCCTGTTTAAAAACAAAATATTGAGTAATTGCCTTATTGCCAAAGGTAACCTTATGCTTAAATTCATATAAGGCACCATAGCATCTTTAGGACGTTAGGTTGTTTTGAACGATTACCCTCCCCCCTACCAAAAAGCCCCACCCCAATACAGTCACCATTCCATTCAATAACTGAAAAGTATTTTAGTACCATCTGTACTGAAGGGGGTATGCTACAGAAATGGAACCCAGACCTATATGAGGGACATGTGTTCCTTCTTTACAGAACTTTAAAAATAAGACTGATGAACTCATCTATCTGGAATGATTCTAGCCCTTTTATTATCTGTATTATTTTTTATTTTAAAAATCTTTTTCTGTTTATTTTTTTGAGAGAAAGAGAGAGCAAGCAGGGGAGGGACAGAGAGACAGAAAGAATCCCAACCAGGCTCTGAGCTGTCTGTGCAGAGCCAGATGTGGGGCTTGAATTTACAAATACTGAGATCATGACCTGAGCAGAAACCAAGAGTTGGACGCTTAACTGATGGAGCCACCCAGGCACCCTTGATTCTAGCTAGCCCTCTTAAAAAGCAGAGAAAAGAAAGTGAGCTGTGAAGGACACTTCTAGTCCTGTAGGTTTTTTTGTTTTTTGTTTTTTTTTTAACGTTTAGTTATTTTTTTTGAGACAGAGCATGAACAGGGGAGGGTCAGAGAGAGAGGGAGACACAGAATCTGAAACAGGCTCCAGGCTCTGAGCTGTCAGCACAGAGCCCGACGCGGGGCTCGAACTCACGGACCGCGGGATCATGACCCGAGCCGAAGTCAGACGCTTAACCGACTGAGCCACCCAGGCGCCCCTAGTCCTGTGGTTTTTAAGTCCTGAACATCTTAAAGTGTCTCCGAAACAGAAGCAAAGTCAAGGTGGCTCATCCCGTGCACAAACCCACAAGCACACAGGCACCATTAATGATTTAGGATTTTAAGTAATATGAGGAAAGACTGATGAGCCACGCCTTGTGAGAAAAACAATTACACCAATACTGGGAATACTGGATTTTGTACTTGCCTAGTTTTGAAAACCGAGATTCAGAAATTTGCAGAATATTTTCAGGGAGAGAAGTCCAAGACATGTTTTGACTTTCAATTAAAAATATCTGTTAATATTGCTGGAAATGATGACACTCCGACATTGACCGTGTTCACGTTAAATCTGTAATCGGAGATGGTGACGTAGAAATATAGTCAATTGTCACTTAAAAACACACAAAAATTGGACATGCTATACACTTGTCTTTTAAAATGTATCTATATTATTTTCACCAATCAAAACACACAGAATATATTTTATTATAAAACATTAGGCAATGTTACTTTTGAGATATGCAGTCTGAAAGGTCACACCTGTATTTACTACCAGTATGAAACACCAGTGGAGTACATTAGAAATCAACCAGACAAACTCGTACATCATTACCATGACTCACACGGTATTGAATCTGGATTAAATCGGGATCCCATCCAGGGATGTCAGCAAGGGGCCCCGCTAAGAGTTTTTTCCTTTCAGCACTGAGGCTCTGAGTTCTGTGTCCCGAAGAGAAAAATAGAGCCCCACTTCCGTTTCCACCACCACAACTGATCAATATTGAGCAGTCTGTGTTTCCACAATGTTCTCCTACTCTGATAGACTCTACCTGCTCTTGAGGTCAAGACCCGACGTAGGGGGAGGCAGTCATTTCCTTTTTGACCAAAAAATAAGCCAACAAATAAAATAAACCTAGTCCAAATTCCAGGCTAATAATAAATTACCTGGTTTATAAAAATATGTGTCCAAAATAGTTACTTCCAGGGTTGTGTACAATATAAATTACAAAAATAAAATAGAAAAGATGAAAAAATTGAGCACGTTTTAGTTCTTTATCTAACGTCAGCATTCACCCACAGAGAGCGGTTTGAAACCATCTGCATTGCACCAGGACCCTGGTGCATCTCGGCTCAGGAGGGAGGACCCTGAAGTGGGGTGAGGTATTTCTGCGGAGCTCTGCTGTCTGCAGCCCTGTGGCCTGTCCTCGGTGCCCTCGCTGCTACCTGGTAGAAGGTGGGCTCGGCAGGAAACCCATCTGCACCAATACAGGCTCCCCCCATGAATGCACGGAGGAATGAGTAAGCAGGAAGCCAGTCTGCGGGGGCACCCAGCTCCGCTTACAAATGGCGCCCAGCGAGGAGCTGAATGTGCCCACGGCATCCCCGTGCTGGGTTCATGTAAGCCTAGGGCAGATAAAGCATTTGAAAGATTCTCCTCTTTCTTTGCTTTTCTTTTTAAAGATAGATTTAGTAAAGTCTTTTTGAAGAATGCGTATTAGTGAGAAGGCTGTTGTAAATGTTTATATGTGTATGATGATAACTTTCTTCACTATACCATCAGGCCTCCGAAACTAGAACCACCCTAAGCCATCTAATAGGTGTTTCTGCTTCAGTCCAAGTTAGTATTTCCATCTTGTACTTGAATGTGTCTAAACCTCACAATATAAAACTATTTCTTACTTCAGTATGATTTTTTTTCATCAAGGGTTCCCGTTTCCAGTGATAAGACCAACCAATAAGATACGCAACTGGTACAGACAGAATTGTATATTTTAGGTAATATTTATGATAGACTTTCTTATCAAAGTTCCTCTTCAGAACACATTCTATAGAATGTTAACCCAGTCGATAGCTTCTGCAACAGTGAAACACAAGATATGAATCTGTAACACAATAAGCTCAAGGGACAAGCATCATGAGCACAGGTGGCCCAAATGTGACCATTGTAACTCCATTTCTGCAGTGATGCTTCAATACTCAGTATGTTAGTGAACTCTGAATGATTTCCATATCAGAAAGTCTGAAAGCATCAATTTCAGGTGAGCAGTTTTAAATCAGAAAAGACTCAAGAGTTAATCACTACTCTTGAGGGTGCTTCCTCATATCCCCGTGAGGAGTTTTTCCCACAAAATTCATGGGTTTCCCTCAGGAAAAGGAAATGCTCCATAAGTGGAAAACACCACCACCACACAGGCCTTCCAAATCACCTTGCTTCCTAAAACAGACCCAAGGGAGGGGGGCATTTAATGTGGTTTCTTTCAGCAAAGAAAGAAAATCGAGTATGAACGAACGTTAGATTAGAAACTGGAAACGCTGCCTTGGGAGATGGTGCGTCTCACCTTGAATGAGGGAAGGTAAGAGAGGACCCTGAGCAGTCTCGGGCAAAGCAAGCACTTGGAAAGTGACTGCGGTCGCCTTCAGTGACCATTTCGCAAAATTCTACCCTTGCCGCTGATGGATTCAAGAATCTGTCGGCCATCATGTCATTGATGTGGAGTGTTAGGTGCCTGATAAAGAAGGTGAAGTTTTAGGTAGCATCTTAAATTAATACGTCCAGAAGACCAGGAAAACAGAGCAAGGGTAGATAGGATTTTAAAGGTATATATGGCCTAAGCAGCACAAAACTTAAAATTTTATCATGCAATAAAGCTGAATGCACAGTCATCCCAGACTAAGACAATTTAGAGGAAATAAAGTGTCCCTACAAGTGTCTTGGTTTTAGCAGTGATAATTCTCAGCCCAAAACATGACAAATTTAAGAAAAGTTGTATTTTTTATTTATTAAATAGATTTAATTATATTCCTTCTGAAATACAAAAGATAGAATAAATCATACCATAAAAGAAGGTAAGATATGATAATATGATGGTGGCCAATTAATACACATAAATCTATTTTTTTTGGACAGACACCAAATCACTTCAGAGGATTAAGAGATCATTCTAGAAGCAGCACTACCTGGAAGATTATTTGGCATTTAGATACTGATTTCCAAAGTGCTAGATGGCAAGAGCAAGCACATGTGGTCACATGCATAGAAGTCCCAACAGTTACTGAGGATGAGAAATTGTCACCACTATTACCGTACAACTTAAAAAAAAAAATCACCTATTCTAATTGCTCACCTGAAATGACCTTGAACATAATCTCTAAGAGTGTGGCTTGCACTTGTTTCCTTCAGACATGATCTGCTTCATTTTATAATCTAGGCAGGCAATCCTATTAGAACTGAGTAGGGGCAAGGCATTGTGTTTCTTACATGCAGAACATGGAGTTTTTTCTATTTGGTTCCATCAACCCCCCCAAGCATTTCAGGCCCATGGAAGCGAGAATTCCTTCACTGATGACAAGCTCTGCTGCTCATAACTTATCATCGACAACCTTCCAGGGGTCCCGTCGAGGCATCGAGGCTGCTGTCTGTGTCTGAGGCCAACGTCTGCTCGGTTGACATGGATGAGATGTCGTTGATGGAGGACGACTCGGAAGGAGTGGCGTTGCTACTTACTGGTGCATCTGTGCTAAGAAAACCAAATATAATAAAATCTGAGGCACGACATTGCTGCAGGTTCGGGCAGTGAGACTTTAGGCCATCCCTCAGCTCCGTGCTCGTGCGGTTCCCTGGCCCACCTGCAACATTCTTCTTTTCTTCCCAGTGGCAAAACGTCACATATGTGCATGTGTATAATCATCTTAAAAAATACCTGCTGCTTTAGGGGTGCCTGGGTGGCTCATTTGGTTAGGCGTCCGACTTTGGCTCAGGTCATGATCTCACAGTTCGTGAGTTTAAGCCCCATGTTGGGCTCTGTGCTGACAGCTCAGAGCCTGGAGCCTCTGCTTTGGATTCTGTGTCTCCCTCTCTCTCTGCCCCTCCCTGCTCACGCTCTGTCTCTGTCTCTCAAAAATAAACATTAACAAAAAAGTAAAAAAAAAAACCTGCTGCTTTAAAAAAGATTTTTAATAGAAAAACTACTGAACCTGTCCTACAACGATCAGTGTCACAAAAAGGCTGAAGCCCAAATAGGGTTCAGGTGTCCATCAACACTTTGTCCAAGGAGAAAAGCAGTAATCTTTGAAGAATTCTTTTCTAATAAAAACACCTGCTAGCAGAAACAAAGACTGTATACAAACAAAACAACAACAAAAAAAAAAAAAAAAGGAAAAAATTTAGCGGCCTCTTGTTCATTTTATTTTATACATCCCCAAAACTGACATTTTGAATTTTTAAGGTATGTGAAACTATCCTATTTCCTACCGTCCATATTTTAGTCTGGTTTGAGCAAAAATAAAACATCCAAGCTCTCAGAGGTCAGTGCTTGCAGTCTGAAATTTGTGCTTAGTTAACCACAAGCACCTAAAGTGTGGAAGTTATATAATCTCTAGATGCTTGACACATAGATCATGCTGAATACAAAATTCAAGAAAAGTAAGCAGTACAATCTGCACTTCTCTGTGTGTGTGCACGTGTGCTTTTGGGGAGGGGGGGTGCGAGGTGAGGAAGTAAGTATAACTTGAAGGATTTCATTTAGGAAGCAGGTGGGATCCTACGGACCTAAATTAACACCACATATGTCTCTAGCAGTCATACAATGAATCTACCACTAGGTAGATCAAATAGAAATATGGGAGAATTATATGAACAGTTTTTCTCAAAGAAAACCAAATTCCATTTTTCTTAGATTTGCACTGATTTTCTTTTTAAACTGGGTGGAGCCAATATGAAGAGGGTCATGCACATAAGAAATGTTTAAAAAAATTTTTTTTAATGTTTAGTAATTTTTAAGAGACAGAGAGAGAAAGAGCGAGCAGGGGAGTGGCAGAGAGAGAGGGAGACACATAATCTGAAGCAGGCTCCAGGTTATGAGCCATCAGCACAGAGCCTGACGCGGGGCTCGAACTCGTCAACCGTGAGATCATGACCTGAGCAGAAGTTGGACGCTTAACTGACTGAGCCACCCAGGCGCTCATTAAATTAAAACATTGGAAGCGTTTTAAATTCAACTCCCTCGTCTGTAAATGGAGCTGATGGCAGCAGTTGCAAGCATGAGACGAGATTGTCTATAATGCAGTTAGCTTAGTGCCTGGCCTGTCAGTAATATGTTAGTTGTCACAGCCAAGACAAACCCAAACAGGAAGACTACCTCACACAAGGAGCTTCCAGATCCAGGGCCGGTCGAGCTGGCATTTAATGCATCACTGCCATTTGGAAAAGTTGTACAGGGAAAAGGAGAACATCAACTATTAAAGCAATCACTAACCTGAAGGCTGATCTTTCACAACACCATTCTTGCTTCTTTCTTCCCAGTCCAGTACTTCTTTGTAAATCAGCTCTTCAAACAGAAATGCAAGTTAAAAGGCTCCATCAGTTTCTCTGCATCTCTGAACCCTGCTTCCAAATCAATTGAAACCCCTCCAAGGGCACTGTGGTGTCTTATTTTTAATTGTGATATACAGTTAATTCAATAATATCTTTTGCCTAGATCACAACATCCACACTTTGTTGATCCATTACATCTTTCAGCCCAACTGTTAAGGCAGCCAAAAATGCAGGCAGTTGTAAATTCACATGTGGGTTTTACGAGGGGCAGGGGACTAGTAAAGTGGCTCTCACAGAACATTTTAAAGGATTGGATGCTTTTGTACTGTTTGCACATGTTTCTCTCCATCGTTACTTGGGATTCTCCAAATGGAACCAGTACCCATATGTCGGCCAGAAGCCCCTCCAGAGTGGCCAGAAATTAATCCAAATTCCTCAGTCATTTCTTGGCTTCAACTTCCGTTTCTTCCATCCTCCCTGGTGAGAAAAGCTAACAACCTACTAAAGATGCATTAGGGGTTTCTACAATTTTGGTATTTGTGAACCAGGATGAGCACCTTGTAAGCATTTCCTGAGGCTCACAAGGCCGCTCTTGGCCAGAGTGTGGCCATGTGTGTCACACTGTTGAGTGTTCATGAAGGTCACAGCATCCTCGATACCCTGGAGAAAGCAGACATAATCTGCTTGGGCAAGACCCGTTGCCACTTCTGACCTGCACTGACCAGGGTTCTTTCTCAATGACCCCTGATTCTGCTTTTTAATGAAAAATTATTAGTTCAACCTCCTGATTACTGGCTGAATTTGCGGTGGGTTGTTTGGTCAATCTTACAATCTTTGGAAGCAAATGGTATGCAGTTCCAATGTGCTCCTCTCTAATTCTGTTATCTTCAAGTTCCTTCTCTATCAGGGAGGGGCAAGAGATGGGCCAAGAGAGACTCTGCCCCTTCCCTAGGAAGGCTACTGCAACAAGTGAAAAGCCGCCCCTTTACAGGACTTGAAGAAGTGCCATGAGTAAGGGGCAAAATCAGCCCTTACCTTTCCACTCCTCGATTGCATGCTCTCTTTCTTCCAACTGGGCATCATAAATCTGAGGTGGTGGCTGAAATCACAGTTAAAGTCAACGGTTAAAACAGGAATGAGGCATGAATAAGTCCATAACATCACTGTGAAGATTCTAATCTATTTGTCATGTGGCTTTCATGCAATATATGGCTTCTTAGAGATTTCCTCCTAAGTGTGATATTACATCAGTTTTGGAATCAAAATAATTAGGGAAAAAATTAACCAAAAAAATATGGCCCTCTTAACAATCACATGACCTTCACTCTAATGACATCTGCCCAAATGGAACTAAAAAAGTGGTAATCAAAGGCTGTTTTCTGGAGACCTGCCCCAGACAAGGGAAGGGCTAGGAAATCCGGAAGGTACGGAATAGAGCTCAGGTTTGCAGTGCTTCATGGTAGAGCCCCCAAACCCAATCCTCAACTCACAGTGAGCTGTTCCCAAAACCTACTTAAAAATCACACACTTATAACTAGGATTCCTTGCACACAAAACAGTGTTTCATGTGGTGGTTAAATCCATAGGCCAAGTCATAAAAATGTGCTCTACGGTGGCATAAAGCAAGCCTGCCACTATGTGGTTACTTTGCTCGTAGTCAGAGGTTATCCACACCAGTGCCGCTAAGGAAAAATGCACCTGGGCACCAAACTCGGAAGCGGGACTCCCCTGGCAGGTGCCTCAAGGGAAGGATAAATAAACCTGTGATTTTCAGCGAGTTTCTTAGCCTCTCTGATGGGGTGGCCTGAAGAAGGTGTTCCAAGCAAGGTGCACATGGCACAGTGCCAGGCAAACAATGGAAGCTTAGCAAATGGCAATGTTAGTACAATCACACATGAGCATCTGCGTAAAGGAATAGTATCTCCACCACAGAAGCATGTTCCCTCCCGAGCTACACTGAGCTGCAGCCCCCGCAGCAAGTGTCCCCAAAGGGAACCAGGTCCAGACGACTGTAGGCCCCTTTGTATTCAGGGGTCCTTTGAAATCTAGAACTTACTATCCTTATGTGGCCACTCTGGACTAACAGACGGAAGACCCGAGGGAATGTTCAGCCCTGCCTTTACACACAAGCCTTGGAAAACAGGTGCTTACCGCTTCTGCTTCAGCAGGGTCATACCAAACAGTAATGTAAGGGTGACGCAGAGCCTCGTCTACAGAGATGCGCTTGTCAGGGTCTATCACTAACATGTTCGATAACAGATCTCTGGCTTGATTTGCTGGGGTGAAAACAAACATTAGATTAATAAACTAATACTCAGACACAGGGAATTGTATAAAGACAACATGACAGTACAGAGAGAACAAAGATGTGTGATCTTTGAGAAATTTGTGACAGCTTCCTGATCAATCGAGCCTTTTTCTTTAAGAATGAGCCAAGCAGCCACTTTCACTACACATCACTACACTACACTTTCACTACACAGATTTTCAAATGTGGTTTCTTGCCTCTGGATCTGGGAGGAGAGGAGGGGTGGCAGGGCCTGGGGAAAGGGTACCAGGTGGACACAGGCCAACCGGAGGCTGAAGGGGGGGTCCGGGGAGGGGGGTAGGACCCACCAGGGAAGGCACAGGATGCAGCTAAGGGCGGCACTGCCCAAAGTGCAGGCATGAAACGCGGGCAGGCTTTTTTTCCCACCTGATGTCCCATCAAAATGAAATTAGAGCAGACCTTTTAAGCCATACAAATAATCTCACGTTTGCACACTAGACAACACTTCGCAGATATCTCTGCTATGCTGACCTGTATAGAATGTTGGCAACAGACACTTGAAAAAGAATCTAGAGATCAGTTGTTAGGAAAAAACCCAACAAGTTCAATAACTCAGTCAAATATAAGGCTCACCTAGGTTTCAGCAATTAAAGCTCACATGGGTGGGCAAAGGACAGATGGGTTTTTCTGACTGAGGCACAGTTTTGCCCTGATGTGGAGAGAAATCTGTTCTTTGCCTTAAATCACATTTTTAGAGGTGGGCACAGGTGGAAGAGAGGAGAAACTTTTTAAATTGAACTGTAATACAGTTTCTGACTCTTCAATTGGGCTAGAATCGTAATTTAAGTATTCCTTATTCCTTATGCCTGAAAACTGTGTGAATTCCAATTGCTGTAATTAACATCAGAGTCTTTCAGACTGACGTGAACCTTTTTATTTGGACCAAAGGCTCAGTGAGGCCATTTTATTGAGGACAGAACTTTCAGGTCTTTTAGGCTTTCTCTCCACCAAGCCTTCATTCTAGTAAATAACTTTGAGAATTTCAACTATGTTATCTCCTAATGTTCGTAGCTGTCAGAATGCAAACCTGAAAAGGTGAAAGCGGCCCCTGGATTGAGAAAACCAATATTGGGGGGGGGGGGAGGGGAAGGGCATCTTACTTTTTATTTTGTCTCGTTCAGATTCTGATGGGAATATCCAATCTGGGAAGAGTTCTTCAAATTTGATTCCGGGGTACTTTGGTCTGTTTTCTACATAATTCCTCACGGTCGGCTGAAGTTTCTTCATAAAATCCGCAGACGGCGTTCCTAGTTGCTCAATGACTTTATTCCACTGATCAATATCTAAGGAGTCTCTTGAGGAAAATACAACTGAAGGGGCTTACAGTCACGTTACACGGAGTAGCATTATTCAAAGAAACACTTAGATCCTATTTTCACCTACTGACAGGTAATTAACTAGGCTGTCCCACTGGGGCAGCCGAGGTATTCTAAAATAATATTCACATGGTGGTTGGGGTCTCCAAAGTTGACACTACTTTTAAAAACTCTGCTCCTTTATAAACTCTGATCATGGTTTATTAAACCAACACACTGAGGAATGTATGCCTTCCCCTTCTAGATCAAAATACAGTTAATCTTGTAACTGAAGAATACTTATGACAGAAGTGATTAAAGATGAAATTAGATATTACTTAGGCAGACTGAAATTAATTTTCACATCAAAGTTACTTAGATTGGAAAGCTCCCTAAAGTGGACAGATCTGAGTCCTCGGTCTAAGGTGGGGTGCGGCACGTGAGCTGGGGCTTTCTGAGCCTCGTCCTCTCTCACAGGACCACATGCCTTCCTGTAACTGGGCTTAGACAGCTTTGGGAGGTCATTGTGTTTTACTTGGCACTGACCATGCCCATCACTGCAGTACCTTGGAGCACATTTTATCTCCTTTCATAGTACATGACCGGGTTCCAGACTCCACTGTGCACTAGACATGCATCAGGTGCCGGGCAGTCAGTCTCCCTTGGGTCTCAACTCCCTTGTTTGTAAAACTCAGAAAATACCAGCTTTGCCTGTTTCACAGGGGGCTTGGAATAATGAGGTGGAGAGGGATTCTGAAACTGTTAACAATCATACGAGAGAACGTAGGACAGAAAAAAATCATGTAGGCAGCAATGTTTAAAAAGCAGTTTTTAAAAGTTTTTAGAAAAATCTAATAGAGGTTTACCTCAAAAAATGCAATTACATCATTATGAAAGAACCCAGGCGGCAGAAATGCTCTTAGAAGAACAAAGAAGACAATTGCGTTCTTCCAGAATGTTGGCCATCTGCAGTCCTGCTTGGGAGAGGAGTCCTGGCCATTCGAGTCACTAGTATATTCTCTTCCCTCACTCTTTTGTTCCTATGTGATGCTGAAGCAGAATTGTGCGGCATTCAAGCCCTTCTCACCAAACAACTGAAACAGCCCCTCATCTCCCTGCTTCTGCTCATGCCCTTGACAGTCTGGCTTCGGCTCAGCAGCTGCAACAACTGTTCCCAATGTGAGTCAGACAGGAGCCTAGAAATGGGTGGGCGCTCAATAAATGTCTAGTGTGTTTATGATAAAGGGTCGTTTTTGTAGACTAAAGGGTGGTGGGAAAGGAAAAGACCATCCCAAGAAGCCTGGCTGATCTTCCAGGTGTGTGCGTGCATTACCATCCCTTAGCTACCACGGGCTTCTCATTATACCCAAGAGGAACCAAGGCTCAGAGAGGCCCTGTCTCATCCAGCATACACAGCCACAATGTGCACCCAAGGTGGTCTGGCTGAGGCTGTCTTTTCCTTGTGGGCTATTGTGGGGACAGGCATTCCTGTTCTATCCCAGATCATACATCTGAAAGCAAATCTCAGAGAACTGCAGTCTGCTTTCCAGAATCTTTTTCCATGCTTACAATTTTTAATCTAATGTTTGAAGGTGTGTGCAAAACTTGTCTTTGGAGAATGACGTTAATCTCGGTGTGTATTTTGAGAATGACATTAGGTGGCCTTATATATAAAACTATTAATTATTGACACTGCAAGATGGTAATATGTAAAGTAGGAATTTTAAATTACTTAATAATGCTCCAAAAAGTATTCACAGTTTTCGTTTTTGTACTTTCTGAAAAAAACATTCAATTTAAAAAAGGAAAGGCATAAAATGAATAAGAATTGAGACAAACGAGATGTTAAATAGATACTTCTAAATTATTTATCTTTAGAATTTATCAAGTTTTCCTTTTTAAACTGAGTCTGTTTGCAGACTTATTAATAGTTTGGAACAAGCAAATCAAAGGAAAGGCTATGGAAAACTGCTGGAAAATTTATTAGAATAAAATAAAATGCTGTATTTAACTCCACATAAAATCTGTGATGTGAAAAATGTCAAGGAAGGCAAATAAAATGACAGGAACAAAATCTTTTCATTCCATGTTTGTGTTGTAAAGAATTTATATTACAAGAAAATCACCCTTATAAAATTATAAAAAATGAAAGCAACTTTAATAAAATACATACAAAACACTGACTACACAGCTTGGTTTCCTTTAAAATTAACCATCAATCTGCCAATGGACAGAGACCACTTTAAGCTTTCATAACGAAAAAACAAAATCAAAGACTAATGAAAATAGTAAGTGGAACACAAATGAAAAAGGGAATATGTGAAGAACCATGTTAGAGTAAAAAATATTAACGATGGAGGAATATGAGGAAAGAAAGCTATTATAAGTATTACATTATCTCTTCTCTTTTATGGTTGATGTCATTAATGTGATTTGCTAACCACAGTATAAATTAATCTTTTGCATTTTATATTTATTAAGACTTCTCCAGGTGTGTCACAAAAGAACCTTCTAGATGGATCTTTTAAAAATTTCTACAAAATGTCAGCAGAGTAATAGGCAAGAAAATTAACATATCCTGTTTCTCACAAACTTTTCCTTTTATTCTCTTTTACTTGGTCTTATGTAGTGTGCTTCAGTTCTTACTTTGGGGGGAAAATATTTTAATCCATACTGGTAACTAACAAAATGGTATGCTAATTAAATGACACAAGGGTATTGGCTTATTAAATTTAGATAGCAACTTTCCTTGTTAAATTAACTGAATGGTCTAATAAATGGTATTTTCACTTAAATATCAGAATACATCTGTCAAAGAATAAGTAAATTTCTAAGCTATTTTTGATAAAATTAAAAACTAATATAATTGGTTTAATAAAACCATTACAGGTAGTCAAGTAAAAAAGAAAACGTAAAGTTGAACCATTTGGTTTGTGACACTACTTTAACAAACATAATATAGACCCCCTTAGAACACAGTCTAGAATTATAACATTTTCCTTTTGAGCTCCTGCTGCCTTTGGCATTTATGGAAAGCATGGCCGGGAAGGTCCCGGGAAGGATACGATCAGTGCCTTGGAATATCACACAACCTTTCACCAGCTCTCCCATGATGCACCCCACTGACCAGATATCAACTGAAAACAAAATGAAATGACAAAATTATGAAGTGCCATGAACAAAACAAAGGTGAGGAAAAGGAATTCTAACAGTGTACTAAACACACAAATATGGAAAAATAAATTGCTGGCTAAGGGTGAACTTTTTACACAATGTGAATGAGTGCTGGCCTCTCCTCTGGCTTTCAGTAAGCGGCAATCTGGGCTTTAGCGCCAAAGATTCCCGGACTTCCCAGCTTGAGAAGCAAACAAAACCCCAGAAAGGAGAGGTGGCTGTCCCCGCAAATCTGTGTGGCCATGTGCCCACCCCCATCGCTACCCCCACCCCCGTGGCCAGTGCTGGGTCTCTCCCTGTGAAGGATACAGTCTCTTCCTGGGAACAGGACTTTATGGAGGACCATTTCTGCCATGATGCACCCGACAGACCAGATGTCCACTACCAAACACCAGGTGATTAAAACCAGCCGGAGACCCCCACGCATCTTTCTCAAACCCCCTCCCAACAGAGACAGACCCAGCTTGTCAATGGGAACTTTTGTAACATATGGACATGACACCCGCCGAACGGTCCTCGCTAAACTGCCATGTCGGTGGGAACTCACAGAGGCAGATTGCTCGTGTGGGCTCCAGGTGAGGACCCGCCAGAGGTGCCCTGACTTCCGGCCTTTCCCCCTCTTCCATGGGTCCCAGCTGAACCCCAGGCCTCAGCCAGGCAGAGGGCTATTTACTGCAGGTGGGAGTGGGGCGGGAGGAGCCAGCAGGGCCAGCAGGGAGCCACAGGGCTGTGTCCCTCATCTGTCAGAGTCAGAACACTGCTTACAGAGCATCTAAAACTTGAAGCACAGCTCATTCCCCGATGACTTGTGCAAACTTTCAGACTCTTAGCAAGGAAATGTGATTGAGTTCTTTTCGACAAATTTATCAAGGTCTAAGTTACAAAGAGCTCTGATATTGCTAGAGTAAGTTAAGTTTTGGTGTTAAAAAACCCATTTTACACAAAAGAGAACATGTATTATTCCATTTATACCAAGTTCACCAATAAGTAAAAGTAAGCTTTGGTGCTGGAAATTAGGATAGTGGCTTCCTTTGGGGGTTGAGACCCGGAGGTGGGCTGGGGAGGTCTTGGGTACCACTGCTGTTATAGATTTGCATACTTCTCTATAATAAATATGTTATACTTTGATAGATGTTCACAGATACTCATTTTGGAAGTGAATTTGTAACAGTGGGTGATTTCTGCCAGTAGAGATGGGCCACAATGACTTGTGTATAACGCAGCCCCCACATTGTGCTTCCTTTGGCTCATGGGACAAGGCTGGTGGTGACCAGCAGCCATGTGTCACCCACACTCACCATTCTCTTTGTAGCCCATGCCCAGGATGACTTCGGGTGCCCGGTAATACCGCGTCACCACGTACGGGGTCATCATGAAGTTGGTGCATGCTGTCCGGGCCAGGCCAAAGTCAAGGATCTTAAGCGTGCAGTCTGATTTTACTACGATGTTGCTAGGTTTCAAATCCTAGGGCAGAAATGGTTTAAATGAACACAATGAACAGGAGTGGACAACACTGTGTGGGTAGGGATTTGTGAAGCTGGGGGTTGCTGACGTACCTGAGTCCTGGGGGAAACGGGGGGGAGGGGCGGGTAGAGTTAGAATTGAACACTGGGATTTTGGAAAATGTTTCTCTCTTAAGTTGAAATGAATACAGATCAGCCTAAAGGAGTCAGATGGTCACCCTCAGGCCCATGTGGGAAGCTTCGTGACATCCTTTTGCTTAAAACCTCCTCAGTGCTTCCCCAGAGCCCACCCATCCCTCCTCCTGTTCATCCCGCTGCCCACAGAAATATAATGTAAGCCACGTACTGAACTTACATTTGCTAGTAGCCACACCAGGAAGAATGAACACAAATGGGTGGAATGAATTTTAATACTCTACCTTATTTAACCCAATATATCCACAATATTATCATCTTATTTTTGTTTTGTTTTTGTTTTATTTTAGAAAGAAAGAGAGAGAGCATGAGCGGGGTTGAGGGACAGAAGCACAGAAGCACAGAGAATCTCAAGCAGGCTCCACACTCAGCATGGAGCCCAATGTGGAGTGCACAAGTGAGATCATGACCTGAGCTGAAATCAAGAGTCAGATGCTCATCCAATGGAGCCACCCAGGCGCCCCCAGAGTGTTATCATTTTAAAATGTAAGCAACATATACAAATTACTAATGACATACTTTACATTCTATTTTTGGTACTGTCTTTGACATCTGTGTATTTACAATAACAGCCACATTCTGAGCACTCAACAACTTTATGCGGCTAGTGGCCGCCCTGCTGCACAGCACGGAGCTAGAATTCTCTGACTCTGCAACTTTCGGATGGCTCTTTCTTCTTTCAGAAAAAGAATTCCACAATCACTTCCTTCTCTCTGAAAAGAAAGCCCACCCCACCCTTGAGGCACCTTCATCTTCCCCTGCCAGCACCAGTTCTGTGACAGGAGATGCAGGACCCAGGTTGACGTAGCAGAAGCTCAGAAAATGCTTGCTGTGTGAACACACAGGTCACACTCGCCTATACCCCATACCCTGAACACATGAACACAATTTCTGCAGTTTCTTCCCCCACAACCCCAGGCCTTTTTTCATGGTGACCCCACCTTCCACCCCCGATCCCAGAACCTTCCTCAGGCCACAGGAATCCAACTTCTGCCTGAGACAGCAGCCTGAAAACTCACCCTAGACACTGCCTTCCAAACTATCCCCATCTATTCTTTTCCCAAGTCACATCACACAGGAGGACCTGGGAGGGCTTTAGGTGTGAGGTTTCAGGCCCAGTACCTACCTAACACTTTTCAAGTGACGTGTCACAGATGAGCACACACAGGTGTGTGTGATGGCTACAATGCGTTAGCAGGATAAGCAGGAAACCACTTAAAAATAACATCAGCTGAACTTATGTTCCATTACTGTTAAATGTTCTCCTTCCAAACTTCCTGGATTTGGTTTAAACATCTAATGTGTGAAAATTGCAATGAAATTCCGACCAATTCCCATGCAGACGCTCTGGCCCCTCATCGGCCCCAGAGCACCATGTGACCACCTTCTCCGTGTGTCTTGATGTGGGAAAGACTTGGGGGAGCACCACCACCCCACACCCACAATTCTGCAGGCGCTGAATCAGCCCCTCACACAAACCAGTGACTCTTCCCTATGAGGAGGCAGTAATACAGCTAAGGCAAAATAAACCAACCTGTTCCTAGTTTCTTTTTTTTTTAAAACCAAAGACTGTGGCAAGAAGAGGCAACTGAGAATACAAATTGCTAACAAACGAAATAATGCTCAACTTTGTGAAAAAAAAAACTATTATTATTTTAATTTTTTAAAATTTCCAAATGACAAGGAGCTATTTTTGGTCTCTCCCATGGCAATGAGGAAAATCATGATAATATCCCGGGCTGGCAGAAGAAGCCAACACAGAACCTTCCTTACACTGTTGGTGGGGATGTCAATAGGTGCTTTCTTTTTAGGAGGCTGATTTTTGAAAAATTTGTAATGTCTATACTTTGCCACCCAGCAGCCCCTGAAATACACTCTGGCCTTGGATCTAAAGCACAGCCACAGGGAGAAGGGTTACTACAGCTACACCACTGGCCAGTTCAATGAACTGCAGAGTGAGTTAGAAAACATGCCCACACTCAGCACCCCAAAACAGTCCAGTGAATAAATGGGCAGAAGATGTGAATAGACACTTCTCCAAAGGAGACATCCAGATGGCCAACAGGCGCATGAAAAGATGCTCAACAGCACTCGTTAGGGAAATACAAATCAAAACAACAATGAGATATCACCTCACACCAGTCAGAATGGCTAAAATTAACAACTCAGGACACAATAGATGTTGGTGAGGATGTGGAGAAAGGGGAACACTTTTGCACTGTTGGTGGGAATGTAAACTGGTGCAGCCACTCTGGAAAACAGTGTGGAGGTTCCTCAAAAATTAAAAATAGAACTACCCTACAACCCAGCAATTGCACTACTAGGTATTTATCCATAGGATACAAAAATTCTGATTTGCAGGGGCACATGCACCCCAATGCTTATAGCAGTGCTATCTACAATAGCCAAATTATGGAAAGAGTCCAAATGTCCATTGACTGATGAATGGATAAAGAAGATATGGTGTATATACACAATGGAATACTACTTGGTGATGAAAAAGAATGAAATCTTGCCATTTGCAACTACGTAGCTGGAACTAGAGGGTGTTATGCTAAGTGAAATCAGTCAGTCAGAGAAAGACAGATACCATATGATTTCACTCATACGTGGAATTTACGAAACTCAACGGATGAATATAGGGGAAAGGAAGGAAAAATAAGATAAAAATAAAGAGGGAGACAGACCATAAGAGACTTAAATACAGAGAACAAACTGAGGGTTGCTGGAGGGGAGGTGGGTAGGGGGATGGGTTAAATGGGTGATGGACATTAAGGAGGGCACTTGTTGGAATGAGTACTGGGTGTCATATGTAAGAGATGAAATCACTGGGTCCTACTCCTGAAGCCAAGACTACATTGTATGTTAACTAACCTGAATTTAAATTTGGAAAAAAGAAAGAAAAGAAAACATGCCCCTTTCACCTGTCAGAAAATTCTTGTCTTCTACTGATTTGGTTGGAACATACTTTACTGCCATCTGCTGGAAAACTGTGATAATAAAATGCAAATCAGGCTGTCCGGTGTAGACAGTGGTCTTGGCAGGCTTTGGGGGAGGTGGCCAACCTCTGGATGCCTGCTAATGGGAGGCTCCCCACTTCCGTGCCGCTCTCTCATCAGCCTTCACACAAAACCAGGTGCAGCTTTCCAAAATCAACTGGACTTACAGCTTCAAGGCAGCAGAGTCAAGACAGTTCTGTCCCTTTAAATCTTGAAAAACACCCCAAACAAGGAAAATAAGAAACACACATTAAAATAGGAAGGACACCTGAACTTGGGGCTTGACCCACAGGGTGTGGGGATAGTAAACAGAGTGTGGCATCCTTGGGACAGCCAACAAGAGTGCACAAAGCATGTGTAACCGAAGAAGGGCGAGGGCAGCAGAAGAGGAGGAGGCCGAGGGCATCACCCCACAAAGCACCACAAGGCCTGGTCACTTCTCAGATCAGAACCCACTGACTGAAGAGGTATCCTAGGAAGGAGGACTCTGCACATGGGGACAAACATCCACTGCCTTGATTTCCCCAATTCTTCCCCACAGGGTATACCTATAGCCACTCGCCTGGGTGACCGAACCTTGGCATGGGAGGCTAAGCAGTTATCTGGAGGACTACTGGACAAAAGCTCTGCATGGACCTTGCAACTCAAAGACCCACTTAGAAGGGGGTTGGGAGGCCGGGTAAAACACGGAGACTGGTCCAGACCTCTTCCAGCTATGTTATGATCCTCTTTTCCAATCCGTGTAGATGAATGCATTTGTGCAGTCAATGGCTTCACGCCATCCCTGGGGCCTTATTAATCGTTCCAGCAACTCTACCACGTCGTGCACAGCAGCTGCAACCAGGACTATGAGCTGGTTATGTCGCAGAGGTCTACACTCTCTAGGACCACCTAGTTCCTTCCGGGCTGGACTAGTAAGTCAAACTGAGATATGACAGAACTGCTATCCCTGCATTCCTTAAGTTGCAATGGTGGCGCTAATCTCCTCTATCCCTCCCAACCCCCCGAGATCAATAATATTTTTGACTTGAGGGGACAGTCTCATGTTTCCACTTGGCCTTCCCCATCGTGCTACTTCTTACCTCACAGGCCAAGGAACCAATGCAGAGGTCACTCCAACTGCCAAGTGTATCCTTTCCAATCATACCCTTGCAGGGCTGGGGAGGTGACTGCCGGGTGGATCCATGGACCCAGTGGCCCACCGTGAGCCACCAGAGTCAGACCCCTCAGATCTGAAGGTTTGGGTCACATGTAGGCAAGCCATAGTGACCTGCCAAGGTGGTGGCTGAAGGTAGGGAGAATGGAGAAGGGAGAGAATGAGCATCTGTTGGGGCCCAGAGAGCAGCTGCAATGACAGGAGCTATAGTTTGTCCCAGTGGCCTACCTCCTCTCAGTTCCCCTCAGGAAGAGAGGCCCATGGGGAGCATCGGGGAGCTTCTCTTGACCTGTGTGGCTCTTGACCAGTGACTGTGCGTGGCAGAAGCCCCTTCTTGTGAGACACCAGACTTCCCTGGCAGGTGGCTCATGGACTCCAGGGCGGGCAAAGCTTTCTGAGAGCTGTCCTGCAACTCTGCCCTCAACCCCTCCAAAGGGTCAGACCCGTGCTGCCTCCTTCTGGCCTCTCCACCTGCTCCAGCTGCTCCAGCCCACTCCCCAGTTCTTCCTCACAGGTCTTCTCCCAAAATGTATCCTGCAGATCCAAGCCTATCCTGGCACGCCAATGCTGTCAGTGAAAAACCCCACATGCTCTATGGGGACAAAGAGCAGCAGAGGGGCAGGAAATGACCTGACTGAGTACAGTATATTCCAACCTCAGTGAGTGGCCCAAGCAAGACAAGGGGGACCACAAATCCAGGAGACACTCAGGAAGTGAACGACAGGTGCTCCAGAAGGCAGCGTGCAGCAGGGATGGGACACTGAGGGAGGTTTTGGAAAGATCTGTGTAAAGGTAATGGTAGACCTTCCAGATCCCCTCAGCTTCACCCCAGAAGAGAGGCCTGGGCTCCTTCTTCACTTGTACTGGCCCATAATTGAGAAAAACTGAAATCAAGTTTCCAGACCAGGGCCTCAGGCATAATACCAACAGATGTGCTGGTATGTGGCCCAGGGAGGGCATGGGTGAGGGGCGCAAGCCTGAAGACAGGGCTCTGTGGTGGAGGCCTGCATCCCACCTGGTGAGAACCTGGCCCCACCCCAATTCTCACAGCTCTATGGCATGGCCTTCCAGACTGAAGGGGCCACGAAGTGCCCACCACAATTAAAAATTTCCACATCAAGGCATATCATCATAACATTTTAGAATGCAAGAAATAAAGGAATATTTTTAGAAGATGCCAGAGATAAAACCCAACAGGGCACTTGCAAAGGATCAGGAAGAAGAATGGTATTAGAAAGCTCAAAAGCCAAATCATACCACACTACAATGGGGTGCTGCATTTACAACCTGGAGGGCGACTGATGTGTAGCAGAGAATTCTATGTCCAACCATACTATGACTCATGTGGCAGGGCAGAGTAAAGAGTTTCAGGCATACGAGGCCTCAGAAAATTTACCTCCCATGCACCACTTCTGGGGAAGCTACTGGAGGATGTGTTCCACCAAAACAAGGGAGTAATCCGAGAAAGATCGGACAGGGGTCCGGAAGCAGGGGGTCCAACACCAGGAAAAGGCAAAGAGAACCACCAGGAAAAGGCGAAGAGAACCACCAGGAAAATGCTGGGCCAGGTCCAGGACAATCCCTCCACATCAGGTATGGGGGCAGCCCATCCATCTGGGAGCAGCACTGAGGCTCCAAGAGCGAGATCTCACAGGTGATGCAACAGCACATCATCTGGGTGAACTGAGAGAAAACCTAGATGCCCCGCAGAAGGCTTAGCGTTAACTTAGCAAGTAGAGCATAGAAAAACAAAACAATGAAAACAGAAATGCAAACAAATCAAAAAACAAGTACTGTTAACTTCAGGGACAAAATGTTGAAAGGAAAAGAAATACAATCATCGTATAAATAGGAGGCTGTGCAGCGGAGAGCATTAGGGGGTCACGATGATGTAAAACACACTATCGATACTGGCCCAAACTTGAGATTTCCAGGTTTACAATTCACAACAGTGTAAATACCTGGGAAAGCAGGGGACAGGAAAGGTGGCAGGGAGTGGGTCTGGGTGGGTAAAATGGAGCTAAATTGGTACCTTACGTCCCCTACTGAAAAAAGGCCAATGCATAGAGATCCACTATTATTTCAATATACAGACAGAAACACCAATGTGACAGCTAAAACAACAGGGTTTGCTTCTGGGGAGTGAGAAATGAGAAGGAGAGAGTGGGGACCCTCTTTTAAAATAAATATCAGAACTATTTGATCCTTAATTAAAATAAGGAACAAATCAACCGACTTGCTCAGCAAGTTGCAGAACAATTACATAAAAGTTGATCCCCTTTCTGAAAAATATAAATTCAAAAGGACATAAGTACATGCGGATATGTTGGTATCAGCATAAATAAGGAGAGAGTGTCACTGTAAAGTTAGTAAGGAAACACACCTAACTGCTATCACTGGCCACCTCCAGGCAGCAACGGAGAGCTGGGGGCCTTTTACCTCTTTTAAATTTTGAATCACAGAAGTGATTCTAAAAAGTGGTAGGACCGTGGGTGTTTTATTTTTCAAATAATTAAATTTTACGTGTAGTATGAAAGCACTTTATTAAGCCAAACCGAAAGGGTGTCTCTTGTGTATGGATCTGTGTATAGGAGAAAGGACTGGAGAGGCTCACGGACAACCGTTAACCCACTAAAGGACTCTTGCAGTTCACGTCTTGGGTCCTGGAGGGGTCCCAACAGGGCCTCTCACTCTTTGCTTTCTCTCTCTTTCCCACAACGAACATGCATGACTTTTCATGAGTAAAACAAAGCCTGGCAAGCACACAAATGTGTGAACAGATCCAAGAATGGCAAGGCCTGTGGAGTGGTGGACAGGATGGAGAAGTGGTCCGTGGAATCATTTGCTCAGGTGTCCTCTGGTTTCAAAACATTGTGCTGGGCAATGCAGACACCTCTTTGGACTTTGGACTCTTTTTGACTTTGTGGTCAGCAGGAGTGGGACCAACCTTCAGGGATGGAACATTCTGTAACATGGGCATGTGTGTGCCTCAGCCCTGAAAAGGTCCCCAGGAATGTGAAGGTATTGCTTCCCCATGAATCTCCTGCTCCAAGAAGGGAGAAACAAGTGAGGCAAAGCGTTTCCCTTTACAAAACTGATAAGGCTGAACATTACGAGGCCTAGTAATAATAAGGCTGGAAATTTATTCTAAAACGTGAATTTAACACAAAATGTGTTCAAGAGTGTCTTCGTTTATATAAAGGCCTATGAAAATTTTAGGAAGAGAAATAGAATGGTATGTTGGGAAGTCTATTTTTAATTAAAAAAATTAATATTACTTATAATGCTAAGTGAAAGAAGGCAGAGACAAACGCCATTATTTCACTCATATGTGGAATTTAAGAAACAAAACAAAAAAACAAGCAAAGGGATAAAAAAGAGAGAAAGAGAGAGAGAGAGAGAGAGAGAGAGAGAGAGAGGCAAACCAAGAAACAGACTCTTAACTCTAGAGAACAAACTGATGGTTGCCAGAGGGGAAGTGAGTAAGGAATGGGTTAAATAGGTGATGGGGATTAAGGAGGGCACATGTTGTGATGAGCACTGGGTGATGTATAGAACTGTTGAATCACTATACTGTACACCTGAGACTAATATTACACTATATGTCAACTAACTGGAATTTAAATAAAAACTTAAAAAAGAGAAGTAATGCTATTTTTAAACCAAATTTGTATTATTCGAACTGAACACTTGGTGGCAGCAAAGGCCACATTTTAAGAAACAGCACCCAGTCAGGAGGACGTCTCAGTGTGTGATGCGCCAGACAGGCCCTGGGAGGACCAGGTACGCTGCCCACGCATGCTGGCTTTGGGGTCACAGACCTGAGGCCCAGGACGAGGATGAGGGGTGAGGGCAGATTAGTCCTCTCAGAATGGGTGGGCTGTGCCGCTGTGGCCAACATTTCCTGGCACCTAAATGATCTACTCTGCACCACTGAAAATCTCTCTATTCTTTTCTATGTGAATAGGCTTCATTGTTCCTGTCTCACTATCTTTCTCCCTGCACAGATTTTCGTTCAGAGAAATTACAACTTCTTGATGTTGGAAGAGAATATCTAACAACAGTCTGTCAACAAAATTAGTATGGTAATAACGTAGGGAATGCTAAGAATGTTTCCAACAAAATTATATTATCTCTGCCTATAGCCTCACACAACATTTTAGTTGTTAAAGAAAAAATCTATCATGATGGTCTGCTTACACAGTGCTACAAGTCAAAAAATAAACAAGAACTCCTAAAACCAGCTTACAGAATTACACTGTATCTCACTGGTTTTTAAATGTTACTTCCTGATAGTCCAGGCAGCTGTCGTTCAAATCCCAGGAGAGCCCAGTCAAGAGGCCCACCCAAGGCCATTCCCAGAGTTCCCAACAGTGGGGCTGGGATGCTGGAGTGGCAAAATTTTACAACATAAGAAATGGATATTTGGCCCATAATTTAGGTAAGATTTCTCAAGCAATGGCATAATTTACTACTTAGCCTCTAACCATTCCCAACCCCAAACCTAAATTCCTGGCTCTTTAAAAATGCCATTTCAAATAATGGTGAATATATTAATAGATGAGTCTGGGTAAATAGTTTGGGATAATTTGGTAGTTCTCTGTCCTGTTCTTGTAATTTTTAAGTCACTTCAAAATTAAAGGTTAAAATTTTATTTTTTTCTTTTGCAGCATCAAATGGAGCAGCTCAAGCCTACATCCAGGGTGGCTCAAGCGGGCTGGGGAGAACCAGGCACTTCACAAAAACATCTACTCTCAACAGGATTTGGAAACTCGACACGATCCCACGGTTTCTTTGGATTCTCAATGCTGACAACTTTTAAAAAAAATTGGGGTGCCTGGGTGGTCGGTTAAGTGTCCAACTTTGGCTCAGGTTATGATCTCATGATTAGTGGGTTTGACTCCCGCATCAGGCTCTGTGCTGACAGCTTAGAGCCTGGAGCTTGCCTCGGATTCTGTGTCTCCCTCTCTCTGCCCCTCCCCTACTTGCCCTCTCTCTGTCTCTGTCTCTCTCTAAAATAAACAAACATCAAAGAAATTTTTTTTGAAAATATTAAATTCTTTTGTACCTTGAGAATCACAGTAACAAAATGATTGTGATTTTAAAAACAAAACTGACACGGCATCACTACTTACTCTATGAATTATACCAGCTGAATGTAGATGTTTAATACCACAGAGCATCTGGTAGAGAAGGTAGGACATTCTTTCATGGTCCAACTCCATATGAATAACCTGACATAAGTTAGCATCCATTAATTCCATGACCAAATACCTGAGGAAAAAAAAGATCAGCCATGTACACATAAAAATTACCCCAAATTCCTTCATGGTTACTCAACTGTATTTATAGGAAACAGTAATAACTTACTACCTAGTTATTGCACTGGCTAAAGCAGAAAAAGAAAAGAAAAGGAAAAGAAAAGAAAAGAAAGATAACTTTCCTCCAAACATTTATAAGGTATCCTGTCAAGAAGTAAACATATAATGGAACTTAGTAGAAGCTTAGGAAAAAACTGCCACTGTGATGTATTTCAAGTTAAAGACAAAACAATTTTATATCATAGTAAATAGAATCTCAAAATTCAAATTCTCCTAAATCTTTACATTTTTTTTTTTGCTACTGGATCATACTTACCAGGATAGAAACCATGCTGTTACTTGCTTCACCTTAAGAAAATTTCTGACCTTGGGGCACCTGGGTAGCTCAGTCGGTTAAGGGTCTGAGTTCGGCTCAGGTCATGATCTCGTTCATGAGTTCGAGCCCCGTGTCAGGCTCTGTGCTGACAGCTTGGAGCCTGGAGTCTGCTTCAGATTCTGTGTCTCCCTCTCTCTCTGCCCCGACCCCACTCACACTCTTTCTCTCAAAAAATAAAGGTTAAAAAATTTTTTTCAAAAATTAAAAAAAAAAAAGAAAATTTCTGACCTTCTTCTCCCACCAGCTGTGCTCCAGATTCTTATTCTCTCTGCAAGCAAAACTCCCCAAAGAGGTCTGTATACTTGGCATCTCCAATTCTTCTCCCATTTTCTTTTACTCCCATTTTGAGTAAGTGGGGCATAAGCCCCACCCCTCTGCTGACACTGTCCTCCTCAAGGCTCCTGATGACTTACTGCCGTGTCAAAATGTCCCTGGCTGATTGTGCCCTGCTCCTTTCCCCAACTTCTTACCATTGGGGCTGCCAACCCTTGGTCCTCGGCCTCCTCCTCTTCTCTATCACAAGTCTTGGTCATCTACTCTGATCTCTGATCTCAATGCTTTAAATACCATTCACAGACCGTCAACTCTCAAGTTCCTACCCTCCACCCAGGCCCCTCTCCCAAACGCCCAGCTCCCAGGCCGACTTGGGCATCCAAGAGATGTCTCGAGGCCCATGTCCAACACTGATCCCGGCTTCTACCTCGCCCTCCAGTCTGCTTAGCCTACAGCCCACCTCATTTCAGCTGGGAGCACCTTCAACCTAGAAGGGGCTTGGGCCAGCGCCAGGCTCCACTCTCGACTCCCCTACCCTCACACTGCAGTCCTCCACAGAGGAGTCCTCCACATTACAATCCTCACACTACCGTCCTCACACCACAATCCTCCACGGTGGAGTCCTCCACACTGCAGTCCTCCACGCCGCAGTCCTCACACTACAGTCCTCCACACTGTAGTCCTCCATGCTGCAGTCCTCACACCACTGTAGTCCTCCACACTGCAGTCCTCCACACCACAGTCCTCACACTAGTCCTCTATGCTGCAGTCCTCCACACTGCAGCCCTCACACTGCAGTCCTCTACGCCACAGTCCTCACACCACAGTCCTCCACGCCGCAGTCCTCACACTACAGTCCTCACACTATAGTCCTCCACACTGCAGTCCTCCACGTCGCAGTCCTCACACTGCAGTCCTCCACACCTCAGTCCTCATACCGCAGTCCTCACACTACAGTCCTCACACTATAGTCCTCCACACTGCAGTCCTCCACACTGCAGTCCTCACACTGCAGTCCTCCACGCCTCAGTCCTCACACTGCAGTCCTCCACACCACAGTCCTCCATGCCGCAGTCCTCACACTACAGTCCTCACACTATAGTCCTCCACACTGCAGCCCTCACACTGCAGTCCTCCACACCGCAGTCCTCACACTGCAGTCCTCCACGTCGCAGTCCTCACACTGCAGTCCTCCACACCTCAGTCCTCATACCGCAGTCCTCCACACTGCAGTCCTCACACTGCAGTCCTCACACTACAATCCTCCATGGTGGAGTCCTCCACACTGCAGTCCTCCACACCGCCTTCCTCATGCTGCCGTTGTCATGCTGTGATCCTCCATGGTGGAGTCCTCCACACTGCAGTCCTCACATTGCAGTCCTCACATTGTAGTACTCACACCACAGTCCTCCATGCCACAGTCCTGCACACTGCAGTCCTTGCACCACAGTCCCCACACCGCACTCCTCCACACCCCAGTCCTCCACACCGCAACCCAGAAACCAAAGTTATTCTTTGAAAATATAAATGTAAGTCAGAGACGCTCATGCCTCTGCTCAAGCCTCACTGCCTTGTCTTAGAGTAGAAGGAAGTCCTTACAATAGCCCAGAGGCCTGGCAGTGTCTGGCCCCATCACTTCTCTGGGCGTCCCCCACTTCTCTCCTCTGCTGCCCAACTCCAGCCACACCGGCCACTTGCAACTCAGAGCCCACCAGGAGTGGCCCCACTTCCACACCTTCTGCCGTTCCTTCTATCTTGATACCATCTTCCCTCAAATACCTGTAGGACTAACCCCTCACCTCCTTCAAGGCTTTCTTCAAATGTCACCAATCCAGTGATGTCTTTCTCCTACCACCCTGCTTACGATTGCAGCCTGACTCCTAACTGCCAGCACTACTGACCCCTACACCATGCCCCACTTCTTCCAGAGCACTTGCCACATTCTTATGATGGCATCATTGCCCTGCTTGTGTTGATTGCTTACCTTCTCTGGCCTTCTCAAAAGTTCTCAGAAGGACTATGACCACCCGCAATTTTTTTTTTAAGTAGGCTCCAAGCCCAGCACAGAACCTAATATGGGGCTTGAACTCACAACTCTGATCAAGACCTGAGGGGAGATCAATCAAGAGTCAGATGCTTAAGGGGCATCTGGGTGGCTCAGTCGGTTAAGTGTCTGACTTTGGCTCAGGTCATGACCTCGTGGTTTGTGGGTTCAAGCTCTGGGTCGGGCTCTGTGCTGACAGCTCAGAACCTGGAGGCTGCTTTGGATTCTGTGTCTCCCTCTCTCTCTGCCCCTCCCCTGCTTGCACTGTCTCTATCTCTCAAGAATAAATAAACATTAAAAAAAAGAATTAAAAAAGAAAAGAGTCAGATGCTTAAGAAACTGAGCCACCCAGATGCCCCTCACCTGCAATTTTAAATAATAAAAGGGATTTTTGCCTGCTTTGGGTCACTAAAGTATGCCAGGTTCAAAAGAGTGCTTAGCACACAAATGGCAATCAAATATTTTTTCAATGAATACACCAGTAAATTCAGGATGAATTGGGCATTTCAATGATAAATTAACATTTTATTCTAAGATAATTCTATTTCAGATTGTGGAAACATACAATATTTAACAACATAATCATTTCAAATAATAATTATAAACACTCAAACCCTACAATCCTGGGTTGTGGGGGAGTAGAGAAAAACATTTTGTATTTCAGCAAAGTGAATTGGCAGCATTAATGGTCACTGTCTCCTCTGAAGAATTATTTTCGGTCATCCTTTACCTGTTATGGAGATGATAATATCTAGGCACAAATACTGAATATTATTATCGATCTTTCTTAACATTTCTCCAGAGAAAAAAGTGTCTATCATTAAAACTATATTGCTACTTGGGGCGCCTGGTTGGCTCAGTCAATTAAACGTCCAACTCTGGATTTCGGCTCAGGTCACGATCTCAGTTTGAGGGATTGAGACCAGCGTTTGGCTCCATGCTGGCAGTGCAGAGCCTGCTTGGGATTCTCTCTCTCCCTCTCTCTGACCCTCCGCTGCTCACATGTGCTCTCTCTCTCTTTCTCTCTCTCTTAAATAAATAAATAAATAAACAAACAAATAAATAAATGTATAGCTAATACCTACATTTCCTAAGTAAAACAAGCAGTTACTTTTCTAAGTTTTCAGTCTTTGATACACAGTGCATCACTGAGTAAAAATGATACTTACACATCTTGAAATTCTTCTAGAGTCTTCTGTGGTGTAAACACATTTAACAAACTAATTATCTGAAAAGAAAATTTATTTTACCTCAGCATGTCGTAACTTTAACTATAAAAATTAAGTTTAACGTTAAAATGTACTAAAACTGAAAAACAAATCACAGCAGAACTCAGTATTTATTATTGTTATTAGCTTTACCAAAATATCCTATTACGTGGCATTTGAGAAAAGTAAAATGATTAGGGTTCTCACCTTGGAAATAAGATGTACTTTTAATCAAATCACATTTTATGTGTTTCTAGTAACTTATTATGACAGAATTTTAACATATAATGTCTTTCAGGCTCTGAACATAAAAGAATAGAAATTGTGGGTAGAAAAAGACTAAACAAAGCAATATGTTAACTGTGAAAACTTAAATACTATCTACAAATTTCTAAAGCTTTGAAATATGAAGGTGAAACTTGTATCTTTAGTATGATGAAGATGAACCCCTCACAGTGTTATGTATTTACTTAAAGAGGGTTCTAGAAAGGCCTCTACCACAGGCCTTGGTCCTGGCACCCCAACAGTTAAGTGATGAGTCCCACTGCTTGAGCATCAAACACACATCCTCAGTCATTTCAAAGACCAAGGGAAAGAGGAATGATTCAGTATATAGAACCGGGGTGGCTGGTTAACTGAGGGAAAAATAAAATCGGATCCATACTTCAATCTTCACATCAACTCCAAATGCAACAAAGATTTACATGCAAATGATGAAATCATAAAACATTAAAACATGGATAAACATTTATGTAATTCTAATGTAGAAAAGCCTTTTTCTAAGCATGACAGGAAACCTACAAAATTTTATTACATTAAACCCAAACTGAAATTAAAAAAAAAAAAAGCATGGCAAAAACAACTTAATTGGGGTCAAATGGAAAAGAAGTGAGAGTTGGTAGCTTTAGCATCCAAAGATCCTCCCTAAATGCATAAGAAAGACACCAACAGCCCAAGAGAAAAATGGACAAAGGCCACAGAAAACAAATTCTTTAAAAATAAATGGCTAATAGAAATATGGAAAAGAACTCAACTTCACAAGAATAAGATATCATTTGTCATCTCTTAGATTGGTAAAGTACAACAAAAATCTCAGATAGTCTTTTATAAATATACATATGTATAGGCTTACTGCTTCGGAGACAGAAGCTCTGAAGCAGGCTCTGTGCTGACAGCAGTAAGCCTGATGCAGGGCTCAAACTCAGGAACCATGAGATCATGACCTGAGCTGAAGTTGGACACACAACCAACTGAGCCATCCAGGCACCCCATTCTCAGATACTCTTAATGGAAGTGTAAAATTGATGGTCTTTCTTGAGGTCAATGTGTCAGCATATTAAAACCAGAAGTGCGCAGAGTATGCTTTGGCCAAGAAGTTGACCTGGACAAGCGTGCGAAGTACATGTTAAGGATGTTTGTGGCAGTATTGATTATAATAGCAAAAACTGGAAACAATCTAAATATCCAGGAACAGGTGACTAGTTAAATAAATACTGTGCATCTGTACCATTTAAAAAATGGTTTCCATCTATGTTCATTAATATATCTGAGGTCCAGAAACATTCCATGAGGGAAAAAGCAGTATTTACAATAACACAGAAGGTCGAGTTCATGTGTGTATGTACATACGTATGTAAGAATGCTCACCAAAATGTTAATGATAATGAACTGTGGGAGTCAGGGATTTTTGCCTCTTTGTTTATATTGTTTGAATTAAAAAAATAATAACCATACTTTTGTATAATCTGAAAAAAATTTTTAAATGTAAAAGTAAAATAAAGCATACACTGGAGAAATTAAAAACAAACTCAAAAGAATAAACTTATCTTAGTTTTGTATGTGATGTCCCTATACCAGAAAGATCCAGCATTTATGCTAAAACAAAGGGAGCAGCATGAAATTGAGTGTAGTCTTAAATACTCATCAATAAAAAAAGGGGTCACAAGGGGTGATCTCCAAAGACCCTTCCAGACGTAACATGTGACGATTTTTTTTATAACAAGGCAAAGTTATCAAAATCATGCTTGCAATAATGCTTAGAGACTAGTGGTGGACATTCAATGTGCCTGAGTACCTCATTTTCTGGAAACTTACAATTTCTCCTTAAAATTTACAGTGCTTTGATTTCTGTGGAGATGCCAAGTACAGCTATCTTGAATATCACACCATCTACTGACATATTTAAACCTGAAATGTCCACAGTACAAGGTAAAAAGCTACTTCTAGAACAACGTTTTTCTAAAAAGAATATGTAGTGTCTCAGTTTGTTAGGTTCATACTATTGCCATTTTATAGAAATAGAAATACTGAAACTCAAATGGTTACAGGGTTAATTGATATTGCTAACCCTCTTCAGTGACCCAAACTGGACCATGCTGCTTCTGGCTGACTTCAATTTCCCCAAGGTTAATTAAGAATTTTATCAACAGGGGTGCCTGGGTGGCTCAGTCGGTTAAACGTCTGACTCTCGGTTTCAGCTCAGGTCATGATCTCACGGTCTCATGGGTTCAAGCCCCACATGGGGCTCTGTGTTGCCAATGCAGAGCCTGCTTGGGATTCTCTCTCTTCCTCTCCTTCTGGCCCTGCCCCACTCATGCTGTCTCTCTCAAAACAAATAAACTTTAAAAAGTTATTTAAAAAAAGAATTTTATAAATAAAATATAACCATTTAAATGGTTACTGTTATTAGCAGTTTACCCTAAGTCTAAACCCAACATATATCCAAAGACCCAGAAGATTATCCCATTATGGACAACATTATATGGAGGAAACATAGACATAACTTACATTTTTATGATTGACACATTTTAAGAGGACGAGTTCACGATAAGCTCTCTTTGCATGGGTTTGATTCTGAAAAGGACGGCTTAGTTTCTTGACTGCAACATTTATCCCAAGAACTGTATCAAAAGCAGCACTATAATTAGGAAATATAATAAGGAACCCATTAGGATGATTCTGGAAAATACTGCAATGTAGAATGTACATTCAAGGCATTATCTTTTTAAATAAGTAACAAATAAGGAAATCTCTTTCTGCTTGTTTCTACTCAAGGTACTTCTACACGTCAAGACCAAGGTAAGTTGTCTGAGAATGTGGGACGGACTCACTGCTCTGCAGAGGTACAGACAGGGCAGCTACAGTTAGGATGGGATTCAATGATTCCTTGCACACTGACTTCTCATCATATTAGTTGATATCATTATATTCGGAACCAAGTAATTCAATACACAGGATGTAAGACCAGTCAAGAAACGAACTCTTCAGTTTAAATATGCCAATAAGTTTGGGTGGGAGGGTCACTGGTTATCACAGAATAAAATAGAAGTATATTCTGGAGTATCATGGTGGAGGAAATGGTTGAGATCATGAGAAGAATATAATAAATGTAAGTTTTGATTGTTTTTCCCAGACAAAAAAATCTAAAGAGAAAACAGAAGCCAAGATCTCAGCTCATGGTAAATCCTCAAGATACAAAACCGCTAACGTAAGCAATTACTATATATAAAATTCTACTAGAAATAACTCCTTGTACTGTTATAGTAAGAATAAAATCCTGCAGAGGCTGTGTTTCTGGCATCTCAAGTTCCCAGCTGAAATTTATAGTTCCTTTTCCTCCAGAAAATAGGGAGAATTGAGTAGCCTGATGGTACATTTTATACAAATTAGTACTAATAGTACATCAGAGGTTAAAAGCTGCCAAAGACCACCTCAGAACTGAAGCACCATTTAAAACACTGTTTCTATTTATTCTATTCAGTTTGTAACATTGTTTCCACTTATACACTTCTATTATTATTATTATTATTATTTTTTGCCAACAGCCCTAACTTAATTGAATGGGTTTTAAATTGAAGGCTGTCCGTGGTAGCATTTGGTTAATGATTAGAAACTTCACGTGGCTTTGTAATTGTTTCTCTTTAATTCAGTTCACATTATGTGTACACGTATACACATATGTAAATCCACATGCCCATATGGAAATGCATCATTCATATGAATTATGAAATGTTAAAGATAAATCTATTGTGCAACAGATAATTAATGTATATATATACATGGGCATTTGTACCTACATATATTTTTCAGTGTTAAGAACTTGAAAACAGACACACCTTTCTTGATCTCAAAAGTTTTTGTCCCAAATGAGCCAAATGGACTAATTCTGAGCCTCTGAGCAGACACCTACTTCCCCACTAGTAGTTTGAACTGCAGGAGCAACCCCCTTCGATTTTTCCTGGTTTTAATTCTTATGGTCACTTCTCAACTCCAGATGAATATACTTTTATTACCGTTTCCTCATGTATCAACTTCAGAAATTGTCTGTCTACTCCGCCAAACTGAAGATTTAACCACTTACTTGAAACCCCCAACTCTTCCCAGCTTTTTCTCTCACGTCATTTTGAACTTTTCCCTTGGTTACCTTTGTAACTTGAAACAACGTGCCTAAATTTCTTGTTCCATCAACCTTCAAGGGAGCCTCTGGACTCCCAGTATGTAAGATAAGACCATCACCTTCCATCTCTTTTGCCTTCAGGGCTCTACTCTCTTTCCCCTCCTCCAAACTTCTGTCTCGAATGGTCAAGCTAGAGAACATATCTGTTCGGTCTCTACAACTACGTCTTCCGTGTGTCTTCTTTCGGATGTGTCTACAAGTTGAAAGCCAAGACACACAGAGTATGTATGCATGCACACGCAAATGTCTCTAACAGCAGAGCCAGGATGACAGTTCATTTTCCAAGGATCACATGACCCTTCTTGTCACTCACAAGGGAATGAGATTGTTTCTGGCATCAAAGTCAGATGGATTTTCTTTTCTTACATCCCATCAGTTGCTCAAACATCATGTCTTTTTAAAGCTGTTTGACACTTTAGGCCATGACTTCTTCTAGCTGTTCCACCATAAGTTTCCAATAAGTATTTTTTCTTTTTTTTTTAAATATTTATTTATTTTTGAGAGAGAGAGAGAGAGAGAGAGAGAGAGATGGAGCATGAGAGGGGGAGGGGCAGAGAGAAAGGAAGACACAGAATCCAAAGCAGGTTCTAGGCTCTGAGCCATCAGTACAGAGCCCGATGTGGGGTTCGAACCCATGAACTATGAGATCATGACCTAAGCCCAAGTCGGATGCTTACCCGACTAAGCCACCCAGGCACCCCAGCATTTTTTCTTTTTAAGAGAAGAAAAATATCCCTTTCTAAAGTCTATCCCCCGTGCTTCCCACCTTGCTCACATGAGCTATTGTTTAAGGTCTATTCCATTTTTTTGAAGATACGTTTTCTTGGAGTTTCTTTCACGGCCTGCTGTAAAGCCACCACCTTGGGACTTCTTTTCACTGGTCTCCATGCTTCTGGTCATATATGTTCCTGTATTCTCTTTCTTGGTGGAGTACATCCTCAAGGAATTGCTTCAGAAAGAGTCCATGGAAGATAAATTATCTTGTTCTGCCCTCAGCCTTGACTGATAGTTTGTCTTCTGACTTCAAAATCAGCTTTCTTTTGGAACTCCACAGATTTCCAATGTTGCTTGTCTCACTTTCATCCCTTTGCTTCTCTTCCTGTTCCTCAGTTCAATGATGTGTCACAAAGAATCATGTTTCGTCAGCATCCCCAAAGCCTCCCCTTACTAATCACTATCCCTCCTGTCCCCAAAGATGATAACTCATTCTGATTTTTATGATCATCACCTCCTTGCTTTTACCAGCTAAACATGCATCTTCAAGCTCCCTCCCCCTCCCACCCCCATGGCTTATTTTTGTCTGTTTTTTTAAACCGTTTGTGTCTGACTTCTTTCACTCAACATTACATCTGGGAGACTCACCTGTTGTTGTGTGTAGCTAGAATTCATTCTGTGTCATTACTATAATATTCCTTTGCATGACTACATGACATAACGTTGATGTATACTTCAGTTATTTTCAGTTTGCTAGCAATTATAAGAAACATGGTCATAAACATTCTCACACATGGCTCTGGGTCCCTTATACATGCATTTCTGATGAGTAGATAGCTAAGAGTAGGAACGCCGAAGCATTGTCAAAGTGTTTTGCTGTACCAATTTCTAGGCATTTGGTTTTTATGTATGCTGACCCTGTGTTCTATAAACGGGGCTAAGCATACTCATTAACAAATGGGACATGGGGTCTAATCTAATCACAACAGACCCCCCCTTTTTTAAATGTTTATTTATCTTTGAGAGAGACCGAGATAGAGCATGAGTGGAGGAGGGGCAGAGAGAGAGGGAGACACAGAATCCGAAGCAGGCTCCAAGCTCCAAGCTGTCAGTGCATAGCCTGATGTGGGGCTCAAACTCACAAACCATGAGATCATGACCTTTGCTGAAGTCAGATGCTAACCAAGCCATCCAGGTGTCCCACGACAGCTCTTTAGAAGCAGAGTTTGCTCTGGCTGGTGGGAAGAGGGGAAAGTCTGAGAGATTTTTATCCTGAGAAGGATTAGACGTGCCACTGCTGTCTTTAAGGTGGAGGGGGCCGTGTGAGAAGGAATGCAGGAGCCCCTACGAGCACAATGGCCTTTGGCTGACAGACAGCGAGGGATGGGGACCTCAGACCTACAGCTGCAAGCAACTGGGTCCTGCGAATGTGCTCAGAAGCACATTCTTTCCTGGAGCCTCCAGATAAGAGCACAGTCCAGCCAACATCTTGATTTCAGCCTCATGAGATGTTGGGCAAGAACCCGGGCAAGCCCATGCAGATTTCTGACCTATGAGAAGTATGAAATCATAAATGGGTGTTGCTTTAAAACACCAAGTTTGTGGTAACTTATTATGCAGCCATAGAAAATGAAAACATCCTCTCTTATGTATTTTTCTAACCTTTTGTCTCTCCAGGCTTCATTCTGAAATTTTTTTTAATGTTTATTTAGTTTTTTGGAGAGACAGAGTGTGAGCCGGAGGAGGGGCAGAGAGAGAAGGAGACATAGAATCCAAAACAGGCTCAGCTCAGAGCCTGACGCAGGGCTTGAACTCATGAGCCATGAGATCACGACTTGAGCTGAAGTCGGACGCTCAACCGACTGAGCTACCCAGGTGCTCCACTGAATTTTTTTTTTTTTCCTGACCCACCTTTCAGATCACTAAATCTCTCTTTGGTTATATCTAATATGCCATTAAACCCATCCATTAACTTCATAATTTAATTTCTACATCTTACAGTTCTAGAATTTCAATTTAGTTTTTTTAAGTCTCCACTTTTCTACCAAAAATTTTTCATCTTGCCTTTTACCATCCTGAACACAATGCCATAGCTATTTAAAGTTTGGATCCAATAACACTAATATCCCCTGTGGATCTGTTTCTTTTCTGTTTGTGCTGGGTCACATGCATGTTGTCTATTCTCCTGTGTGACAAGTCATTTGTGATGGTGTGTGGGGCCTCACACTTGCAAAACTGCTTGCTATCTAGATATAGCTTGATATCTAGAATTTAAATTCACTTCTGCTGGGCACCTGGTGGGGGGCACTAGCAATTTGGGTTCACTTCAAGTTCAGCAAATGAGGTGATTTGAGGCTGAGTGGCAGTGCCTGCAAGGGTCCATTTCTTTCAGGTTCATTCTTTTTTTTTTTAATTTTTTTTAACATTTATTCATTTCTGAGGGACAGAGAGAGAGCAGGAGTGGGGGAGAGGCACAGAGAGAGGGAGACACAGAATCCGAAGCAGGCTCCAGGCTCTGAGCTGCCGGCACAGAGCCCGACGCAGGGCTCAAACCCACGAACTGTGAGATCATGACCTGAGCCAAAGCTGGATGCTCAACTGACTGAGCCACCCAGGCCCCCCCTCCCCCCTTTAAAAAAATTTTTTTTTAAACATTTTCTTTCGGGTTCATTTTTAGCTTCTTGGGTGCAGTCCTTTTTTGGTCCCAGTTCAAGGCAAAAAGTTCACCTGGCCCCTTATAGGACCCTGGGCTCCAATCTGCTGGTCACCCAAGGCAATCCAAAGTATTACTCAATCTCTCAGCTATGCACTCTAGAATTCTCAAATGTCCTCAGGGGAAGGAGCCCCAAATTTTGGGCTTCCCCTACTAGGATTCTGTCCATCCCCAGATCCTAGCCTAGTAATTCTTCACTCACCTACTTGCTCTCTAGGCGCAAATGCTGAGCACGGGGATGGCAGGCAGATGTTGGTAGCCAACTAGCACAACTGTTTCATAGACACACTTTTAATTAACATCCCTATTTCTGGGCACTTGTTTCACCTTCGTTTTCTGTCTCTGTCATCCCTACACCTACAGCCTCTTTGGGGTTTTACTCTAGATAGGTTCTCTTCCTCACTGCAAATGTCTCAGCTACTTATTCTCACTTCCCCTGCTCTGTTTATCTGCATCAAGTTTCCAATTACTTCTTACATTTCAGAAATGTGTTAAAAGCTCTCATCCCACTGACTACTGTCAGTGCCCTCCTGCTTTGTTGGGTATCTGATCCATCATTCTAATACAGAAGCTCTAAAACTGCTCACTTTAGAGGTGAGACTGTTAAGACATACAAAGACCCAAGGATTTGTTCAAGGTCACAAAGAACTACGAGTGTGTGGATCAGAGCTGGTCTTGGAGCTCAGTTTTCCCACATCACAGGCTTCCTGTGTTTTACACTATAAATCTTCTTTATCGCAGAAATTTTGTTACAGACATTATATGTTTATTTACTCATACTAGTGGAGAGAAAATAAAACAGTGTAAGAAGAGGCTGACATTCATGGGTGAACAGAACTAGAAAGATAAACGAGTAAAGGCTAGACTAACCATTTAATGCTCAGGTTGTAACTGTGACTTCTAGGGTCTGCCAGATCTAACATTAAACTTTTTTTTTTTTTAAGTTAAAAACTTCATGCAAGTGTTCCATAAAACAGATAATTCTCACTATTTTGGCTGAACAACTTGAGATTTTAGGAGAAAGAAAAACTGAACAGATAAGAAAGAAATGTACACACTTTTCCCCTGCTACAGCTTCAACAAAATCTTGCAGTTACTTAATTTTATGAAATAATATAGTTGATATTTATGAATGATTCAAAGTGATAAACATTTCAAAACTTACTTCCTAATTTATTTAATTAACATTTTTAAAATGTTTATTTTGACAGAGAGAGAGAAAGCAGGGCAGGGGCAGAGAGACAGAGAGGGAAAGAGAGAATACCAAGCAGGCTCTATGCTGGACAGTGTAGAGTCCAACGTGGGGCTCGATCTCATAAACTGTGAGATCACGACCCTAGCTGAAGTCAAGAGTCGGATGCTTAACCAACTGAGCCACCCAGGCACCCCTATTTCACTAACATTTTTAATGAACAAAAATATGGAAACAAGAGGCAATTGCAAAAGCTATTCAAAATTAAGAGGCAGAATATTTTCCTCTGGTCCCAGCTCTTCCACTTAATCCCAGACCAGTACCTGCACTTTGGTTTCGCTGCACCCTAGTCCCTAGGTCTTCATAAAGCTCTAGTTTACACAGATGATTAACAAGTTTTGCAAACCATGCACTATTGCTACTACATTTTATTTTCAAAAATGTAAGAACACACATGCCTCTGTTAGTTTCCTATTGCTGTTGTACCAAATTACCACAAATTTGGTTTAAAACACAAATCTATTATCTTCTAGTTCTGAAGTGTGTGTGTGTGTGTGTGTGTGTGTGTGCGCGCTCACGTGGTGTGCACATCAATGAAGCATTTGGTTCAACCAGAGAGGAGGCTTTCTTCTAAATGTGAGCTGAGATTAGCTGGGGATGTTTCATAGATGGATTAGTCTTGAAAGACCAGTGACAGTGTCTTAAAGACTGGTGGGCTTCTGAGGACAATCCAATCCCCACATGCAGTAGGGACAAAAGTAATGGTCATGTTTGCAGGGAAAGAACGGCTGCAGAGAACCAGTTATCTAGAAGTTAGGGCTTGATGGTGGGGGACACTCGGATCCTTCTGTCACTGGAGGAAAGAAAGGGGCCTGACTGGCACCGTTAGTAGTTTCTAACTAACAGTAGTTAGTAGTTTCTAGGAGAGGGTGAAAGACCCTCTCCTTGCACCGCATACTGAACACTTTTCTTTTGAGGCCCTCAAAGCAGAATGCCAATACCCACGATGCTGTGCAAAACAGATCTGGGAAAAAATACTCAGAAGATGGGGTGGAGGGGGTATCACAGGGGAAGTACTCTCTTATTCTGAGGATCACCATTGTTGTGGCTCAAGGGGACCCCAAAGCCTCAACCCACCGGCAAGGCGAGGAGCAGTCAGTCACCCACCCGCCTGGCCAACAGCAAGGCCACACAGACTCTGGGAGAAAGGAGCAATGACATGATAACAGAAGGCAGGTCTCCAACTATGGGCCCAGCTCCCAGGATAGCACTTCATTTGAAGGCCAACAGATGAAACATCCCAGAAGCCCAAGAAAGATTTTCACAGCTGTACACACATCTCTACCAGAAGACATCAGTCATCTGAATCAAGTTAACTAACCCCTTCTCCATGCATCCTGTGAAGTTAGCCCAACAGGCTTTGGTTTGGTAACAAGTAACCGTCTGGGTTACAAAGGTAAGTGAATAGTGACATCGAAGATTGTGAAATAAACTGTTAGCTGTGCATGGGCTCATCAAGTTTTAATTAATTAATTAAGCTTAATTAGTTCCAAGTAATGACTTCTCACTTGAGCAGAAAACAACAAAAACCCAGCCTTTGATCTTGCCTTAGAATCAAAACTCAGGCTAATGGAAATGGGGATTTGCAAGAGATGAGATTTAGAACAGCGTCAGGGTTTTAGCCCTCATGTACGTCTTCCTGCCTACCTTTCTGCATGTGGGATAAAAGCTGCTCCCACAAGTATTAACAAAATTGTCATGAAATCATGTAAAGGAAAACATTAAGATTTAAGTGACTTTACTATTAAGATTCTGTCAATATAGAAGTCAAGCTACTATGGGGAAATGACAACATATTTTACACACTGTACAGTGTAAAAATACCATTACATACAATGTTTTAGTATCAGGAGTTAAATATCCAAATGACAAAATGATAAAATAGCCTTGCTGTAAGGCACCTTCCGGTTTTTTTTTTTTAAAGTAGACTTCACGCCCAATGTGGGGCTTGAACTCACAACGCTGAGATCAAGGCTGAGTGACCCAGGCATCCCTCCAGTTTGCTTTCTTTTTTTAAAGAAAATATTTGAGGTGAGATTCACAGACACACAAAATTAACCAGTTGAAAGTGAATGATTCAGTGGCGTTCAGTCTATTCATGATGTTGTGCGGACACCAGCTCTGTATCATTCCAAAAGATTTCTGTCAACACAAAGGGAAAGCCCATACCCTGTAAGCAGCTGTGTCCCATCCCCCCGTCCCCCCTGCCTCTGCTAACCACCAGTCTGCATCTGCCTCTAGGCACCCACCTACTCTAGACATCTCATATAAACGTCTGGCTTCTTTCACTTAGCGTGCTCTTGAGGATCATCCACGTTGTAGCACGTGTCAGGGCTTTGGTCCTTTTATGAATCAAACCCTATGTGTGCACAGAACACAATTTGTGCATCTATTCATCATCTCCTGATGGACATTTGGGCTACCTTCTGGCTATTGCGAATACTGCTGCTACAAGCATCTGTGTACACCTTTGTTACAGTGTACAAAGCATTTGTGTAAGTTTTTGTTGGTACAATGGATTTTAATTCTTTGGGGTATATACCTAGGAGTAGTTACTGGGTCACGTGGTAATTCTGCGTTGAGGATCCGTCAAACTGTTCTCCACAAGAGGCCGCAGCATCTTACATTCTCACCAGCGATGCATGAGGCTTCTAACTTCTTCACATCCTTGCCAACATTTTTTATTTTCTGTTGTGTTGATCATGGCCATTCTAGTGGGTATGAAGTTGTAACTCACTGTGGTTTTGATTTCATTTCCCAAATGACTAATGCTGAGCACCTCTGCATGTGCTTATTATCTATTTATATATCCCCTCTGGGGAAATTCTATTCAAGTCCTTCGGCTGTGTTTTTTTTTTTTTTTAATTGGGTTGTCTTTTTAAAGTTGTAAGAGTTCTTTATACATTCCGGATACTAGACGCTTACCAGATATATGATTTGCAAACATTTCCCATTTTGTGGGTGGTTTCTTCATTCTGTTGACAGTGTCCTTTGATGCACCAAAGTTTTAAATTTTGATGGAGTCCAATTTGTTCTTTTGTTGCTCATGTTTTTGGTGTCATTTCTAAGAATCCAAAGTCATGAAGCTTCCCTGGTTTTCTTTTAGGAGTTTATGCTTCCAGCACTTACGTTTAGGTCAATGATTTATTTTGAGTTAACCTTCTACACAATGTGAAGCAAGGGTCCAACACATGACGTGCCTTCTGCATGTGGACATACACTTGCCCCAGCACGATCTGTTGAAGAGACTGCTCTTTCCCCAATGGATGACCATGGAGAACTTTTCCAAAATCAACTGGCCATAAATGTATGGGTTTATTTCTGGGCTCTGAGTCAAAAAAATTTTTTTTTAATTCAGAACTTTCCATACTATAATTCTGCCACTGCTTTCTCAGATGAGGTTTAGCTTATAATGGCATATTAGGAACTTTTGTTTAAAAACTGAAAATTTTTTAATAAAAAATACACATCTGTGATGAATAATTTCATTATTAAACATGTCTGTAAAAATTAAAGATGAAAAGTAGCGTATACAACCTGTAAGTCAAAACCAATCTCTGCAAAATGGTATTTTATAAAGTAACGTGATTTTACTGTTATTTATATGCTGTAATGAAGTCATTAATTTTAACTGCCTCCCATTTACAAAACCTTCCATTTTGCAATTACTTATGAACTTTTTTTACTCATGAACTTTATTTAGAATTACTTATGAACCATATTGAGAGGTTGACTCTCAATGTGATTATTACATTAAATGTTGTTAATATCAGCCTTGCCAAATTACCTTTATCAAATTACTAGGCAATTCCAAGTAAGAGATGGATTATAAATCAAAAGAATGTTTTATTGTCTAGAACTTTTTATACATTTCAAAGTGTCCTCACTTGAACCATCCAATGACTTTAAAACTTCTCTTGGCACAATGGATTTAAATAGCAATACAGTGTGTTATCTTTTGGAAATTAAGATCACCCTTATTTTAGACCCAGACTGGGCATTCCTCCCAAACAGCCCCTTCTCCTACATTAGTTTTTCTGTGAAGTTCTGAATGTCATTTCCTCTTAGCTCCCAGGGCTCCAACCACCTAGGCTAAAGGGAACAATGGGAAGGACTTCCCGGATCTCACGTCTCCATAACCGAGGATCAATTACAAAGCGCTGGGTCTCTAGACTCAAAATCTCTAATGAGAACATTAAGCCCCCCTACCAGAACATCTAGAAGAGTTAGTTCTCTTTTATCTTGAATCCCCTCTGCCTAGAAGTTGCAAACAGTGGATATTTAGCTCCAACACAGTTTATTTTAGATGCAAAGACAACCTTGTTTTTATTGACCCAAAAAAGAAAAAAAAAAAAAAAAAAAAAGAAAAGAAAAGAAAAGAAAAGCCTTGCCCAGAAAACTATGGGTTGAAAAGTTTGGGAAGCGCTGATAACTGTAGTCTAGAAAACACGTGAAAGACTTTACCTTTAGCTGGCCGGTGATGTCGCGGCAGCTGACTGTCTTACCATGCAAGAGACTAAGGTTCAGGGTCAGACCAACGGTTCTGACGGGCTGGACACATGGTTGAAGTGAGACACCAAGGAAGAGACGGCCAGCCCAACCCCTCACACAGCAGCCCTTCCTGGTTAATCCATGGGGTGATAATGACACTGACTGGCCTCATCCTGCCAATGAAGGGCAAGGCACTGCAGTGACGGCGCCTAGAAATGAATAGGAGTGATTGGGGATAAAAGGGGGAGAGGGGAAAGGTGGCCAGGATGAAGAAATGAATAAAACTCCAAATTTCTGTTACAACTCACTGTCATACCTATTACTCTAGTATCTAATGACAGGGAAATGGAAAAAAAAAAAAAAAAGAAAAGAAAAGAAAAAAAAACAAAGGGAAAAAAAGAAAAATCGCAAACTATAAATTTATGCAGCATTCTAAGAATTGAGGTCTGTATCCTACAATATGACTACATATAACTAGAGCAAGAGCTTGATCTGATATAGTTCAAAAACCTATTGCAAAGAAAAGAGTATTTTTTTTAATCATCAGCGTTTCTAAGTTCTGACAACTTCATTTTATTGGGTTTTTATTATGACAAAAACTCAGTCCATGCTATTGAAACAGAGCATACTTACCAAACAATCCCTTGGGCTCCAGAGCCAATTGGTTTCAACTGCTGGTAACGTTTCAGGACAGTGAAAGTTGAGTCTGCCACTTGCACACTGTAAAACTGACTATCACATTTACTGTCACTCATGATGTAGTATCATAGAATATTCCAAAGAGCTGGTACAGTGGTCAGGTTCCTTAAAAGAGAAACAGAATGAACATGCACTCTTTCTGAGATGATACAGGCACAGCTCACTTCATAGGGTTGCAAGTTTATTGGCATGTAAGACAACGTGGCTGTAAGTTGATAAAGTTGGTTGGACCAAGTTCTGAACTTAAGCAAAGTGCAAAACAAACAAACAAAAAAATGCAACGACATTTCAGAGGCACAAGACCATCATGAAAGGAAGGAACATTGAGGCCCCACATGACCATGTTTTAAGGGAGCGGACTAGAAACTAACAGCCCTTCTTTTATTTGTCCATTTTTGCTAGCCATGACAGGATTATGTCACTGAGTGATTCTCATCAGCTCGCCTCCTTTGGAACTAGCTTATGCTGGGCTGCCTCAACCAGGGATGAAGGCACTGGGGAGAGGTTTTCAAGGGATTCTGTCTACAGTTCCTGCAGAAAACACAAGTGGGCCAGTCTTCTTCTAAGTCCACAAATTCAGGTGAAATGATGGAGCAGAAAGCAAGTCCTACTATATATCTAGATTGTAAAAGGAGGAAGTGATGGAACATTGGGGTGCTGGGCCTGGAGACATGGGTGTGTGGCCATGCATGCCCACTGCGCACGTTGAGGCCCCACATTCCCCAAACCCCACATCACTGGTGGGCTCAATATAGACAGTTGTAGATAGAGAGCCATTGTAACCTATAGTCATTAACATGGATGCTCTGACAATTTTTCATGATAAACTAGTATAAACTGGTGGTTTAGGCAGCCACCTTTTGGTGGCTTAGGCAGTAGGCTGAGATCCCCACCATGCAAGAGCCTATGTGATTTTATATAGAAAACAACCAAACACAAATCAGCAGTTACACTGATTTGGATCCCTGGCTCTTGTCTGAAGATGTTTATTTAGAAGTCATAAAACTATTTCTTTTGCTCTTTTTAAAAAAATTAAAAAGCCAACAATAAAATCATAGGGGTAAACATTATATACTATTTAAAAACATGGAATTTAAATTTTATTCTACAGCTTCAGCAAATTCCTGTTTGTTCTACCATCTAATATTTAATGCCTACCTGCTAAGTTCTCTGGAGTGATGATTTGTATTTCAATACAGTGATGCCTAGAATTTCCATTAAACATGGAAATAAATTCATGAATAACAGGCCTAAACAAAGAATTTAAATCAAATGAATAGCTTCTCCAACTGACCGCTGCTTCACCCCCGCTCCCCCCCTCATCTTTTTAAAGTTTATTTTTATTAATTTTGGGAAAGATACAGAGAGCAAGTAAGGGAGGGGCAGAGAGAGAGAATCCCAAGCAGGCTCCATGCTCAGCATGGAGCTCGACTAGGGGCTCAAACCCATGAACCCATGAGATCATGACCTGAGCCAAAATCAAGAGTCAGATGCCCAACTGACTGAGCCATCCAGGCACCCCTCCCCCTCTTTTAACCATTCTCAGGGCAGTGGCTGAGGCACAGCTCTTAGTACCACCAGCAACTGTGATTGAATGTGCTGTACACAGGCTGGGGAGTGCCTCCGGGAGGCCAGCACTGCATTAGATGAACCAACACATTGCTCATGACAACCTACAGTGGGATGATCAGCCCCTGCTACACTGTGAGCTAAACAGCCTGGCTGAGCCACGCTGCGGTGAGGAGGGGGCCCTAAGCTCCAGGGCGGTGAGGGCAGGTCTGTGTTGCTTACTGTGGCATCTCACACTGCTGGGGACAGGACCACAATAGAAGCATTCAATAAACTTTTGCTGCTCTGACCCATAATTCAGTACCTAATGATTCCCTGACGAGGCTGCTTCATTTTACTGACATCTGAAGGAATATCTATTTCTAGAGATTATTTTTTTTTACAGTTTTTATGGGGCTGAGACAATTCAACTCAACGTTTATGGGGTGCTTTTGTATAAGAAGTGGTAAGTAACATAGGTGATAAAGCAAGATCAGTTCGTCTTAAAGCAGCTAGTTGGGGGAATACTGTAACACAAGTTGCAACACAAGTCATAATAACATAAGGGCATAAGCAAAAAGTAAACCAAGGCAAAAGAGGTCCTACCCTTTGGCAGGGGTGCAGAAGAGAAGGAGAGCTTCATGGAGGAGGTTGCATCTGGATCTGCCAGAGACAGACAGCAGAGGTACAGAGCTCGAGCTGACTGTGCTCAGACATGGTGAATTGCTCAAACTGGCTCTTGGGGTACAAGTGCAAAGGTTCAGAGATGGACTAGGTGAAAAGGCAGGTAGCCACTACAACCTGCTGTTTCTTTGCCTTACTGGAATACACCTGCACTGCCAGTCATTCAAAAAGCACTTCCTGACACCACTGTGGACAAAGTCCTGTGCAGGAACAGCCAGTGTGCCTGCCCTTGATGAGCTCACACAGAGTGCACACTGCGGGCATGTTCAGGAAGAGCCCCGATGCAAGGAGACCCCTAAACCGAGAAGGACAGAGAAGGCTCTGAGCTGTGGGGAAGAGAGAGAGCATGTGCAGAGAGGTGGAAGTGCATTCTGAATGTGAGAAGTCATTTAAGAGTTAGTTTTGCTGGGCAGTGGGGGAAAGAAGCTGGAGAGAGGAAACCAGGCCAGATCACCATGGGCCCTGGAAGCTGCTGGGAGCCATCTGGACCTGGGCCCGAGGGCTGTGGAGCCATCAAAGCAGAGAGGCATGTGCTCTGGCTTGCTTTGCTGAGGCGTCATTCAGGAAGCTGTGAAAGGGATGGACTGGGGTGGGCAGGACTGAAGGCAGGGAGGCCCAGCAAAACATGGCAGGGTTGTGGCGGATGGGGAAAAGAAGTAAATGCACGGCATGGAGGAAGAATGTGCATGACCTGTGCTGCCCAGGAGAAGATGAGGAGGAATGCGGGTGAAGCAGCTGGAGGTGGGCAGGAGACGCATGCAGTCTGCAAATCCGGCTTCAGACAGGTAAGTCTGCAGTGCCTGAGAGACAGGCAGCATGACAGCCACAGGCTGCTGACATCCTCCAGATCCTCCCTCCTTTGTTTCAGGAACAGAAGCCTCCCTATGTGAGCTGGACAAATGGCTGCCCAACTAGAGAGGACATCTGGCTGCTTTTTGGCAGCCAGGTGTGGCCAGATGACCAACTTTTGGCTGATGAGATGTAAGCAGAGTGATGTGTGCCATTTCAACATCCATCCATCCATCCATCCACCCATCCATCCATCCATCTTGTTATCTTCCTTCCTTCCTCTCTCTCTCTCTCTCTCTTTCAAAAGCTGCTTGCTGTCCAACTTATCTTTCTCCCTTGCTGCTGGCTGGGGGAACAGCTGTCACAGACCCAGAGATGGCAGTCACATGTTGAAGCTGGTAGAGCTGCCCACTGGCCAGAGTCCTGAATGACCTTGTGGCCCAGAGCTGCCCCCCATTCTGGTCCACCTGACCACACTCAGGCTGGTACAAACTAATCTCAACCTTGTTGAGCAACTCTGGAACTCTCTCTCTGCTACAGCTGTTGTAACCTATACTTTGACTGGCACACGATTAGGTTAGCTTTTGTGAATTTGGGGAGAATGTCACATCATTAGGTTAGAGAATTAACATATTTTCATCTCAGGATTTAAAATAATTTTTAATTTTTTTAAAGTTTATTTATTTATTTTGAGAGAGAGAGAGAGAGAGAGAGAGAGAGAGAGAAGAGAAGAGAAGAGAAGAGAAGAGAAGAGAAGAGAGAGGCAGAGGGAGAGAGAGGGAATCCCAAGTAGGCTCTGCACTGTCAGTGAGGAGCCTGATGTGGGGCTCAAACTCACCAACTGTGAGATCATGACCTGAGCCAAAGTCAGACTCTTAACCGACTGAGCCACCCAGGTGCCCCTAAAGTAATTTTTAAATTAAAATAAGTTGCCCTTAGTAGGCAGAAAAAGCTACCTAAGTGAGAAGCTGTCAAAGCCATCTTCTCCGTCAAACTTGGGCTTTGTGAACATGAGAAAGCACACAAGAAAGCCAAGTAATTTAGCTATTAATGAAATCAACTGTTGAGATTATATTTCAACAGAATGGATGTCAGCTGGGTTTTAGAAAACAGTTTACAAATTGGGAAGTACTATATAAGAATTCTTCGTACAACCACATTATCAACACACTGAGGTACAGGCACTGCCTTCACTTCCCTCACCAGTGGGTGCTGGTTCCGTACCTTGGCTCCAAGCAGTGGGACCCCGTCTCTGCCCACGCTGCTCTGTGCTGTGCAGCCCCGGCCAGGCTGTGCTGTTACTCAGTTTCTGCAGGTCTGCCCATGTCTCCCTCCCCCAAGGCTGGTAGCACCTCAAAGGCAGGGAGGGGCTTTCTTCCCTCTCACATGTCGATAAACTTAAGGAAATGTCCAATGCCCACCAATGATCCACTGAGAAAGCTTCTAGGGGGACACACTCTGCTCCTTGGGTTCTTCAGATCTGAGGGTGGTGGGCAGAGCCCAGGGGGAAGGAGTCAGCACAGCCTTTGATGAAGCCATCTGGCTCACGTCCATACCCTTCCCACTTTACCATGCTGCTTCAATGAATCCTGGTTGAATGAAAGGCTCTAATCTAAAATTCCTATTTGTCTGGGGGCGCCTGGGTAGCTCAGTTGGTTGAATATTCAGCTTTTGGTTCCTGTTTAGGTCATGATCTCATGGTTCCTGAGTCCGAGTCCCGCATTGGGCTTTGTGCTGACAGCATGGAGCCTGCTTGGGATTTTCTCTCTCCCTCTCCCCTTGCATCTCCCTCTCTCTCTCTCAAAATAAATAAAAATTTTAAAAAACTTACTAAAATCCCTATTTGTCTAAGACTGAAGACCCTTATAGAATCCTCTCCAGGATTCTAGAGTAAAATCTACCCACTCTACAGAGAAACGTTGGGTAGGAGGGATGTTCCTACTTTGTTTGGAGTTTAGAATAAGAAATGCCTTTAAAAAAAAAATTCTCTAGGGGTGCCTGGCTGGCTCAGTCAGTAGAGCACATGACTCTTGATCTCAGGGTGGTTTAAGCCCCACATTGGGCATGGAGCCAACTTAAAATAAAAAACTAAATAAAAATTTCAAAACAGCTTTATATTAAAAAAAATTCTCTAACTCTAGAATCCTTTAAATATAAGCAGTTCAACTACTGTAAATATACTATTTACGTCCAAGTCTTGTGGGGACATCGGCTACCATTCACTGAGATCTCCCAATATCTCATGAGGGCCTCCTACGCACCAAGCACAAGGTACGGATTGTTGAGAGAGCACTAACCAGACAGTCCATTCCCTCAAACCGCCAAGAGCGTAATTGTCACACTACTGGGAAGTGTGTCGTAGGGGCAGACGTAGAAGTGGGCCCAAGGGCGGTGTGGGGATAGCAGCCAGTGAGTGAGCAGAGGGAGTGTGTGAGTGGGACATGGATATAAAGGAAGGTTTCCAGGACGAGTCAAGACCGGAGTGCAAATTTGTGCACAGTATCAACCCAGGTGTGAGGGAACAGGCATTCTCATACATGCTGGTGAGTCCTGTAAGTTGGCAAAACATTTCTAGGGAGGAAAATATGTAACATCTAATGAAAATTTTAAATGCACATGACTCCTAAACTGGCCACTACAATTCTATAAATGTACCTGATAAATATATATGTACAAATGTTCAAAGACATTCGTGCAAGAATGTTTGTAGCACTTTTTATAACAGGCCAAAACAAACAAACAAACAAAACAAAAAAAAAAACCCACAAAAAACCAAGAAATAACCTAAAACATACACTTGGAATGAGTAAACTATGGCATAAAAGCACAAAAAAGCCATTAAAAATAATGCAGGGACTTTGTGTACTGATGAGGAATGATGTTTAAGATGAAACAAAGGAAATGAAGCAAGTTAAATAGTGTGTATGGTAGGGGCACCTGGGTGGCTCAGTCAGTTAAGAGTCTGACTTTGGCTCAGATCATGATCTCATGGTTCATGAGTTTGAGCCCTGCATCAGGCTCTGTGCTGACAGCTCAGAGCCTGGATGGAGCCTGCTTCCAATTCTTTGTCTCCCTCTCTCTGCCCCTCCCATGCTTCAGCTCTGCCTCTCTCTTGCTCTCTTAAAAAATAAACATTAAAAAAAATTTTTTTTAATTAAAAAAGTGCCTGTAGTAAATGTGAATATTCACAGCCCCACACACATGCACATGCACACACGAGTATACTAGCAAATACAGACACACAGTGGGAAATGAGACTTTGACTCTTCCCATTACAACTTTCTGTTGTTTTTTATTTTTATTTTTTTTAGTCACACACACATTTCACATTAAAAAAAAAAATAAATGAAACCTTTGAAATGGAAAGCCAAGACCTAAAAGTTGGGAAGGTTTGGGGCAGACGAGACTGGAGGCAGAAGAGTAGGCCGGACTCTGAGCTCCACAGTTATAAACATCCCCCTAACAGCTCGTCAGGTGAGCAGTGCTGTCCCCCCTCTGCAGACAAGGAAGAGAGCTAGAAGACAGTGAGGAAGTTGCCCAAATTCCCAGCTGGGAAGTGGCGCAGCCTGGATCTGAATTTAGGTGTGTCTGACTACAATCTTCTTGTTCTTCCCAATACTCCATTCTAATTAACATCCCTAACTGCATTTAGAAACCGAAGTGATGTGTCCAAGGGCTGGTCAGGACCAGGCCAGGAGAAAACACAGGACTGGATGCTTCATCCTGCTGGCTTTACTCCACCAAGACAATTTTTCTTCTGATAATGAATCAGTCATCCACAGCCTCAAGAAAATTTTTAACTACGCTAATGGTACAGAATACCCAGGACATGCAATAGTTAAATTAATTGACTGCTCTGGTTAAAAGCAGAGTTTCAAAATCCTTCTCTTAGCTTTAATACTTGTTGAAATTTTTAATCAAATTGTTCTTTTTCCTTGCTTTTTTTTTTTTTTTTTTTGAGATAGAGATAGGGTGAATGAGCTTGTAAGCACGGGAGGGACAGAGGAGAAGAGGAAGAGAGAGAATCCTATGCAGGCTCCACACTCAGCGCAGAGCCTGACACAGGGCTTCATCTTATGACCCTGAGATCACGACCTGAGCTGAAATCAAGAGTCGGACGCTCAACAAACAGAGCAATCCAGGCGCCTCCCCCCTTCTTTAATTCTTAATAAAAATGGCAGAGCACAACTCAATCTTTCTTTGATAATGAAGAACCTTACAACATCTCAGAGCCATCCTTCTGGACATCAGTCCTTCAACTACACTGCTTACTATGATAAAGAACAGCCACTAGTTGTTTGGTAATCACATCATCCATGGGTGGATCCTAAGGATCTGTCGAGGATTCCAACCCATGGGCCCCTTGGAGGCACTGGGCCTGTCTGTTCCTCCTCCCCAGCCCCGACTCCCAGTGCTCTGGTTGGGGTGTTCTAAGTGTTCCCTTGATGGGGCAACCGCCCAAGTGTTCTCCCAGCCTCCATTCCTGCTACCTCCAAACCACTATTCACACGGCATTTCCCCAGGAAAACCTTTATATGAATGCTCACAGCAGTGACATTTTCTACAGTTCAAAACTAGAAACAATCCAGGTGTCCTTCAGTGGGTTAACAGTTAGGCAAAGTGCTGTACATCCATATCATGGAATACGGGGCAGTAGTAGAAATGAACCAACTACTGATACATGCAACAGCTTGGGTGGATCTTCAGGGCGTTATCCTTAAGTAAAAAAGCCAATCTCAAAGGGTCCATACAGTATAATTCCATTCACACAACATTCTTTTTTTTTTTCAGTTTGTTTATTTTGAGAGAGAGAGAGAGAGAGAGCGTGCGTGAGTGGTTGTGTGCATGCATGCTTGAGAGGGGGAGGGGCAGAGAGATGGAGAGAGAGAATCCCAAGCAGGCTCCGCACTGTCAGCGCAGAGCCTGACGCAGGACTTGAGCCCACAGACCGTGAGATCATGACCTGAGCCGAAACCAGGAGTCAGACACTTATGCAACGAAGCCACCCAGGTGCCCATACACAACATTTCTGAAATGACAAAATTATAGAGCTGTGGAACAGATTAGCGGTTGCCAGGGGTTATGAATGGTGGGCAGTGGGGGCGGGGTGTGGTTATAAAGGGTAGCACAAGGGAGAACTTTGGGACAATGAAATAGTTCTGTATCTTGACTGTGGTAGTGGTGTTTGTACAAATCTCTCCATGTGATAAAAGGACACAGATTTGTACCCATACGCTGCACCAATGCCACTTCCCTGGCTTTGATACTGTACTGTGGGTATGTAAATGACAACCAATGGGGGAAAATGGGTGAAGGGTGCATGGGACCTCTCTGTACTATTTTTACAATTTCTTATGAATGGAGAATTATTTCCAAATAAGGAATTAAAAAAGAGATTTGTTGAACGTATGCAGTGATCATACTGCTCTTCTGTTTAAATTCCTTGGATAGTGACCAACTGCCTTGAGAGTAAAACTCTGATCTTTAGCAGGCAGAGGGGTTCACAGGACCTCCAGCCCACTCTTGGGCAATACTGAATCACCTGAGACCAGCTGACACACCAGATACTGCCTCTTCCACGCCTCTTCCCGAGCTGTCCCATCTGCCTGAAATGACTTTCCTCCCCATTTTGTTCTCCTGGCCAACCTTCATCTTCCTTCAAAATCTAGTGCATGCACCTGCTTCTCTTGAAAGTTTTCCTCTACAGGAAACTTCAAGCTGTGCTGGGCATGCCCCCGTTTTTGGCACCACAACCTATATTCATTTTATTGCAAGTCTACCTCTACTTCTACTCTGTGAGGTCCCTGAGGGCAGAAAATGCGTCTGATTCATTTCCTAATCCTCTACTAATTACATAGTGGGTGCCCAGTAAATATTTGTTATAGGCAAAACTAAGCAGAAGAATAAATGTAGGGCAGTGTGGTACAGTGGTTAGCATGAGGACTCTCAAGTGGGAGGGCAGGCTCCTGGGCAGACTCCATCAAAAACTGTTAGAATAAACAAATTCATAATGGTTCAGGATACAAACTTAATGCACAAAAATATTTTGTGTTTCTATATGCTGATGAACTGTCAGAGAAATTAAATGATGTTCTCACAATTGTATCAAAAAGAATAAACTACTCAGGAATAAATTTAAACATGGAGGTAAAAAACCTTTACACTGAAAACCAAAAGATGTTAATGAAAAAAGTTAAAGACACAAATAAATGGAAAGATATTCTGTGTTCATGGATTGGAAAAATCAATATTGTTAAAATGTCCACACTACCTAAGGCAATTTAAAGATTCAATGCAATCCCTATCAAAATTCCAGTGGCATTTTTCACTGAAATAGAACAAATAATTCTAAAACTTGTGTGCAACTACAGAAGACTCTGAATGGCCAAAGCAATTTTAAGAAAGAAGAACACAGCTGGAGGCATCATGCTTCCTGATCTCAAAGGTATAGTAATTAAATATTACAAAGCTATAGTAATTAAGACACTACGGTATTGGCATAAAAACAGACATACAGAGGCACGTGGGTGGCTCAGTCAGCTGGGTGACCAACTTCGGCTCAGGTCACGATCTCACAGTTTGTAAGTTTGAGCCCCGCGTCAGGCTCTGTGCTGACAGCTTGGAGCCTGGAGCCTGCTTCAGATTCTGTGTCTCCCTCTCTCTCTGCCCCTCCCCTGCTTGCGTTCTGTCTCTGTCTCTCTCAAAAATAAATAAACATTAAAAAAATTTTTTTTAAAGAATATTAAAAAAAACAGACATATAGATCAATGGAACAGAACAGAGGGCCCAGAATAAACCCACATATATATGGTTGATTAATTTGTGACAAAGGAGCCAATAATATACAATGGGGAAAGGATAGTCTCTTCCATAAATGGTGTGGGAAAGCTGGACAGCCAAATGCAAAAGAATAAAACTCAACCACTCTTACACTATACACAAAAACTAAGTTAAAACGGATTAAAGACTTGAACATAAGACTTGAAACCACAAAACTCCTAGAAGGAAACATTGGCAGTAAGTTTCTTGACATAGGTCTTGATGAGGATTTTTGTAATCTGGCACCAAAAGTAAAAGCAACAAAAACAAAAATACAAAAAGCAACAAAAACAAAAAACCAAGAGGGGCTACATCAAACTAGAAAGCTTCTGCACAGCAAAGGAAACCATTAACAAAATAAAAGGCAAACTATGGAACTGGAAAAAAATATTTGCAAATCAGGTATCTGATAAGGGACTAATATCCAAAATATGTAAGAAACTCATACAGCTCAATGGCAAAACAAACAAACAATCTGATATTAAAAAATGGGCAGAAGATCTGAATAGACAGTTTTCCAAAGAAGACATACAGATGGCCAGCAGGTACATAAGAAGATGTTCAGTATCATTAATCATTAGGGAAACACAAATCAAAACCACGAGATTATCACCTCACGCCTGTTACAATGGCTAAAATCAAAAAGGCAAGAGATAGCAAGTGTTGGTGAGGATGTGGAGAAAGGGGCACTTGGGCACTGTCAGTGGGAATGCAAACTGATGCAGCTACTAAGGAAAACAGTATGGAGGTTCCTCAGAAAGTTAAAAATAGAACTACCATATGGTCCAGTAATTCCACTTCTGGATATTTATCCAAAGCAAACAAAAACTAACTTGAAAAGATAGTTGTGCAACTTGAAAAGATAGTTGTGCCCGCATGCTCACTGCAGGATTAGTTACAGTAGCTAAGACGTGGAAACAACCTAAGTGTCCATCAGTGGGTGAGTGGATAAAGAAGAGGTGGTCTACATACACAATGGAATATTAATCAGCCTAAAAGAGAAGGAAATCTTACCATCGGTGACAATATGGACAGACCTCAAGGGTGTTATGCTAAGTGAAGTAAGTCGGATAGAGAAAGACAAACATCGTGTGATCTCTCTTATATGTGGGATATAAAAAACAAAACAAAATGAAACTGCCAACCTTATAAATCCAGAGAACAGATTAGTGGTTGCCAAAGGTCGGGTTAGGTGTAGGAAAGAAATGAATGAAGGAAGTGAAAAGGAAAAAGAAAAAAATGTGTATTACTCTCTTCTAAATTACAGTATACAGACTTAAGATTCAGAGTGTATATTTTTACAAGAATTGTCAAAATAGCTGTCTAGATTAGGATTTCTGTATTTTCTTTTTAGATATTTAATTGTGACACATAATAGCATAGTAAAAGATATCTGTTTTAAAAAAACACAGATTAGGACTCTGGGGTCAGAGGGCAAAGAGCCTACCACTTATCTGGATGATCTCAGACCAGCGATTACACACATCTGTAAAACAGGGATAAGCATAGAATCACCCTCAGGGGACAGTGAGCACAGTGCCCAGCACAGGGCAAGGTCTCAATGTCAGGTGACATTAGGACAGGTATTACTACACCCATTCTGTTTCCTGCTCCCCCAAATAAACGTTTGCATTCTGAAAATGTGAACTAAAATCTGGGAAATGCAAAAGTTGATGACATGGCCAATGGTGGGTGAGCATCTCGGTCAAACTGCACAGAATTTACTTTTCATTCTAGGCTGTGACCGGCAGATGATGTTTCAGGACATTTTTTGAAGACATCTGCTTCATAGGATGTGTGTGCTATGTTTCTGAGAGCATAGTTAAGAATTGATGAAACAGAATCAGAGCTTGTGTATTTATTACGTGGGCTGCACGTTCAGGCCTAGATATGCTAAAATCAAACTAGTGACAGCATTGGTTAAGATATACAAATACTTAAATAGTCTAACAAATTAAATCACAGTTCTGTACAACTATACATATACACACACACTAACATAATTTTTAAAGGAAGTTATTTTAAAAGCCAGTCATTCTTTCTCAATTATTCTTTCTCTTAGCATCGCTGTGGGGGAGGGGAGATAAAAATGTTTTTTAAACAAATCCCCAAGTTTCTCCTATCCTGGCCTATGGAAAGACAAACTTTTGGCATACCACTAAAATGTGTTCACACTGTCCATTCTCCTAATAGCCAAAAAATTCACTTATAAAAATACTTCAAATTCTAATTTCAGAATAGGCAAGAACCTATTTAACATAAAGGGAATTAATATTAATGCCTCATTTTTAAGAAAGAAATAACAACTATCCTGTTTGTAACTACATATCCTTAGAATCTAGTTTTACTATTTCTGAAAAGTTTCAGAGTATATAGTCTTTGCTGTCTTTTACTTTAATGTAAAGTTAGCTGGGGGCAGGGAGGGAGAGCACACTATTTTATGAGACCAAAAAACAAACAAACAAAAAAACAACAAACAAAAAAGCCCAAATGAATTAAATAAAATCAAATTTGTTGAATTTCACCTTCAAATGTTGAGCAAACTTCCTTAGTTATGGGAAAGTCCTATGTTAAAACAGTGACTACTCTTGCTCATTATTTTTATACCTATTAATTTATACACCAACGTTTTCCAAAGAGGATTTGAGGTGTCAATTAAAAATATTTTAAACGGCAATTCAAAGGCCAATATAAGGGGCACCTGAGTCGCTCAGGCTGTTAAGTGTGGACTTCAGCTCAGGTCGATCTCACGGTTCATGGTTTTGAGCCCCAAATCCAGCCTAGCACTGATAGGGCGAAGCCTTCTTCAGATCTTCTGTCTCCCTCTCTCTGTCCCTCCCCTGCTCACCTGCTCTCGCTCGCTCTCCAAAATAAATAAAGATTTAAAAAATAATAAACCACAAATGAGCTCTAAAAAAATGAGCTCTTGTTGTGCAAAAGATATATAAACTTGCCTCCCAAATAATAGAACCCCTAATGAATCAATGGGTCTAGACACTGAGCCTCAATAGCTGCTAACATCGCAGCATGAGCCAGCCAGCTTTAACTGCTTCTAGATGGAAGATGGGGGTGTCTGGGTGGCTGAGTCAGTTGAGCATCCGACTTCAGCTCAGGTCATGATCACGTGGTTCGTGAATTCGAGCCCTGAGTTGGGCTCTGTGCTGACAGCTAGGAGCCTGGAGCCTGCTTTGGATTCTATGTCTCCCTCTCTCTCTGCCCCTTCTTCTCTCACTCTCTCTTTCTCAAAAATGAATAGTAAACAGTAAAAATAAAAAATTTTTTTAATGAGATGGAAGACAGCACCCCACCGAGGGCATTCTGATTCTAGGGCATTAAGCCTCATCTTAATCCCACTGTGAATTTTCAGGAGATACAGAGAAACACATTAAATTACACTGCAGAGATGCAGCCAGTAAAATCCCAACTATGGAAATGGTATAGAACAACCAACTGCTTCAACAAATAAACTACAAGGAAGACAAAAGAAGAGAAATAAAGGGGGAATCTACAGATTAAAAGAAACTTAAAAGATGTATCAACCAATCATAACGTATGGAACTTATCTAGATCCTGATTCCTATAAACAAACTGTTAAAGAACTATAAAACTTATGGGATGTCTGGAAATTTGAATATTGACTGGTTATTTGATTATACTGAGGAATTATTGTATTTCCAAGTTTAAAAGAGTCCTTATCTTTTAGATACATATATTGAAATATTCATGGATTGAATGACATGACATTTAGGATTTGCTTGAAAATAACATGGGTGGGGGGGTGTGAGGGTGTAAGTAGATGAGGTTGGGGTGAAACAAGATGGGCCAGGAGCTGATAACTGTGGAAGCTGGATACTATTGTTTAATTTTGCATATGTTTGAAAGTTTTCATAATAAACAGTAAAAATAAAGACTGACCTTGAAACTAGCTCACACAATCACAAAAGGTCAAGTATGAATTTAATTATTCTTAAAGAAAATGTTAAAAAGTCACCTTCTCTTTTTATACATTAAAAAAATTTTTTTTTTAATGTTTACTTATTTTTGAGAGAGTCAGGGCGCGAGTGGGGGAGGCGCAGAGAGGAGACAGAGACTCCGAAACAGGTTCCAGGCTCTGAGCTGTCAGCACAGAGCCTGATGCAGGGCTTGAACTCACGAACCATGAGATCATGACCTGAGCCGAAGAGGGATGCTTAACTGACTGAGTCACCCCAAAAATGTCACCTTCTTAACTAGTAGTGAAGTATAGCTACATATGTATATAACAAATATCTGTCCTGCTGCCAAATGTGGTTTCTGTTCTACTTTATGCATCACAAAAACGACTGCTTTACTATTAATTGCTTCATCTGGCCTTTGTCTTTATCCAGAAAATTAAGAACCCTTTATTTAAAAAAATTTTTTTTAGTGTTTTTATTTTTGAGAAAGAGAGAGAGAGAGAGAGAGAGAGAGAGAGAGAGGGACAGAGCATAAGTAGGGAGGAGCAGAGAGAGAGCGAGAGACAGAGCATGAGTGGGGAGGGGCAGAGCGAGAGAGGGAAACACAGAACCTGAAGCAGGCTCCAGGCTCGGAGCTTGAACCCACAGACCGTGAGGTCATGACCTGAGCCGAAGTTGGACGCTCAACTAACTGACTGAGCCACCCAGGCACCCCAAGAACTCTATATTTTAAATCGACAAATTGAATATGCCCTCTAACACTTATTTGAAACACATTTTCATCTGTCCTGGCATCCCCAAAATTAAATCCTTAGGAAAATCAAAGCTCTCCAGAGAAGACTATGCCACAATAGGATTCTTTTTAACCCCACAGGATCCTTTTGAAAGAAAAAAAAAGGGTTAAGTGAAGGAAAACTTCTAGATTGGATGTTTTGCTTTCAGAACAAATTAAAAGCCAAAAGAGAACCATCAGAGTTGAGGCACCCAGGAAAGGACGCTTAGCTGGGGGAGACCTGGGTTCAAATTTCACTTTCCAGCTACCTGCCTTGAAGCTGACTGCTGGGACTCTGTGAGCCTCCATGTACTCCTCTGAAGAAACGGGTGTCACAGCTGCCACTTACAGGACTCCAGTGAAAATTAAGTGGACGTACATGGACAAACAGGGCCTAGCTTCGCTGGCCTGGGGCTACGTTTCCAGCTCACTGCAGCTGTTGCCTCCTATGTAACCTGCCCTGGAGATCGACAATCCTGCAACCGAACTAAATGAATTTTACATGGTTCAGATCATTAATTATTACAACTAATAATTAATTGCCAGCACTTAAAAATCAGGAGAGCAGAAATGCAATGTAGAGTTCTGACCTCTTTTTTAAAATTGCTGGGTGAGGTTTGGTTTTCCAGGGTCCCCACCACTCCATGCTCTTTTACACCTGGCCCTGAAGGCTGATTCCTGACCCCACACTGGGCTGATGTCCTTCCTTCACCCTGCCCTTTCCCTTTCGGTGCCTCTCCCTGCCTGGCAAATTTCTCACAATACTTCATGGCCCAACTCCAGCGCCACCTGTCACCTCCACCTTTCCATGCCATGGCACAGCACCTCCACTACAACAAGCATCATCACACTGTGCTGGCACTAACCTGTCTGCCTGTCTGCCTCCTCTACTGGGACTCTCAGGAGGAAGGGACCCTGTTGCTATTGCCTTTGTGTCCCCAAGGCCGAGCAGAAAGCCTGACCTAGATAATGTAGAATTCAGCAAATGCCTCCTGAATGTGTGGAAGGAAATGAGAGCTAAAATATTACAAAAATGTCAAAATTTATATTACAGCTTGTTCTGACAGTTACCAAATAAAGGGGTCAAGGACTTTTAAATGAGAACAAGCTTCCATCTGCTTACAGGTTTCACAAGTTAGTTAGAAGTCATTCAATAAACTGACAAAGCAGAAGCAACAGCAGGTAGGGTCATTCATTCATTCATTGAACTGATATCACTGAGCTTACTGTGTGCTTTCTAAGTACTGGGGACGAAGCAGTGGACAAATCCGACAACTACCTGTTTTCATAAAGCTACTTCCTTGTAGAGGAAACAAAGTAAACATAAATAAATAGAATCGTTTCAAACCAGAGTGAACACTAAGAAGAAAATTAAATTAATGAGATAGAATGACTAAGGGGAGAAAAGAGTAGTCAAGGAAGGCCTTGTAGAAAAAGACACATCTGACCAGAGGAAAGACCAGAAGGAGCCAGCTGTGCAAAGCCGCTGGAGACAGCTCCAAGCATTGGAAACGAAAGTGCAAAGGTCCTGAGGCAAACGGGGCTGCGCGGTGAGAAGATGGGTGGGACAGGAGAGCAGAGCTCTGGGTGGTGGGAGTGGTAGGGGAGGTGGGCAGGGCCGCTCTGGCACTGCTAGGCACTGAATATGCAATGACTAGGCACTGGAGAAGCATGGGGATGGGGGGTCTCTGCGTGGATGGGGAGGGGGTTCGTGCCCTACTCACATCAGCATGGGCAGTATCCCGCCCAATTTTCCACCTATCAACCTGGGCTCGTGCCCAGGCACTTTCACACACATTCACATAGCCTGACAACAATCCTGTCCAAAAGGGTAGACATTTCCCCACTTTCCCTGGGGGAAAACAGAGGGTCAGTGCCTTGGCCAAGGTCGCGAAAACCAGACTCCGGGATCCTTAACATCCCGACGCGGGTATGCAACTGCGTGTCCCCAATCTGGAGGGGTGGCGTCCACAGATCCCCCACGACACATCTGCCAGGGCCAGGCCAGGGAGCGGGGCCCGCAAGCCCCTGGCGGCTGACAGCCGGGCGGGAGGAGGCGACTGCGGCAGCCCGGAGGGCAGGGGCGGCGGCCGGGGCCGTCTGCGCCCCACAGAGTCCGGCCCACTCCGTAGCCCCCAGCCCGGCGACCCCGCGCCCCCTGGCCCTGCAGACCGCGGCCGCGCGGCCCTCCTGCCGCCCCTCCCCGGCGGGGCCCCGCTCGAGCAGCCCCCGCCAGGCCTCGCCCGCCCGCCCGCCCTGCTCACCTCGCCTCCCAGCCGCCGCGCCAGGGGGAGAGGGCGGGCGGGCGGGCGGACTGGCGGCGCTGCGCACTGGCGGCTCGCGGCTCCGTTGCCCCGGGCTCGGCCGGCCGCCCCGCCCCGCTCCGCTCCGCCCCGCCGCCGCCGCTGCAGTGGGTGTGAGGGGCGCCGGGGCGCTTCGACCCTTCCGGTCCGGCTCCCTTCTCCTCCTCCGCCGCCGCCACCGCCGCCGCGGCGCCCGGCCTGAACGACCTTCGCGCCGACCAATCAGCGTCCGGAGAGCCGGGCAGGCGCGGCCAATCGCGCCAGGGGGCGGGTCGTGACGGGCTGGGCGGGCGGAGCCGGGATAACCGTGCGGGGTTCGATGGGGCTTGGTGTCCCTCAGCCGCCCAGCTCCTCCGGCTTGTGCACGCCCGGGGCTGGGGACGCAGGTCCGGCTCAGTACGCGCGCTGATCCTCCATCCCCCCACGGGGACCTCGAAGCAGAGGCCCGACGCGGAGCCAGGAAGCGGTGGAGAGGGCCGACCGGCGGCAGGAGAGCCGGGCCCTCTGGGCTGCAGGTGCAAGGTGGCAGCGGCGAGGCGGCCTGTAGGGGAACGGGCCGGCCCGTCTGGGGGAGAGTCCCGGGCGAGGACGAGGGGAGACCGTGGTGTTGGCATCCGGCGTCCAGGAACCCGGCACGGTGTGGCCCCTGGAAGGACGAGGAGACCGACGCGGCGGGGGAGCGGGAAGGAGAGGCAGGGGTCTTGGACTCTGCGGCTTGCTAACGGCTAGAAATCGGGTGCTGGGGAGGGCGGAGTGCGAGGAGATGGCCACGTGCAGACTAGTGCCCCCGGCGGGTCCGTGACAGAAGGGAGGAGGGGAAAGCCTGGCGTATTCGGGCCATGGGTCAAACCTCTGGCTCAGAGAAAGGCAAGGTCGTAAATGGGGAGAAGGGAGTGCAGTGCTGAGGGTCCCCTAGGTCCTGGGGTCCCTTGACACCGACCTTCTTATGAGCCAACTCCTGCAGCCCTCTGGCCCCTCGGTCGGGTTCCAGCAGGCCTGAGGTCATATGAAACGATGGGAGAGGCCAGGATATTTCGTGTTGCCAGATTTGCGTTTAAATAAGCAAAGCTGGAAGGGAGGGAGGGAGTCTGGACACACTGAAAAAAGATCAGAGGTCCGTGGATAGGGTGGGGGGAGGTGCACACTTTGAGGACAGGGAGAGGGGGTACTGTGGAGGAGGAGCAGCTTTCGCAGGATGCAGGAGCCCAGCAGGCCAGAGCCCAGCCGGTGATCAGGGCAGGGGCCAAATTGGGAGGAAGGAGCAGGATCCTAACGAGGGGGAGGTCAAGGGGCTGGGAGGCATGGAGGGTGGTGGCAGAATTTGGGGAGGATGGAAAGCCAGTGATGCAGGGCCAGCTGAGGGCACCAGGGCCTCAGAGGAGGAGGGTAGAGGAAGGGATCCAGGCATGGTGTCCTTCGTTAGGCCACCCCCTACCTTGGCCACCAGAGGGAGTTTTCTAAAATTGAGTATGGCCCATCCTTGCTTGAAATTGTAGCTCCTGAATGTGATCTGCATTGAGGAGGGCCCCCTGGTGGGTTCCTGCCCACACTGGTCCTCACATCAGCCTCATCTGCCACCTGCTCCAGGTGCACAGGAGAAAACAGGGAGCCAAAAATTGCCATCATCAAGGATTATGGGAGGCTAGTAAAGCCTGGCTGTCAGAGCTGTGGCTTCACTAAGGAGCACTAGTAGGTGCTTCCCCTTGGATTAGGAAGGGGCACCCATTCCTTCACTCTCCAGTCAAGTTTACAACACTCATCCCATGAAAAGTGAGTACCAAAAATCACTGCGCACACATACACACCTATACATATTTCGTGCTGAGTTTTCTAAAAGGATTCTGCCTTTTCTGGTTTATGAAATAACAGCGAACACTTACAGACACAAAGCTGAGGTGACAAGGTAGGGAAGGGTCTAGTCCATGCTTTGAAGAGTGCACAGAATTTTGGTGGAGACCAAGGGAGATGAGAAGCGGGGGCATGTAGGGGGTGGGGGGGTATACACATGAGCCTGACTGACAGCTGACCTAGCCTGCTAGCTGGAGAGGAATAGTTGAGGAAAACCTCTGGATAAGAGGAAGCCTGAGCCGAGGCTATAAGGCTAGCAAGAATGTGTTAGGCCAATGGTTTAGGCAGAAAGGACACTGGGACCCAAAGATTCAGAAGTCAGGACCTGCATGCTGTGTTCAGGAAACCAAGGGTCACCTGGTCTTGTTGGCGATGGGGAAATATGGCCTTGAGGTGGATGGGTACTGCTGACCACAGTCCCATGGACTCGCTTCAAGTCACTGATACGCTTGTTTAGCCCAGTGTGGCTTTTTTTTTTTTTTATTAGTTGACAACATTTGAAAATTGGGAGCTTTCACTTGAAAAATCTCAACTGGCAGTTTCTCTTGAATAGTTAGAAGCTCTGACGACATGGGGTCTGCATTCCCAGAAGGTAGTGGTCAGCTGGAGCTGAGTGGCAGCTGCCCCTTTAGGGGAGGCCCTTACATCACCACATCCCCTACCACTCCCTATCACCCCACTCTGGCCATGACTTCACCATCTTTACCTGCTGGCCCTTGAGGCATTGCAGGGTAGGGGCTCCATCTCTGGAGGTCAAGGGCAGCTGCTGAGGGGTGTTAAGAAAGGAAGTGAATGATGCGATTAGGTATTTATTTTGGAAGGATCACTAGAGCACATGAAGTTTCTAGGATGAGGGGCTTATATTCACAAGACCAGTTAGGGAGCTGTTGCAAAGGCCTGTGTAGGAGAAGGTGAGGCCTGGCCTGGGGCCAGGTGTAAGGAAAGAACTGATTTTAAAACTGCTTCAAGACTTGAGGGAAATGAAAATTAAAGTCACAGTGAGCTAGCACTACACACCCATTGTGATAAAAAAGACGGACAATATCAAGTGGTGATGACTGATGTGGAGCAGTCAGAACCCTCATCCACCGCTGGCGGAGAAACAAAATGGCTTGTCCACTTTGGAAGACAGTTTGGCAATTTCTGGTAACACTAAACAAACACCTGTCGTATCACCCAGCAATCCTATTCCTGGATATGGAACTGAGAAAAATAAAGACACGTCCACACAAAGAGCTGTACGTAAATGTTTATGGCAACTTTATTCAAAACCGTCAAAAACTAGAAACAGCCTATGTCTGTAGATAATCCAGCAGATGGGTAAATAAACTGAGGTACATCCATACAGTGGGATATTACCTGGCACCAAAAAGGACTGACTGACAAATGCACAACATAGATAAATACAAAAACATCATGCTTGGCCTTTGGGTGGCTCAGTCAGTTAAGTGTCTGACTTCCACTCAGGTCACGACCTCACGGTTCATGAGTTCGAGCCCTGCATCAGGCTCTCCGCTTTCACCACAGAGCCCACTTCGGATCCTCTGACCCCCTCTCTCTCTGTCCCTCCTCTGCTTTTGCTCTCTCTCAAAAATAAATAGACATTAGAAAAAAAATCATGCTAAGTGAAAGAAGCCAAACAAGGCTACATCCTCTATGATTCTGTTTACAGGACATTCTGGAAAAAGCAAAATCAGATCAGTGGTTGCCAAAGTCAAGTGGAGGAAGTGGGGGATGATAACCAGGGGCCAGGAAGGAATACTTTGAGATGATGGGTATACTTTATTTTAATTATGGCAGTGGTCATATCACTATATGTTTATCAAATTTCAGAACTGAGCACCTAAAAGAAGGTGACTTTTCATATGTAATTTATACTAAAAAACTTGATGTAAGGAAAAGATGTCCCTTTAAAAGACAGAATTGTCCTGGGGCGCCTGGGTGGCTCAGTTGGTTAAGCATCTGACTTCGGCTCAGGTCATGATCTCACAGTTCATGAGTTCGAGCCCCGCATTGGGCTTCATGCTGCCAGCTCAGAGCCTGGATCCTGCTTTGGATTCTGTGTCTCCCTTTCCCTCTGTGCCTCCCCTGCTCATGCTCTCTCTCTCTCTCTCTCTCAAAAATAAATAAACATTAAAAAAAAAAGAGGCAAAATTGTCCATCCAAGAGGTAGGATGTAGGGGTGAGTCAGGAGGAGGAGTCAGGGAGGTTCCTGACTTGATTTTTGGGGTGGGGACCTCTGGCCTTGGCCTGCTCACCCACCTGTGGAGAGGAAGGACTTATTGAATGTGCATCCCAGCTGCCCACCTGCTTTCTATCACCTCCCCCTTTCCTGTCACCTTTAGCCTTGCAGCTCTGGCTATGTGCCCTCTGAGATGAAGGCCACTGGCCATTCCTTTTTCCTGAGACCTCACTGCTCCCTGCTCCTCCCTTCCCTGCTTTGCACTTGGTTCCTTGATGGCACAGCTGATACCACCCATCTGGCACACACTATCCACTTCCCTGCCCCACAGGGGAGAAGAGAACACAGGAGGGAAGGAAGAAGAGCTCAAGCTCCACTCCCTGGCCTGAGGCTGGCCCAGGGGTCACAGTGCTGACAGGTTTCCTTGGCTCCAATCTCATCATCCACTCTTGACTTGCCTTGACTGGGTTCCGACTGGGCTTTCCACTTTGTTGTGCTCTTGCGGGCAGGAGGTTGCTTCTCTGAGGCTCAGTTCCATGGGGAGTGGGCATGGGTGGTGACCCCCCCCGATGGGGCTGCTGTGAGGTCTCAGGGAGAGAAGTACCAAGCTCGGGGAATAGACTGCACACAGGGACAATGAGTGTCTTCATGCTGGCCTCCTCTGCTCCCCCCTCTCCCGACCTTGACTGCTCTCCTCCCACTTCCCCATTCCCTCCCCACCTCCTCCCCACCCCTGACCAGGACCCGATGTGCCAGGGGATGCAAGCCAAGACTGTTCAGGTTGTGTGTTCGAGAAAGCCAAGCCGCACTGAACCCAATGGGGACAACTATTGGGAGGTTCCTGCATTGTTGCACCTGGGAGATCAATGGGTGGAGCCGGCCCTGGGACCACAGCCTAGGAACCTGGTCAGAGCCTTGGGAGCTATGGGCAAACGCTTCATCACATTCCTTTCTCCTCTGGGTCAGCTTCCTCCTCCCCATTTCAGCTGCTACTCTTTCACCACCCAAGGAGGGGCAGGCCCTCTGTGCCACATTAAGTTTGAAAATCCCCAGAAGAGGAGTCTGATGGGCTCCTCGGGCAGGGCTTGCATCTGTGGGCTGGGCGGTCAGACTCATGTGAAGACATGGCAGGAGAAAGGGCAGAAACAGCTGGGAAAGGCAGAAGCCAGGGGATAAGAAAGGGGGCGTGGGTGCCATATAACTGAATGCTGAATAGACTAGATCTCGTCCCCTTTTTCCAGGCATCTCCCAGAGCACCAGCAGTCCCTTGACAGCAAGGGACTGGAAAACTCTTCTCAGAAGTCTGACCAGCCCTAAAACATAAAACAAACCCTCCAGATTGCCCAGCAGTTGATCTCGGCATCAACAAGCCCCACCATGTACTCAAGAAATTTCCCACCACCTTGAATCTGCCTGGACAGCCCAAGGTCATGTGGCAAAGTCAAAACAGAAACCAACGAAGATAACCAAACAAAACTATCTTGAAAGAAACAGAGACTATGTGAAAAAGGAAATTCTGAAAGGAATAATATATTGCCGGCTTCAGACAGAATGAAAAAGTATCACATCCTTGAAGTCATCAAAAACATATTTAGCATGCCTATATGTCCTTACTCTCTCAGCTGAGATGGCCTAGAAGCAATGACACCGCAGCAGCCAAAGCACACCCAGAACCCAGGAACTGTTTTCTAATGCCATTCTCCAACAGAAGAAACCAGGGGTCCTAAATCAACAGTAGCTGATTCTCAGGCTGGGGCAGGAGATGTACAAGATGAGTCTGGAGCATCTTGTGGTACAAGAAAGTAAGGAAGGGGCACCTGGGTGGCTCAGTCGGTTGAGCATCCGACATCGGCTCAGGTCATGATCTCACAGTTTGTGGGTTTGAGCCCCGCATCACGCTCTGTGCTGACAGCTTGCTCAGAGCCCGCAGCCGGCTTCAGATTCTGTGTCTCCTTCTCTCTCTCTGCCCCTCCCCGCTCATGCTCTGTCTCCTTCTGTCTCTCAAAAATAAATAAATGTTAAAAATAAAAAAAAAAAGAAAGTAAGGAAGTGCTTACGAAGTACACACACACACACACACACACACACACACACACACACATGGAGGGGTATGTCGAAGGGACACAAGAGCCAACAGAAAGAGCTCCCAATGGCCACAGCTGGGACAATCTGAGCAATAAACGAAATAACAGTATTGTATTATAACCCAGCATAAAATACATGTCCATGAGCCTATACTAATGGATATAAATGATTTAATAAATGAAAAAATAAATGGGGGAGAACAAACCTGTACTGAACCCCAAATAATTTATGTAAATAATCCCCTCTCAAGGAAGTGATGCATAACTTCTATCTATCATCTATCTATCTATCTATCTATCTATCTATCAATCATCTATCTTTATCAAGACAGCACAAGTGAGGAAGGGGCAGAGGGAGAGAGAGAATCCCAAGCAAGCTCCATACTGTCAGTGCAGAGCCTGACGCAGGGCTCAAACTTATGGACCGTGAGATCGTGACCCCAGCTGAAATCAAGTGTCAGATGGTTAACTGACTGAGCCACCCGGGCGCCACATCGCCCCACTGTTTTAAGTGTGGGGCGGGTATAATGACTTCCTTCCAAAGAGTTCAGTATGGAAAGGGAGAAAAATTAGAGCACGTGACAATCACTACCTGAGGTAGGTGACCAAACTGACATAACAGTGACAAGACATGTTGATAGCACGTGCCCCCTCTGCATTATGAAGTAATGAGAATGGCACTATACTCCTGGGGCTTCCTTCCTGAAACACATTACCCCAGTCTAACCATGCAAAAAGCATCAGAGAAGCCCAATTGAGGAATATTCTCGAAAATACCCAACGACTGGTATTTGACAAAAATGTCAAGATCATACAAAAAAAGGAAAATCTGAGAAACAGTCACAGCCAAGAGAAGCCTAAGGAGACGTGTCATGTGATGTCAGGAAAAGGGCAGCAGAAAAAGAACATTAGATAAAAACTGAGAACTATGAATAAAGTATGGGCTGTAGTTAATTTTAAAAATATGTATTAAAAGTATATATGTCCAAAGCAAAAAATAAATAAATAAAAGAACTTTTGGAAATTAAATTGTATTGGCAGAAATGAAAACTCTTAGTAGTAAACAGGTTGGGAGAATAAATTAAATCTCCTATTTAGTAAGAGCAAAAAAGATAAGATGCCCAATAAAAAACATAAGAAAGGAGAGGCTAGTCTAGTAGCTCCAACCTCTGAAATAAGGGAGGCCAGACACACATAAAGAAATCCACCAAAAAGTAATTCAAGGAAAGTTCCCAGAGTGGAGGGGCAGGACGTACAAGCCTGAAGTCAACACTAAGTAAGAAGATACCCAAGACCCCTTGCTGTGATATTTCAGAACACAGGGGGAGACAAAGAAGGAAATAAAAAGGTCCCCTGTATCAGAGTGACTTTGAAGTTCTTAAACTGTGAACAAGATAACAGAGTATCACGTTTACAATTCTGAAGAAAACATTTTTTTGGTGACCTAGAATTCTATGTGTAACTAATCCCCAGTCACATGTGAGGAATAATGCCATTTATTTCTCAAGGTCTCAAAAGTTTACCTCCCAGGCTCCTTTACTCAAGAAGGATGTATTCCACCAAAATGAAAAAAGGAAACTAAGAAGGAAGACATGAGATATGGGAAGAGGACAAGGGAATCCCTCAGAGGATGATGGAATGATCCCGGTACAGCAGCTCTGCTCCAGATGTGGAGGGCAGCTGAGCTGTCCTGCCTCAGTGTGACCTGAGAGGCAGACAGCTGGTCATCACCAAGACTCCCCCCACTACTTCCATTGGACCATTCTCCTAACCCAAGGGCAGATCACCCAGGAGAGCTTGGCCCAGATTCTCACCAGGACTTGGCTTGTTGTGACCGTGTGCTGCTGAGGGTATCTCCCCTCATGCTCTGCTTAAGACACACATATCACTCCCAGAAGTTCTCAGCTTTTCCCTGAGAGCCAGAGGGCCATGGCGGGCTCGGAAGTGGAAAGTACACGGCAGCCCATTCCTTCTGACCGTACCTCTGTTGGGTACCCGGTGCACACCTCAGCCTTGCCAGGCGCCCAGCTGTGGAGAGCCCTGTGTTTCCCCAGAGTCACTTGTGAGCTTGCTTGCCACTTCCCCAGAAGGGGCCTTGTTAGCTCCCAGTGAAGGGGAAGTCAGCCCCCGGACCCGGGAGAGTGCTCTCCTCACCCCACTCCTGGAGCTTCTGTCCAGCGGGGGCAGTGCTGCCCTCTCCTTGCACAGCTCGTGTGTGCTTGCCTTCTGTTTTTGAGACTAGGTGGTATATGACTTGGGGAGAGATACACAGGTAGAACTATAATGAAAAGCAAGAGACTGATTTGTACAAAAGTCAGAATGGTCATTGCCTCTTGGGTGTAAAAATGAAATGCGTCTCTCTAGGTCTTGTCCAGATAAAAATGTTCTGGCTAGTTCGTAAAGTCTCCTAACCTCTGAAATTGTAACGACCACGGTCTGGTTAAAAAGGCAGAAACCAGCACCAGTAGTATTTCCAGCAGGACTTATGCCCTGGTTAATCTGTGGGAAGGGCTGGTGGATGTGGGTTGGAGAGTGCCGCTGTGGCTCCTGGGCTCCTGCCAGCTCTTCAGAAGCGGGATTCTGGGGGTGCCTGGGTGGCTTAGTCGGTTAAGCATTCAACTTCCCCTGAAGTCATGATCTCATGATTCGTGGGTTCGAGCCCCATGTCAGGCTCTGTACTGACAGCTCAGAGCCTGGAGCCTGCTTCAGATTCTGTTCTTCAGATTCTGTTCTACAGATTCTCCTTCTCTCTCTGCCCCTCCCCTGCTCTGCTCTGTCTCTCAAGAATAAATAAACATTGAAAAAAATTTCTTTTAAAAAGCAGGATGCTGCTGTAGTTGCAGGAAGCCTCTGCTGGTGGCCCCCACTGTGGGGTAGGTGAATTTTAGGCAATATTGCCATGGCGAGTGCTTTGGGGCTAAGGGCCATGGCAGGACCTCCTATCTGCTGAAGCCACACTTCTGTCTGCTTCTGCCAGGGGAGAAATAAACAACATGATTTCTCAAAAACAATATGACTTCTAAAGTATCTTCCAAATCTTCCATGATGCTTCTCACTGGTGGAATTTAACCTGGAAATGTAATTCCCAGGTTTCCAAGTCTTGTGATACAGGGGACAGCATAGAAGAGGATGGAAAAGTTAATGAGTAGCCCACAGATAATTCTGAACAAAGGTCTGATGCTATACTAGAGCTACTCAAACCGACCAGTGGTCATGAGGACATAGTGGTCATGAGGACAAGCCTCTGGGAGAGCCACTTTCATTGGGAGCCTAAAGTCAGACCCCACAAGCCTTCAGAACCCTATCTCTAGCTTCTGATCTTCCTGCCTGATTATATCAATAAAATCGGTGACCAAGATAGACTCATGGAAATAAAAAAGTATACATTAGAGAGTTTCACATGCCTGCATGATGCTTTCAGGTTCTGGGCAGCCATCTGAAAGAGCATCACGTGGTCCAGCCCCCTCCAACAGCTCTTCAGTGGACTCAATGAAGAGTCTCAAACATCCTGCATTTTGTTTCATCGTGTAAAATAAACAGTCTTCATTTTCATACAAGAAGGACACAGGTCACAAGTGTGGGCACAGCACCATGGGCTACCAAGAAACAGGGCTTGGGGTGCCTGGGTGGCTGAGTGGTTTAAGTGTCTGACTTTGGCCCAGGTTGTGGTCTCATGGTTCGTGGGTTCGAGCCCTAAATCGGGCTCTGCACTGACAGTGCAGAGCCTGCTTGAGATTCTCTCTCTCTCCTCTCTCTCTGCCCCTCCCCTACTCATGCTTTCTCTTTTTCTCAAAATAAATAAACTTCAAAAGAAAGAAAGAAAGAAAGAAAGAAAGAAAGAAAGAAAGAAAGAAAGAAACGGGGCTCACTCCCACCAGACACTGCTGAGTTCCTGTTTTGAGAAGCCCTCACAATCCAAGTACACAAAAAGAATGAGAATAACAAAAATCCAAATGCACAAGCCAAAAAAGAATTGTACTGTCTTTATTGTCTTAAAATTGCATAGTATCTTGATTGTGCACGCTTTTAAACAGAGGGCAAGATAGCCCACTTGAAAACTACTTTCTTGCATGGGATATTTCAAGCTGTTTTACTATAGGTAGAAGCAGGGACCAAAAATGCTGCCTGGGCTTAAAAAGAACCATGATCAAATTTAACAGAAGTTGGAGAGTCAGAGGGATTTATAGGAGAAGAATCTGTCAAAGGACATTGAGATTTTGAAAGGATTTACAGGAGGCACAGGGAAATGGTGGGAGGGCTTCCCTGACGTCAGGGGACTGGGATTCAGGGGCAGCCAAGAGAGGGCAGGAGAGGAGAGAGGAGTGCAGGGAGGCAATGCCTTGTGCTCAAATCTGAGATGAATGCCCTCTGCCAGGAGGCTGGGGTGCATGGTCTGGGCATTACATTGGCTACAGAAAGCCACATACTAGAAAAATAACTTAAAAGCTATACAATCATCATTATAAATATTTTGTCTTTCAAAACTAACTAGCGTTGGTTACAAAAAGGTTCACAGTTACTCTGAAGAGAGCTGTGTCTCTATTGCACAGTAGTGGAAAAGTCCGCTCTGATCCCCATGTGTAAACAATGATTCCCTTCTCCTCTGGCGACTTCAGGACACAGAGAAACAGTATCTGCTGTGAGCAAAGCACTTGGGTACAAGGCACGTGAAAGCTTGTCAAGTTCTACTGGGATCTACTTGGAACACACAGAACGCCTGCTGTTCTTCTCACTTGATGTCACCGGGACAGGCCTTGAACCACACTGCAGGTGGTGATGGCCTTCTCGGGCTCTTGTTCTCTATTCCACTGTTACAGACTTGGCCAGATTTCTGGGGAAGTCGACCTGCAACGATACATAGAAAGGAGCTGCTCAGGAGCCCACAGATCCCAGCAACCTGCTGTATTATAAAGCCTATTATTGGGGTACTTGAAGACGAGGTGATGGGTGTTCCCGGTCACCTTTGACCATGAGCCCCTGGAGACCTGCATCTTGGAAGCATTCCTTACTCCAGGAACTTCACTCAACTATAGAAGGTTTAGTTCATTCAATATACATTTATTGTGCACCTGACATGTGTCATGCTGTGTTAACCCTATTAAAAGGATATGATGCATGCTATTAAAATGCTAACTCAGCTTGTCCTGTTCACATTTCTTGGAAGGAGACACACTAAATCCATGAGGCTCATTAGTTCAGGGTGGGGGCTGAGAGGAAAATGTGATGGGAGATGGTTGATATGGTAGGCTTCAACTTTATCTGCAGTGTCTTATATTGCTTAGTTATTTTAATTTTAATTTTTTTAATGTTTATTTAATTTTGAGAGACAGAGAGAGACAGAGAGACAGAGAGAGAGAAAGAACACGAGTGAGGGAGGGGCAGAAAGAAAGGGAGACACAGAATCCGAAGCAGGCTCCAGGCTCTGAGCTGTCAGCACAGAGCCTGACGCGGGGCTCAAACCCATGAACCGTGAGATCATGACCTGAGCCGAAGTGGGATGCTTAACTGACTGAGCCACCCAGGCACCCTTATTTGGCTCTTGTTTTTAAAAGAGAAACAGGGGTGCCTGGGTGACGCAGTCGGTTAAGCGTCCGACTTCAGCTCAGGTCACGATCTCGCGGTCCGTGAGTTCGAGCCCCGTGTCGGGCTCTGGGCTGATGGCTCAGAGCCTGGAGCCTGCTTCCGATTCTGTGTCTCCCTCTCTCTCTGACCCTCCCCCGTTCATGCTCTGCCTCTCTCTGTCTCAAAAATAAATAAACGTTAAAAAAAAAAAACTTTTAAAAAAAAAAAAGGAGAAACAAATAGGACAAAATGTTAGCCGTGGCAGTTCTGGATTTGTATACCACCAGGTACTTGTTACATTGTTTTCTGTAAGGTTATGTATCTTCAAAAGCTTCTCAAAATACAATTGTAATAAAACTATTTCTATATGCAGTGAATTGTAGGTTCTTCCATACTTGTTGGTGGTTCTTTTCTGGAACATAAATTGATGATATATGTTTGGAGTTTCAAGGGGCACCTGGGTGGCTCAGTCGGTTAAGCATCTGACTTCGGCTCAGGTCATGATCTCATGGTCTGTGAGTTAGAGCCCTGCGTTGGGCTCTGTGCTGACAGCTCAGAGCCTGGAGCCTGCTTCAGATTCTATGTCTCCCTCTCTCTCCCTGCCCCTCCCTGGATTGCACTCTCTCTTTCTCTCTTTCAAAAAGAAACATTAAAAAAAAATTAAAAAAGGAGTCTCAAAATGTTGAATCATTTGCTAGACTGAGGAGATATCTTAAATGTGGGAGGAAGATGTACATGCAAAGATGTTCACTGCAATTGTGATTTATGCAGATATTCTCCCAAATCAGCAACAGTTTAAATAATAGAAGACCGGCTAAGTCATTGTTATAATCCATGTTATAAGACCATGTTGGGATATTGTGCAATGATTAAATGTTGCTTACATGAAACTCAAGATGTAAGAAAAAACTTGTAAATACACTCAAAAGGAAAGTGTAAAATGTCATCCTTGATATACTGTCAAAAATGTTAAAAAATCCACATGCACAAGGAAAAGACTGGAATAAATGATTAAATTTGCTAATTAACATTGCCTCTCTGAGTGATGAGTTTAATGATATGGTCTTCGTAATCTTGCAGTCCCAACTTGTTTTCAAGGGATAGAAGTTACTTTAAAAACAGAGTTGTTTTAAATGAAATTACCTTTCCTATGAATATTTACACCAAATAAGCATTTAAGAACAAAATCAGGAGCGCCTGGGTGGCTCAGGTGGTTAAGGGTCTGACTGTTGATTTTGGCTCAGGTCAGGATCTCACAGCCCCATGTCGGGCTTTGTGGAGCCGGCTTGGGATCCCCTGTCCCTCTCTCAAAATAAGTAAATAAACTTAAAAAAAAAAAAAAAGAAAAGAGTCAGACTCTGGGGTTATGCTTTTCCCCTCTGGGGGATTCGGTGCGATTTTAGACATACGTCATATCCTCGGAGAACAGCCAGGTGGAAGGACAGGAGCTGCAGCGGAATCACACTCAGGATACCCTGGAGGCAGTCCACTGTGTGGGGCAGCTCGATCGTTTTATACGCAAACTTGGAACTCTCAGTGTCGTCCCTGGAGCACAGTATGATCGGCCGACCCTAGAGCAGGGAAATAGGATCACAATGGGCAGGTGGTCTCTGAAAGCAGCAACCCCTCACATACCAGCAGTTTCTGAGGTCAATCTTATTGAGGGGATAACAGTCCTCTTTTGCTTTTGTGGAATTATGTGTGAGGTGATGTGCACGACCAGTGTGAGGGGCAAGGTGTTTGATGCTGTTTGGTGAGTTCCTCTCCCTTCCGTGGTAGGATGACTGCCATTCTGAGCCATTCATCCAGCACCCATTTGTTGAGTGGCTTCCATGTGCCTTGCCAAGGGCAGGGCATGCCCACTCCTCACTCTGAGGGGACTCATAGCTGAGTGGTAGAAAATAAAAATGTAAACAAGCCAACCAATGAGTAACGATGAATTCCAGATGAATGCCAGAAAGGCAATAAAACATGGTAATGTGATTGGGAGACACTGGTGAGGTCTGGGAAGCCCTCTCTTAAAAGGGGATGTTTGGACTAAGACGTGAATAACCACAGACCAATTCTCTGAAAGAGGTGGGAAGCACATTCAGGGCAGAGGGAATAGCCAGAGCAGAGGTTCAGAGGCAGAAATCAGCTGGGCTCCTTCAGCTTGGGACACAGAAGGAAGGGGCCACATAATGCCGGCTTGTGGTCACTCTTGTTTTGTGGGAAGCCACCGGGAGGTTTCAAGCAAGGCAGTGAAGTGATTTGTGTTTTATACCTTCTCTCTGGCCACTGTGCCAAGCCAGGCATGGCTGCCACTAGCTCAAGGGCATTGTTGGACTTCACCTCCCTATAACTTCATGAGCCCTCCCAGGATGGATCTGTGGGGCTTTGCACTCCCATCTCAGGGCAGCTCCACGCCTGGAATCTGGGGCAGCTGGGGGCAGTCTGGGTCACAAGGTTTCACTGAAGAGCCATTGTGCACGTGGCCACAGGCTGGCCAGTCATTTCTGAATGTGTGTGCCCCTCAGGAGGGGGCCTAGGAGAGAGCACGTGATCACACCTGCTCAGTGGTAGGGCTGCTCATAACCAGTGCTGGCCGACAGTGGGTGAGGTGGGCTTGTGTGGGAGAGGACAGGAGAGAAGGGGACCCTGGCCCAGCTGAGAGCTCTCACCTGGCGGGCTGTGACCTGCTGCAGGGCATTCTGGCATTTGGCAAAGCAAGGGTCCTTCATGATGACCATGATGACGGGCATCTGCTTGTCAATCAGTGCCAAGGGTCCGTGCTTCAGCTCCCCCGCCAGGATGCCTTCTGAGTGCATGTAGGTTATCTCTTTAATTTTCTAGGGAAACACAAGGCGGGGTCAGTGTGACACTGGACAGACAGGGGGCTGGAGCAGATCAATCAGAGAGGGGAGGAAGGGGAGCTGTGGGAGGGATGAATCCAGAAGGCAGGGAGCTGAGGGCTGCAAGGCGGATGAATGCATTAGGTGGTCAACAGCACTGAGGGCTGCTGGCAATGCCAGGCCCAAGGGAGAGGGCTGGCTGCTGTCCAGAGCATGCACAAGGCCCAGCACGCAGCCTGTGTCCCCCAGACCAGCCCCCAGCACAGCCACCACCCTTGGATAGACAAGTCAATGTCGATCTGGCTCTTCCTTCTGCTATGTGACTAACCCGTGGCCTCCCCACATTTATAAATTGTAATGATGGCACTGTATTCTATCTAGAAATACCTTTCTTCAATTATCCGATAGATCATCCCCCCGAATCTAGACCATTAATAACTTCCAAAGGGACGCTCCAATTTACTTATGAGGCAAAATCACACACATCAGGCCGTTACTAGAATTTCCCCCTATGTTCAGGAGATCCGTTTCTATTCAGTTCCCGTTAAACCTATGTCACTGAACTGCTGAGTGTCTAGTAAAATATTTCTCAGCTCCCCTAGAACTATTTATTTGGGGGGGGGGGAGCAGGACACTGTCAGGAGTGTGGGTGACTCCGCCCTGAATGCCACAGACAGCTGGAGTGCTGGCCCCCAGGAGACCACAGAGGGACCATTGATGTGTGCCAGGAGCAGCGTCAAAGCTTCTTTCTTTCCCCCCAAGACTGACTGGGAGCTGCAGTTGAATACGCATCTTTCAGCAGCGCGCTGGGGGCACTGCAGCTGAGCCCCCCCCCGACCCCCTGCACCAGGCGGCAGAGGCATGGGGGGAGTTGAAAGTGTACTCCACCCAGCCCCCTGCAGCGACCTGCTCCCTACTAAGAGGAGGGGAGCCAAGCTGGGTCAGGAAGGATGCCCTTGCCCGGGTACCAATGGCTGCCTCACCTGTGACCCTGTCTCCCGTTTTCTTTGGTTGGGCAGTCCCATCCACAAGCAGCAAGCAGACAGTGAGTGTAGGCTCAGCCCCCTGGACAGCACTGTCTCACCCTCTCTGTGGCTCTGTGGTCCTGGAACCTGCCCCTTACCCAGCTCTCTTACTCAGGTTTGGCTCTTTACTGCCGCAGCGGGACAAAACAGCCAGTTAAAAGTTTGACAAAAGCAGGGCCTTCAGAGCTCACTCCTTCAGGATCTCTGCATCCCCTTGGAAGTTTGAGGGGTAACAGGGAAACTCCACAGAGAGCCTGCCCCGCAATTCTCATCGGCCTGAATCCTCCCGCACAGTCTGCTTGTGGTCGTGGAAATAACCCAAGGCCACATGGACCTGAGTTTGAATCTCAGACCAATCACTCCCTCCTGAGCAAGATGAACCTTTGGGGGTCCAGTTCCCTCCTAGGTGAAATGTGGACAATAACTGCCAGCCTCTCAGAAGACGCTCATGAGGAACGAATGGACCATCCCAGATGGAGCCTGGTGCAGGTTGACACCTCAGGGGCTCACCCAAGGGTGCCCTGCCCCTTTCTCCTCAGGAGATTGGGAGCGTCCATCTCAGGATCCCCAGGGCCCGAACAGGTCATGAGTTGGTGCTTGATGCAGCCTCACACAGGTGGCAGCAAGTCCCCAAACGCTCCCCTCCCCTAGCCCAGCGCCCTTCCCCCGTTCCCGCTGGTGTCTCGAGGTGTCTCCCATGTCTGCCCTCATGCCCAGGCTGGTGGAGGTGGGGGGGGGTGCGCAAAGGAGGCTCACCAGGGCTCCTTCCAGGCATGTGGCATAGTTATAGCCCCGTCCCATGACCAGGAGTGACCTCTGGGTGTAGAGCTCCAGGGCCAGGTCATGAATCTTCTCGTCCAGCGACAGCACTTCCTTAATCAGCCCTAAGCCGCAAACACAGTGAGGGGTTGTGAGTCACACAGATTTTACAGCAAGATTCACAAAGAAAAATCATGGTGTATAAGACATAGTTTTGGAATTCACACCACTTAATACACTTGGCTTCCTTGCCTCGGTTTAAAAAGGATTTTAAATGTAAGAGCGCCTGGGTGGCTCAGTCGGTTAAGCATCTGACTTCAGCTCAGGTCATGATCTCACAGTTCGTGGGTTCAAGCCCCATGTTGGGCTCTGTGTTGATGAGCCTGGAGCCTGCTTAGGATTCTGTGTCTCCCTCTCTCTCTGCTTCTCCCCCACTCTGTCCCCCCCCCTCAAGAATAAACATTAAAAAAAGTTAAATGTAGATTTTGGGCAATAACTTGCGGGATTTGCCTGGGTTTTGTTGGGTGGCAACTCATATTTACGTTCATACTTTCTTGAGCATGTAAGATAAGCAGTGAGGTGTTATTTCTAGCTCCATTTTACAGGTAAGGCAACGGAGGCTCAGAGAGGCTAAGTCACCAGGTGGAAAGACACAGAGCTGACACTCCAAATTAATGCCCCCCCCCCAATCCAGGCCACATGCTAAATCTAGAGACAATGCCCAGTGTAAGATGGACCAGTGTTTCCCAAACTTTTTGTTCTCAGGACTTCTTTATTCTTAAAAATTACTGTGAATCCCTAAGAGCCATTATTTTTGTTGGTTCTGTCTCTCAATGTTTACCAGATTAGAAATTGAGAAAAGTAAAGATATTTGTATTCATTCATTTAAAAGTAACAATAAACCTATTACACATCTTTAAAAATTAGTGAGAATAGTAGTTTTAAATTTTTGGAGATTTTTTAAATGTCTGACTTTTTAACAAAGACAGATTCTCATATCTGTTTCCTCATTCAAACTCTCATGATACATTTTTTTTTGGTTGAAGTATAGAAGAAAATCCAGCCTCACAGAGATTTGTAGTTGGAGAAGGGAGGAGTATTTAAATAACTTTTTCAAAAAATTGTGAATGTTCTTCTCTGATATTACACGAAACTCAAGAAATGGTCATTTCTTTTTTTTCTAATTAGTTAATTAAGTAATCTCTGCAGGCTTAAACACATGACCCTGAGATCAAGAGTCACATACTCTAGTGACTGAATCAGCCAGTCTGGAGAAACAGTAATTTCTTAAAAGAGTAGTTGCAAATGTAGAATTTGAAATCATCTCAATAAGCTTTTCCTACCTTGTTACATTAAAACTTTTATTTTTTTTTTAAGTTTATTTACTGTGAGAGAGAGGAGAGACAGACAGACAGAATCCCAAGCAGGTTCCACACTGTCAGTGCAGAGCCTGAAATGGGGCTTGAACTCACCAACTGTGAGATCATGACCTGAGCCAAGATCAAGAGTCTGACACTTAACCGACCGAGCCACCCAGGCACCCCTATTGCATCTATTTAATTTTTTTTAATGTTTTATTTTTGAGAGAGAGAGAGAGACAGAGCATGACTGGGGAGGGACAAGCAGAGAGGGAGACACAGAATCGGAAGCAGGCTCCAGGCTCTGAGCCATCAGCACAGAGCCCAACATAGGGCTTGAATTCACAAACCACAAGATCACGACCTGAGCCGAAGTCAGATGCTTAACTGGCTGAGCCACCCGGTGCCCCAATCTTGCATCTATTTAAATGGATGTTTTACATGGTGTATAATTTTGTCACATCATGCATTGACCATCTGGAAAACATAGGTTGACTGAGTTATGCAAATCTTCTAAAAATGGACACACTTCATCATAAAATATTTTTTAGAAATCACATATGCTAAAGTCACCATGGCTTCATCAGAGTTGTGTTTAAGTGTGGGAAGTGGTCGAGCTCATGCTGGCAGCTACAAGTTTTCCCAAATCCTAAATTTCACTGGAGAGCTTGAAGTTTATCACTGGCAACAAATACTGTCAGTTTTTCTTCTTTAGAGTGGCAGGCTAACTTTGTTCATTTTTGAGAAAACATCTGCCAAGTACTCTAATCAGCTTGTTACTCAAACAATCCCAGGATGCTTTTCTTGGAAACAGAATACTAAAGAGTGTTGCGATTTACTAAGACTAATGCATTTTACTGCCTCGTGAAGAAGTCCTTGAGTGAAGTGGGGTGTGTGGAGGCATGTGCTAAGGTGCCAGCGGTAGCCACCGCTGCCTTTGCAAATGTCCACACGGCAAAAAAGGCAAACACATCTTATTTGTTATAAATAGCATGTTTACTGTGAAAATAGTAATAGGACCTGCAGACCACATCTTGAGAACGGCTGACTTAGACATCAGGATAGAGTCCTGTTTTCGCACTGTTGGTACCTGGCTGAAGGTGAAGACCAGTTTTTTGTCAGTAAATTTTCAGCATGTTGTGTGGGCCAGATTCAGATCTCTAGCCTTTGTATGATTAGATGCTGGCTTTCCCTCACTGCCTTCTCTGGGGTTTGCCCCTGGCTCCCAGGATGGACCCAGTGCCTACCCCATCTCTGGAAGGGGCTGTCCCACAGCCTTGTGACCATCCTGCCCCCCGCATTTCATGTCAGCCAAGGGGTGAGGTCTGTTTCATTTTGCAATCTCAGGGCTGCACAAAGAAAACCCAATAGGTCTCTCTCCTTCCCTGGAGAGCAAGTGTCTGAAGGAAAGGAGCTGTTATCTCCTTGGCCCTCAGGATGACACACAGGACAGGGCACACCAGTGGGCGAATGATGGAAACCATTGTCCTCCCTAAAAGCTTGCTATTCAGTGTGATAAACACTGCATCTCACCGACTACAATAGATGGGAGGGACCCAGCCAAAGAGGGAAGTTTGGGGAGACTGACGGAGCACTCCGGTTCAGGAAAAGGCTCAGGGCCATCTGCTCCTTCTCAGATATTTCCTGAGCACCTACTCCATGCCTGCCCTGGCTGGATATCAGCAGTGACCCTGACAGTTAGGGTTATATGCTCACTGGGCTGACATACTCATTGGGAGACAAGCCAGCACACTGGAGGACAGGTAATTTCATACCATGGCACACGCTGTAAAGAAAAGAAATGGGCTAACATTTCACGGCTGGGGCAGGGGGTTAGTTAGGATAGCAAGGAAGGGTTCCAGGAGGTGACATCTGAACTGAGACTTGAATAATGAAAAGCCATCAGTTGTATGGAGAGCTGGAGGAAGAGGGCTCCTGTAAAGGAAAGGGTCAGTGCAAACGTCCTGTGGTAGACAGCTTGGTATTGCTGAGGATCAGAAGGTCAATGAAGGAGCCCAGGGAGGGGAAGGAGACTGGGATGAGGTCAGAGGTGGCAGGGGTCCAGTGTGCAGTGTTCAAGGACCCGGAGAGGAGTGAGGACTTTAATCTTGGCCCAGTGGGAGCTTCTGGAGGCATTTCGTGGACAGTCTACTGGATTTCAAAATAAGGAAAGTTTCATTCTGAAACATACCAGGTAAAGACTGTAAACCATGGATGATCTCTCGCCTTCTGTTTTGCAGTGAAATGCGGTCTTCAGACATCATCAAACCAAACATCACCAGGGAGATGAACTGACTGGTATAAGCCTGTGGATAAAACGGTGACTCTGGCAGAGCAGGGGCGAATGTGTGCATGTGAACCACGCAGGAGGAGACAGATTGTTGGGAGTGCCCCCTCCCCAACCCACAGCCTCCTGTCCACCCATCTGGTCGAAGCCCTCCCTCAGGACACATGCAGGAGGTGACTACCTTGGTGCTGGCCACGCCGATCTCTGGTCCTGCGTTGATGTGGACACCGCAGTCGGTCTCTCGGGAGATGGAACTGCCCACGGTGTTGGTGACGCCCACGGTCAGGGCCCCACGGTCCTTACAGTAGCGCAATGCCAGGAGGGTATCTGCGGTCTCACCTGCCACACGGGCCCCACTTTTCAGCCATGTGTTCTCAGGAGCGTGGCTCTGCCAGTTCAAACCCCCTGTCCCCCAACTCATTTACTCTTTTATGCAGAAATCAGGGCCCACAGGCAGCCGGCGTGTGCTCAGAAAGGAAAATGCACACTCAACCATGTTTCCGGTGGATTCTTGGATTCAAGATTCAGCTGCTATTTATGTGGGAAGCACTTTCTCATCCGCTTATGTCATGGAACTCTCCTGGCAACCCCATGGGGCCATTGTCCCCATTCTCCCCGTGAGGATGAGATCCCCAGAGATGGAAGAAACCAAAGCCTTGCTCCTTCAGGGCCATGCAGCTGTGGGCGACAGACTGGTGCCAACCCAGGTGAGCCAGGTGCCCAGCATCCTTTCTAGGACTTTAAGCTGCCTTCTTCAGAATGTGCTGAGATTTAACATTTAAAAAGCAAGAATGTGAGGAGCTTGGCTGGCTGAGTCGGTTGAACGGTTGAGCATCCAACTTCGGCTCAGGTCATGATCTCATGGTTCATGATCGCATGGTTTGTGAGTTCAAGCCTTGCATGAGGCTTGCTGCTATCAGCACAGAGCCCACTTCAGACTCTCTGCCTCTCTCTCTCTGTCCCTCCCCTGCTTGTGCTTGCTCTCTCTCAAAAATGAATAAATATTTAAAATAAATAAATAAATACAAATAAAAAGCAAGAATGCAAGGCGCCTGGCTGGCTCAGTCAGAAGAGCATGTGACTCTTGGTCTCGGGGTGATGAGTTCCAGCCCCACACTGGGTATAGAGATTAAGTAAATAAATAAAATTTAAAAAAAGCAAGAATGCCACTAAATGGCATTTCTCCAATAGATCTAACATTGCTTTAAAGCAAAACACTTCTGCAGCCTGCCAGTGTGAACTCAAAATTATTTTTATAACTAAGCTACTTAAATAGATTCACAAATAAGCCAGCACAAGCACCCTGTATTTGTAAGCCTTGAAACCTCAAACTAAATTAAATACAGTCCGATCATAAAATTAAACCCATCAAGGGGCTCCTGGGTGGCTCAGTTGGTTAAGCGTCTGACTCTTCATTTCAGCTCAGGTCATGATCTCATTGGTTCATGGGCTCGAGCCCCATTTCGGGGTCTGCGCCTGGTGGGATTCTCCCTCTCTCCCTCGCTCTCTGCCCCTCCCCCACTTGTGCATGCATGGGCTCCCTCTCTCTCAAAATAAATAAACAAACAAACAAACAAACAAAATGAAGTCACACAGCAGCACATGGCTACAAGTTGTCAGCCGGAGGGTGAGTGTGTCTGTATTCGTTTTTCTTAGTTTGTCATGGAAATGGAAATGGGTCTTCAAAATTCAAACCGGAAGCAGTATTCGAAGTCCCAGTGGATATTAGAGCATTGCTGTTAATGTTTTAATTGTGATAATGACATAACGGTTATGTTTTTTTTTTTTTCTTTTACCATTTAGAGATCCATTCTGAAGTATTTGTGGAGCAACATGATGTCTGGGATTGACTTCAAAATAACCCAGGGGAGGGGACAGGTTAATGTGGATCTGGATGACACAAACTCTGCTCAGCTGATCGTTGCTGAGAATAGGCAGTTCCTTATGTAAATCTCTCTACTTTTACAGAGATTTGGAATTTTCCATAATTAAAATGTTTTAAAAATCCTTCTGGAGGTCATAGAAAGTCCAAGCATGTGGCCATGAATCACCTCCCTGACTCTCTGCCCAGCCTGACTGGAGCAGGTGCCCACGTTTAGAGTTAGGATGGCACCCAGGCAGGGTTTACTGAGGGTGTGCTGGGCCTACACCTGAGCAAGGTCTCTCAATGCATCTCCTGCTGGACAGCATGGGAACTGCAAAGCATCCATATAGTTGTTGAAGTGACACTCAACCAGCAGAATTTTGAAGAACTTTCTCTCTTTGAAATAAACCCGGCACCTATGTATAAGCACTTTGGTGAGTGGTCCCTTAAGTTCTGGACTTGGAATGGCAGGAGGAGGGAGAATTCTTGGTCGCATGGCTCCCCCCTAAAATGAGACAGTGACTGATGGCTCTGAGGGTCAACTGAGAAGAGAGTTTGGCACATGCTCAGTGTGCAGAGAACTCTACTGGATGAAGGAGGGAAGGAGATACATGGTGTGTTACCAAAAGGACAGAGCCCTGAGATGAACTCACGCAAACCCGTATTCCTTACCTGACTGGCTTATGAAAAAGCAAACGTCATCCCTGAACACAGGTGTGTTCCTGTCCAGAAAATCACTGGCGAGTTCAACCATCACAGGGAGCTCAGTCAGTTCCTCCAAAACTTGCCGTGTCTGAAGCCAACAAGAATGGGGACCAAAGTCAGTCACAGACACTACAGAGACACAGGCAGCTGGGCTTCTGGGGACAGTTTTATGAAGTGGCACCTCTGGGTCCTCGTGGTGAAGGGAATTTCAGACGTGCACGGGCCACACTGCAGGAGAAAGGCTCTCATGTTGGCTTGTGGGCACCAAATTTGGGAGGTCAAACACATGATGGCATTTAAGACACATCTTGTCCTGGGCTGCTGCTCCCTACCCAGCGCTATCGAGGGCCCAGTGCCTTGGACTTACAGCCACTGCGGCGTGGTAACTGGTTCCACAGCCAATCACGATGAGCCGTCGGCATCGTCGAATCTCCTTCAGGTGATCCTTCAAGCCACCCAGGAGCACTGTGGGGCACATGCAGGGCATTAGTGCTAATCCCACACAGGGACGCGCCTCAACCTAGGGCATGGATGGGGGATTACCTGTGTTGGTCTCAAAATTCACCCGACCTCTCATAGTATTGAAAACTGATTCTGGCTGTTCGAAGATCTCCTTCTGCATAAATGCACTGAAGTTACCTGGTCAAATAAACACCAACAAAGCAGGTCAATTTTAATTCAGTTGTTTTACCACTGCTTAACTTCCAATCAAGATGGAAAGCTGATATGCAGTTTAGTGTCAGTGACACATGGGAAGGCCACTGCACATTACCAAGGGCGTCCCAGGGGCCGTCCCACCTGATTCTCCTGGTAACAAGTGAGAGGCAAACAGGTCAGATAAGATTACTATCTCCAGTGTGCATATCAGACCCTGCAGCTTGAAGGAGCAAAAGAAGTAAGAAACAAATATGTGGCTGGTCTTTCTGGGGCAATACTCCTCTCAGCAGGGGCAGAGGAAAGGAAAATGCTTTACTTCCAAAAACCAACCTACTTAAGGAAGTACAAAAGAAGTAAGCCCTGAGAAATAGGCAATTTTATTTTATTTTTTTAATTTTTTTAAACATTTATTTTTGAGAGAGAGAGACAGAGTGTGAGAGGGGGAGGGGCAGAGAGAGAGGGAGCCACAGAATCTGACGCAGGTTCTAGGCTCCAAGCTGTCAGCACAGAACCTGACGCGGGGCTCGAACCCACAAACTGTGAGACCATGACCTGAGCCGAAGTCGGACACTTCACCGACTGAACAACCCAGGTGCCCTGGCAATCTTCTTTTCAACAGATGCCCTCCGAGCTTCTGTATTAAATAAAAACCTTTTCAGCCAACACATGCATTTCCAGGGCTCTGATTTGAATGGAACTGGATGACATCAAAGGGATGATCTGGCCGCAACGGGTTAAGGCCCCTGACAGGTGTTGTGCCTCAAGCTTTGGAAGCATTCACAGACAGGGTGGGAATGTTCCAAACACTGCAGTGTTTCCTGTCTGCCACCTTTAGCTGGGGACTTGACAGAGAGTGCCATAAAGCAAACAAGACAAGTGAGGAGGGTCAGGGAAGAGCTCTCTGACTGGGCGATGATCAAGGTAGAATGACCAAAAGTAATCAGTCAAGTACAATGACCCTCAGGTGAGTAAGCACTTGGCCTGCCTAAGTAACAGTGAGGTGGTTGGAGAGGGGGCAGGGCATAGTGGGAAAAGGGTAGAGTGAGGTGGGGCCAGGTTGGGCATGGGGTATTGTGGGCTGTGGCAGGAAGCGTGGATTTTATTCTCAGAACAGTGGGTGGCCATTGGAGGGTTTTAAGCAGCTGGATAAAAAGGTCTGATTCACATTCCTAAATGTTTACCCAGGCTGCCCTGTGGAGAAGGGGGTGTAGGGAGACAGGCTCTCCTCGCAAGGAGGAAATAGTCCACAGACCCCTGTTATTGCAGGCCTCTGACCCAGAGAAGAAATGTCTGGGTAGAAGAATGTGTCCCAGAGAGTTAGTAAAGGGAGGCAGTTGATGGACTTGTCAGATCAAGCAGGGAGACCTAGTGCCTTTATATAGTCAGGAACTCCTGCTGGGGGAGCGGGACCAGGCTTCCCGCATCCCCTGGGCTGGGCAAGCCACAGAGCACCTGCAACGCCACCCTAATGGCCACGGCAGGTAGGAGGGCTGTGGCACCTATTCAGGGTAGGACAGAGAGTCTCAGGAGCTCCCCCATCGAGCACCTGCCCCCCCCCAAGGCCGCTGCACACGGACCCTCAAAGGACACCTGCCTTTCATGATTTGCTGCAGTTCCATCTGCAAGGTCTGGATGGCTCGAGATGGGTCATCACTAGCTGAACGCTTGACCCGGTGAATAGAGAGCTTCCCATCAGCCACTGCGGCGATGTCGTCATCCTCGAGGAAGATGACTCGGTTGGTGTGTTCTATGATAGCACTGGAGCAAGGGAAACACGGGCATCACAGACGGGGCCTGCACGTGCTTGACAGCTACAAGGCAGTCACTCACTTGCCTCCCCAGTATGGGTCCCCATCAGTAGCATCAGATGGCATTTTAGGAGGGACAGGGACACTACACTATACACATCAATTCACACCTTCCTCCTTCCCCCCAGAATTGTTTTGAATCCAGTCTCAGACATCACATCATTTCATCTGTAAACATTTTAGCTTCTATCTCTAAAAGAGAGGGAAAAATTTTAAACCCACAATACCATCATCACATCTAAAATTAGTAGTTATTCTTTCATATCATCAAATATCCAGTATGTTCAGATTTCCCCAGTAATCTCACAGATGGCCTTTTACGACCGTTTTCTTCAAATCATAATCCAGACAGTGTCACCTTTGGAGAATGCTTGGGAACCAACACATTACTCTAAATCGGAACAGGAAAGAATGAAACATTTATCTTGCTTTTTAAACTGATCTGATCTTTCAGAATAACCACATTGTTCATGAAGGCAAATTTATGGATGGACTACAGCTAATAAATAAGGAATGACAGCATCAGAATAGTCAATTTATGGACTCCTAATACTAATAGTTCTAAGTAAGGACCATGAAGTGCTCTGCTGAAACCAAGAGGTGAAAAGCAGAGAGCAGCTTTACAATCGATGGGTGAGGCTGTCTGGCGCATGAACCCCCTGATCAATCTTAACAGCATAAAAAGACAGACAATGAGACATATATGCTTCCTGATAGAAGGACACACCACCATCTATGAAGCCGTCTTGCCAAAAAATCAAACCAGAAGGAGATCAAGTTTGTAGACACCTGTGAACGCCAGTGCGCGGGAAATGCAGTGGGCAGGGGAACGTGTTAAATGACACCATGGGGGATTCTCTCAGCAAAATCCAGACAGTGGGAAAGTCATCAGGACAAATGACTCAGTTTCATAACACACACACACACACACACACACACACACACACACACACACTCCCTGCAAGGAAAAAGGGATAGTTTAAAAGCAAAGTAAAAAATACGTCCACCAATGAAATGTGGGGTCATTATGCTTATTTATTTATTTATTTATTGAGAGAGAGAGAGAGTGAGTGCAGGAGGAGGGCAGGGGCAAAGAAAGAGGGAGAAAGAGAGAATCCCAAGCAGGCTCCGTGCTGTCAGCATAGAGCCCAAGGCAGGACTGGAACTCATGAACTGTGAGATCATGACCTGAGCTGAAATAAAGAGTTGGATGCTTAACTGACTAAGCCACCCAGGTGCCCCATTGTGCTTATTTTTATAATAACTTTGTATGGAAAGTAATGATAATTTTTGTCTTGCAAAATGGCAATACAAAGTTTCTTTTAAAAATAAATGGCGTTAGAAAAGTTGGTAGGTGAAAAAGCAAACTAATCAATAGCACAAGTGGTACATAGTTATGGTCAAAAATAAAAAACAAATAAAAAACAAAACCATGAAGGTGGCACTTATAAGACCATGGGAGAAAAAAATCCTCATTCCACCAAGTGCCACACCCACACCTGCCCTGTGCCAAAAAATGAACATTTATAATTCCTGATGTAAAGTTAAAGAAAGAAGTGGCCACATTCCATGGCCCTAAGAAAGGTGTCTCTAGACAGATGCTCAGGAAGACAGACTTCTAAAGAAGGATGGGAAACCACCGCACTGGAAAAAAATACTTTGAACAGTATACATGCATTGTTTAAACAGTAGAAAACACAGAATAATAAGAGGAAGAAAATGGCCTGATCCCATCTCCAAGAGAGAAACACCACTTATATTGTATTGCTCTCCAGGCAGTGCTAAATACACGTGTGTTTGCATTTATGTATGCGTGTATGTCTGCATGTTAATTTATTTATTTTTTAAAATATTTTATTTATTTTTGAGAGAGAGACTGAGAATGAGTGGGGAAGGGGCAGCGAGAGAGGGAGACACAGAATCTGAAGCAGGCTCCAGGCTCCAAACTATCAGCACAGATCCCCGTGTGGGGCTCGAACCCACAAACCATGAGATCATGACCTCAGCTGAAGTTGGATGCTTAGCTGACTGAGCTACTCAGGCGCCCCTGCACGTTTAAATATAATTATTATTATTTACAAAATGGATGGTGATATAGTCCATCATTAAGACTACTGGCCCAGAGGTGCCTGGGTGGCTCAGTCGGTTAAACATCCAACGTCGGCTCAGGTCATGATCTCACGATTCCTGGGTTTGAGCCCTGCGTTGGGCTCTGTGCTGACAGCTTGGAGTCTGGAGCCTGCTTCTGATTCTGTGTCTCCCTCCCCCTCTGCTCCTCCCCTGCCCACACTCTGTCTTTCTCTCTCTCTCAAAAATAAATAAATGTAAAAAAAAAAAAAGGAAAAAAAAAGACTACTGGCCCAGGAGTTAGACAGACCCAATATGGTATCCTTATTTCTGTCTGTTACCAACATTGTGCCCTCAAGCAGCCCAGATATGACCCCTCTGAGCCCCTATGTCAAATTCCTCATTTGTAAAATGGGATATGATCACTGTGCCTTCACTAGAAGTTTGTTGTGTTTACTTTTTTCATGTTTATTTATTTTGAGAGAGAGAGAAAGAAAGAGTGTACAGGAGAGGCAGAGGGAGACAGAGAAAATCCCAAGCAGGCTCTGTGCTGACAGTGTCTGACTCGGGGCTCAAACCCACGAACTGCGAGATTATGACCTGAACCGAAATCAACAGACGCTTAACCAGTTGAGCCACACAGGTGCCCTGGTTGTGTTTATTAAATGAGACCATCCTGGTAAAGCCCTCAGCACTGGCTACTGTTGCCCTGCGGGTTCTACAGTGTGCCTTCGTATCTGGGAGGGTCACCCGTATCTGGTCTACACACCATACACTGTAAAATCATCTTTCCAAGTTCCAAATCCTAAACAAGCAAAGAAATCGTGAGGATTTTTAATTATAGCATCAAATTTGCAGATTAAGGAGAGTCAGTTATCTTTAAAAAACAATTTTTAATTATTAAAATAACTTTAAACCAATTAGTTTTTTTAAAAATAATGTTAAGCCTTTTTACCAAGGAGTGTGGACTCTCCCTTTATTCAAATCTGGTCTTGTTTCTCATTGCTGACTTTTGTAGTCTTCTCTGGAGAGACTCTGGACTATTTTTATTAAGATTTATCTTAAGGGATTAAAATAGTTTTTCTAGCTCGGGTAAATAGATTACTTTTTTTTTTTTTTTTTTTTTTTGGTTTTTGTTCAAGAAAGGCTTGCTGAGGGTTTACTGTGCCAGTCATGTGAGGAGGCACAAGAGGAAACGGGGTGGATATGGTTCTGCAGCCTTGTTCAGCTGATAGCTGAACTGCTGGGATGTCTGATTTCCACATCTTCATTCTCTGACTAGCCTCTAGGATTAGTTCGAACAGGCTTTCAGTTGGATTTTAAAAAGTTTTTTTTAATGTTTATTTGTTTTTGAGAGAGAGAGAGCCCAAGCAGGGAGGGGCAGAGAGGGAGTGAGAGAGCGAATCCAAGCAGGCCCCAAGCAGCCAGTGCAGAACCCAATGCAGGGCTCGAACTCACAAACCGTGAGATCGTGACCTGAGCCCAAATCAAGAGTCAGACGCTTAACTGACTGAGCCACCCAGGCACCCTTATGGTAGTGTTTTCTATTTCAACTACCAGGAAAGTGTTTTGGTCTTTTCTGAGTATGTGTATATGGATGTGTATAAATTTTTTGTACTAAAATGGATATGAAGCAGACTTCCTCAAATTTCAGAAGTATTGTCTGTTAATGAGAACATGGACTTAGAAATGACTTGGACCACACTCCTAGGTCTTGGCCCTCTCATCATGAGTGCTCAGACTCAGGCAGAGTCAGGTGGGGTGAGAGAAGGACCAAAGGTCTGAAGACACCTGCCTCAGCTAGCTAAAGGGAGCATAGCCTTTGAGTGGCCCCAGACATCCTGGGCCAGAGGGAGCACAACCCAGGGTGCTCAGATCTGCTGATTTTCCAGAGAAGCTAGAAATCCAGAATTTTATGTGAAATCTCCCCCCTTTTAAAATGTTGGCAAATAATTCAATTATTCTGTGCAGGCCCCAAAACATTGTGGAGGTCAGTGAATCCTGCCCTTGGTCATGAGGTACCCTCAGTGGTTCTCTAAGATTCTCGGAGAAGGGTCACAGAGAACTGAAATCTGCCATCATCCCTGCCCCTTGCTGTAAGAAAACAGCTGAAAAGCGGGGATAAATGAAAAATGGTGGTGTCTGGCCAGTCATTTTTGGTTACATAATCCTAGCAAAGAAAGGAAACAAGCTTTAGCTACCTTGCGTCAGAAGCAAAGAAGAATTCCACTGCTTTATCGCCCACGGCATGAAGGCAGGTTGAGCTGTCCAGCCTCTTCATTCTTGTTTTGCAGATCTTCTTTACGTTCTCGAAATTGCCTGGTGAAGGAAGGATTGCAAGTGACATTAAACTATTTTGTTTGAATAACATGAAGCAAGGCGCCAGCTTTCCCTTTGAATATGTGTGGGAGAAATCTGCAATTTTTAGCTTTGGCTGCGTCAGCCAAATCGTGAAAATGATCCCCAAATAGCACGGTGCCACTGCAAGAGCTTTTTGAATGGCTGTGAACAAAACAAAGCAAATCAACACTCATACCAGAGCGTGGATGCCTTTATGTAATGGAGCTGCATGCCTTCCCCTGGACTTGTGTATGTGTTTGAAAATATCTATAATAAAAAGCTTTTGCAAAGAGGGACCCAAGTCTCAGTTGCACGAAAGCCTTTTTGACCTGGAGCCTTATGCGGACGGGCCCCGGCAGACAGAAGAAATCTGCCTGCACCAGAGCCCCCTGCCCTGTTCAAGTCCTTCTCGAAAAACTTACGTGTCCTGTACAAGATGGGGATCTGTTCCGTGGAAAGCTTGTATTTGCTGCGCACTCCAATGAGGAGGGGGCTGCCTCTCCTGTAGAGACAACAGGGAGTCGAGTTGCTCATTGTCTCAACACCCCAGGCAGGGCTGGATGGCCTCTTAGCACTGAGGAGGGGTCCCTGCATCTAGCCCTTCCAACAGGGGAAAGTGTCCTGTTGAGATCCTACAGGACAGACTCCTGAGCCACAGGAAGATGCTCCCAGGGCTTGGGGCAGGGACCAACCGACTGGCAGAATTCTGGCTCGCTTTCACGGTACCACCCACCTGCCCAGTGAATCCCCACATGGTTAGATCACTGCGGCTGAGGCATCAGTAGGCCCTCACTTCGTGGCTCCAGCTTGCTGCTATTTACTGCCATCTTTAAAGCAGGAGCCCTGGACGCCCATGACCTGCCCAAAGACTCTCTTCCCTCCCCCTGCCCCGCCCCTTTTGCCTAGCTCGGCTGTTCTCCAGCTTTGAGGGGCATTCTGATGACTGGCTTTGGATCTGCTCAACTTTGTGGGCCACTTAACACACTTTCAAGGGTGGTTTTGTCTCTGAGTGTCACCTCCTGGACGAAGTTTCAATTCCTTGACCTGCACGAGCTGGACTCCATCACAGAGGGGACAGTGATGTTTCCTCTGTGGGAGTTCCTGCAGCCTCAAACTCAGGTTTCCTCTCCCAGCCCCGCATCCAACTTCCCCAAGTGGGGGGACAAAGTCTGTGGCTTTGAAGAAAGTGCTGTGAGCACCTTGAATAACCTGGACCATCTTTTATCATATCTGAAGCAGAGGAGACATGGCTCTGGTACAATGGAGAGCCAGCTCGAATGGCCTTTATAACATTGACAATGAGAAAGTACTGTGGTTATCTAATTTTCTTGGCAAACGTCTCCCCCAGATTTTATTGTTGTAGATAGAGCTCTATGATTTCTCTGAACTTCGCCTCAGATAATGCTCCCGAGGCATCCCAAAGATTGCCCAGGAGGTTACAGGGCCGGCAGGTTATGGACAATTTAGAAATATAAAGTTTATTGCTTCTTCACATGGCCTTCTTTTGCATTCATTTAAAATAGTAATACCATGATAGTATCAAGTTTTAAAAGGGGTTTCTAATTTTTTTTAATGTTTATTTATATTTGAGAGAGAGAGGGAGACACAGAATCTGAAGCAGGCTCCAGCCTCTGACCTGTCAGCACAGAATCTGATGCGGGGCTCGAACTCATGAACCGTGAGGTCATGACCTGAGCTGAAGTTGGCAGCTTAACTGACTGAGCCACCCAAGTGCCCCGGGGTTTCTAAATTTAATAGGGACAAGCGGTCTGTTATAATTCTATGATTGAAGAAATTGAATGCCAAGCGGTAAATTCCTTCCTATCCTGAACAAAAATTAAATCATGATACATTCCCATCATTTCCTGCCTAGAGAATATGACTGTCTGTGAGGGACTGCCTCATTCTCTCTGCGTCTTCCAGGCCACAGGTGCATTCTCCATGGCTCCTCAGAGGCTTCAGAATGAAACTTTCAGTCCACAGTGCACCTGAGACCCTGCAGAGCAGGGCTTCTGCCAACATCCTCACTCCCCACCAGCCCTTGAAGCTAGAGGGGCAGAGTGTACACGACCTTGCTCACTGCTGTCTCCAATGCCTGGTACACAGCAGGTGTCAGTCTGTCTTTCTGAAAGAGCAGAAAGTCCCCCCATGACTGCTACCATGAGGAATGAGCTTACAAAGTGTCTTGGAAATAGCCACTGCTTTCATTATAGAATCTGGGCCACATTCCAGGGGATCCTTTGAAGAGCAAGGGTTGGCGTGTCCCTGGTGACCCCATCTGTGCCCTCAACCAGGGTCTTTTCTATTTTTTTTCTGAAGGGGACTCAGGCTGCTCTGGGTCAGATCCCCGAATGCTGAGCTCACTCTAGGCCCCTTCCTTTTGCTCACACTGGTGCTTCTGGCCACCTCCCCAAGGCTGACATTTGTACCCCCTCATGCTCCCCAATGCATTGCCTCCCAGCCCCCAACACGGAGTATCAACACCCTCTGCCCTGCTCTGTCCTCCTGCACAAATGTCCAGTCCTTAAAGACAGGACTAGGTCAGGTGTTAATAGATCCCTAGGACCCAGTATAGACTAAGTGCTCAACAAATATCAGTTGGATGGATGGAGGGAGGGAAGGACAGATGGACAGGTAGATGTGTAGATGGATGGTCAGACTGATGGCGGATGGACAGATGGATAATCAGTTCATCTGAATATAAAATAACAGGATGGCACTCATGCTCCCACTTGTGCGAATCCACACATCACTGGGGGCCATGTGGCTCTATCCAACAGAGGGACATGTCGGCTTGCCCTCTAGGACACCTCTGGTGTGCAGGTGATGAAGCTTGAGTGTGGGGCCTTCAAGGCCTCTTCTTACTGGATTCAAATTAATGTTCACTTGTTCCTAGTTTCACATTCATAATTTTGCAAGCTTTTTCCAGAAGGCATCTCCAAAACTGACCTGCAGCCTGGATCTGCCCCTTGCTATACAGTTTTATTTTTACTTTGAATTTGTTGTCAACTTCTGAAAATCTGGAGATTTCAAATAAAAAATCAACTTTCTGCTTTCTCTTTTAAAAATCAGAAGCCCAGCCACAGAGATGGTAGGGTGCATAAGCCACGGTCTCACTTCTCCCCTGTTGTCTCAAGCTAAACAATCTTATTTTATTTATTTGTTCTTGAAATGTCAATGTGTTTTTGCCTCACCTGGTCGCAACAGCTTCTCCCGGGTAGTGGATGCTCTTGAAAACCAACGCGAATGCACCTTCCTGTAAACACAGCAAACAAGAGTGAGCCGCATGTGCTCCGGCCCCACCTGAGCTGCCAGGGCTGTTGCAGCCGGCCCACCACCCCACAGGGGGGTCACTCTTCACAGTGGGTGGTCCTGGGGTTCCTCCATCAGGGTGCTGAATGCAGGACAGCTCTTTCAGGGTGATGTCAGGAGAAGAAAGTGACACAGTCCGTACCATGAGGAAAATCCAAAGACCAGAACTTGTGGATTTCATGGTGCTCAGCAGAACCCACCCCTGCTCAGGGCCACAAGGAGCGATTCCCAGCTCTGTGATGATCTGGGTGGATGGGGGCAGTTAGAGCCTCAGGAAATGAGAACTGTGGCCAGGGGTCTTGCCCTGGAACTGTGAGAACGAAAGGGACTACTCCATGAAACACAGTAGAGCCTGGGTTCAAACCCTGTCTCCACCCCTTAATTGAGCAATTGCCTAGTTTGTGCCTCGTGGTGAATGGAAATGAGAATAGTTCTACCTTGCATGGCTTCTGTGAGCTCATGTACTTTTGTTGCTCATTTTTGAGAGAGAGTGTGTGAGCAGGGAGGGACAGAGAGAGAAGGGGACAGAGGATCTAAAGTGGGCTTTGTGCTGACAGCAGTGAGCCTGAGTTGGGGCTTGAACTCACCAACGTGAGATCATGACCTGAGCCCAAGTCAGATGCTCAACCAACTGAGCCCACCATGTGAGCTCCCATGTGAGCTCATGCACTTTAAGTGCTCTGAACAGTGGCCTGCCATATGAAAAACCCAACAGTGGCATGGGTTGTTATTAGTGTTGCTATTATTTCTTTAGCAATGACTGTCATTCACCCTCTGTTGCGTTGTGCAAACCAGAACAAACCTAGTTCTCCTAACTCAAGACTCCAAATGCTCTATTTAAATCCCTGGTGCAAAATTCACTCCTACATTCTGACCACCCTGTACTAATTTTACCATGCCCCTAGTAGACTGGGGTTATGTATAACCAGCTAGAAGTCTGGATTTTCATGTGAAATGCCCCAAGTTTTGGAATGGCAGACCCAAGGCCCCACGCAGCCTTGGCCAGTTTGTCAACTCAGTCACACAGCCAGAGGGACCCAGAGTCAGCATCCCCAGGCCTCTAGGGGCCTTTCAAACTGCCCAGGAGCCTGATGTTTACCCTGCCAGTTCTGTCAACAATAACGTGGTACTGAACAGAAAAATACTTCCCAGTCCCAAAGAGCCCCAAAGAGACCCTCATTGCTTCAGCTAAGAGAAATCACTGAAATTTACACCTGTCATCACTGGGGAGGCATTTCCAAAATTTAAAATTACAAATGGAAATGAGAAGATATCGTGCAGCAAAACCAAACTGGTTTACTGTAAATTACATAGTAATTATACTATGTATTACGTATAGGACAGGCTCTTGTCTATAAATGTCTTCTAAATTATGACTTCCAAAAATGGGAGCAAAGTGTTTGACAGTAGACTTATTTATGAAAAAGGCTCTGAAAATACCAGAGGGTGATATATTTTAAACCATAGCGTTGTACCCTCTGACCCTGGATGTTCCAGATTCTTGGCCCCAAATGCTGTCTCCAGGCTGCCCCTGTGTCGGAGGAGCTCCTGGATGGCAGGGATGCCCAGGAGGATGGACTCTGGGAAATCTGGAGACCACTCCTCCTCCTACCCCTACCATCTCATGCACGGCCTGAGTCTGTTGTGCCTCGTCCTTGTGGACAACTCCCCCTCTACCCCGCCCTTGCCCCAGCATGTGCCCCTTCTTGGGGCTTAGTTTTGTGGGTCCAGCCCTCTGGGACATCACCAATCTCTCTCTCTCTCTTCCTGGATAAGCACACAAACGTGACCTGGTATCCCCTATCACAAAAAACAGTCTTCCCTCAGAAATGCAAGCCTCTCCCACCACCACTGGGCCATTTCCTGACACTCTTTTTCTAGAATCAAACTTCTCAAAAGTTCACACCTGCTTTTACTTCCCTTTCCTTCCAACTCTGCTCAGTAAAGATATGTGGGTATTTCTGCCCCTTGATGAACAATCACTTCACTGAAACTGGAGGAAAAACTACAATTCTGAGTCTCCAACATCAGTTCAATGCACCCTGGGTATGTAACTAATGGCACACACAGCGGACAAGATGACAAAGGTTCCGCGTGCAGTGTGCCATCATGAGGAACCACTGATGGGAAGTTCCGATCACGGATTCAGAGGGGTTAAGATGGAACAAGCCACTTCTTACTCGATATTTACTACCAAAACCTCAGGATTTCTCTCAGTTCTCCATGATGCAACATCTTAAGGCCAGACATCGTAGACTTTTTTTGTTTTTAGTAACTTCACGCCCAGCACAGAGCCCAATGCGAGGCTGAACTCATGACCCTGAGATTAAGACCTGAGCTAAAATCAAGAGTCAGATACTTAGCCAACTAAGCCATCCAGGCACCACTGTAGTCAAGCCATCTTTAATCCTCAGGTACTTTGCACAAATTCGACTCATAAATGCTACTGAAAAGTGAAGGAATGAAAGGGCGATTTATGTACACAGGTGGGCCTGGTAACTCACCAGCTGCTGGATGACTCTTTCGACCAGTGTTGAAAACGTAATGTCCTCAGTTTCTCTGTTGTCAAACACGTATTTAATCAGCTTGGCGATGGTCTCTGTGTCTGTTTCTGACTCAAACTCATAGCCTTTGCTTTCCTGGAATATTTCGTTGGACAGAGTGTTAGATAACGGTCATTGCATAATGTTGCCCGGCCAGCTCCCTCTCCTCCCTTATGATCCACGCTCACAGTGACTTAAGATAAGAACAAGGAAAACGGGGGGTAAGAAATGTCTGCCAGAATCACATAGCAAGCTGAGTCATTCCAGTATTCCCTGAGATCATCCTGCCTCAGAAGCCTGTCCTCGCCATTAATCTGGACATTGCAAAATAACAGCAGTCAAAATGACCAAATATGTTGAGTCAAACCCACCCACATCCCAACCAACGCCACAACCTTTTCATATGTGAGACAAACACTGTCTGCCTTCTCACCCCACATTCCATGTGGTGTATGAGTCGATATGTTAGGCAGTGCAGATACTTTAATAAAAGGAAGTTCATGTTCTTTTGATTATGTGAATCTGCGGTGGTCCCTGAGGGACATGGAAATGCCCTGCTATCTTCTCCTGCAAGATCTGGAAAGGTGGCGGAGCCAGGATGAGGTTTATGTCCAATGTGGTGACATGGGTCTTACTCAGCTACTGCTTTTGCTTCCAGAGGGAAATGAGCTGGTTGGAAAGTTCTGGGGAAGATCGACACCACCTGACTTACATGTTAACCCAGGGGAAGTAGCTTACCAGAAATTTCCTTAGGTCTTTGTAATTTGTGATGATCCCATTATGGATGACAACGAATTCTGGAAGAAAAGTTTGGTGAAGAGAGAAATGCTATGAAAAGGTGAAGTTCAATTCGGAAGTGAAGGACAACGATTTGACAGTCTGAAACTCTCTACAAGCTTTCCTCCCACAAAGACTCCTGTGAGCAAACATCACTTAGCGGTGATGAGAGTGGACGTGTTACCATCTACTACAAGTTATTTTTTATTTATTTAATTTTTTAAACTATTTTTTTAAACATTTATTTATTTTTGAGAGAAAGAGAGAAAGCACGTGCACGCAAGTGGGGGAGGGGCAGACAGAGAGGGAGACACAGAATGCAAAGCAGGCTCCAGGCTCTGAGCTGTCAGCACAGAGCCCGATGCGGGGCTCAAACTCACCAACCATAAGAACATGACCTGAGCCGAAGTCGGACACTTAACCGACTGAGCCACCCAGGTGCCCCTACGACTACAATTTAAACCTGAGGAAATACACTGCTCTCTTTGGGTTAAAAGCACCTACCAACCTGACTATGCACAGACCTCTGACCTGTGGCCTACAGTATTGTCAAATGTGTTTTGGCATTTATGTCAAATAGGGGATGATGAACACTTCATTATCCAGAAACTAGTTCAGGCATTCTGAAATAGCTTTAGGCTCAATGAGGCCACAAGCTAGCAATCCACACGTGTTCCATTTGATCCACACCACATTGTGAAAAGAGTGAAGTCTGAAATTTTGAATCCTGATTTTCAGGTGCCTGCGTGGCTCCATCAGTTAAGGGTCTGACTTCAGCTCAGGTCATGATCTCATGGTTCGTGAGTTTGAGCCCCAGGTCGGGCACTCTGTTGTCAGTGCAGAGCCTGCTTGGGATCCTCTCTCTCTGCCCCTCCCCCATTCTCTCTCTCTAAATAAATAAACTTAAAAATTTCTGGGTGACCCCAGAAATTCTGGCATCTTTGGGCTCACCCCCATTCCTGTATGGCCATGAGCATTTCTCTCTACAGGGTCTGCCTGCTGTGGCTCCTCCCTGCTCCCTGAGCACCAGTAGGGTTCCTTGCCCCCAGCTGGCGGGGGGAGGGGACCCCCTGGCCAACCCTGGAAGAGGGATATGCCTCAGTCACCATTGCATTTCCTCAATAAATAGCTGATGGATAACCTGAAGGTCTAAAAGCAGCCTGAGAGTTTTTCTGGGTAAGGAATTCCCTTTCCTCCTGAGCCTAGATGATAGACCCTTTATCATCCTTGGCATTCAGTAATTCCACCAGGATGCGTCTAGAAGGTGGGTGTTCTTCATAAAGATTACTGTTCAGTGAAACTCTGGATCTCTAATTCAGTTTTTGGTCAGTACAGGCTAGTCCTTTACTGTTTTTCTTTGTTTTTATCATAATTTTCTCTCTCTCTCTCTCTCTCTCTCTCTCCCTCTTTTTTACAGCCTATTGTTATACTTGTGAAGTCACACACAGACTGGAAGGGCTTGAATAGAAAAGCCATTTTCGACAAGTGTGCTGGGCACAGCTGAACTCATTTATGGCTTTACCTATTATTATTATTTTATTTTATTTTATTTTATTTTATCTTATTTTATTTTTACTATTTCACTTGTGTTGTTCTCTTCTTAGGGGACACCAGTAACTCACCTATTGGATCTCTATTCACTGTCTCCATATTCATCCACCTCTCCAATAGTTTTCATATTGACTGTGACACAGTTGCTTTATTTTCTTAACCTTGTCCCATTTTTTCATTTAATTGTCTTCTCATCGGTAGTTGGCTTCCTAGAATCTGTGTTTTCTTTACGAATGCTTCTTTGTGTAATTTTCTTGTGCAACGCTGTTGCTGGGTGTAAGTGTTCCTCAAAAATGTGCTCTTCGGTTATCCCTGATGAGTTGCTAAAGAAATTCTACGAATCTCTGCTTACTTCTCGTGTTGTTTTCTTTTCAATTACTCACCCTGAGTCAGGGCAGGCATTTTCAAGTTTGGGTGTGGGGCAGGGGGATCTGCTTGGAGCCTCCCTGCTTTAGGGACACAGAATCCCCGACTACACTGAAGTGAGGCTTCACTTTATCACCTAGGGTGGCAACCTCTCAGGGTACATGGTCTTGGTACAGTTTTTCCCACCAGCCCCACTGCTCCAGGGGTCAACCTCTGTATCTGGCTTGAGATTTGGCTGGAGTAACATTCTAGGTCCTCAGCACCATGGGGTCTGCTGTCCCCCTCCTGGATGTGGGGCACTGACCCCGGAAGTGGGATGCCCTATGGTTCAAGGCATGGACCAGATCCAAGGATCTGTCCTCACTACCCAAGACCCCGACCACATGGATGCACGTGTAGCCCAGCCCCCAGGGTTCTCTCCAGGTGTTCTGCCGAGCAGGAGGTATGGGGCTCTCCTTCCATTCTGCAGAGGAGTCCTTCCCTTCCAAATTGGGCAGGATGAGCCAGTGTTCCCAGTAGTAAGGGACATTGAGCAGAGAGATGCCAGTCTCTCCTATGGCCCAACTTCCATGACGATGAACTGCAGTGACTCTTGCCAAGTGTTTAGCTAAAGTTTCCTGCCAATAAGCACTCCTCAACGACTCTGGTGGATCTGATTTCTACTCTACTATGGGGCTTGGTAAGAACTGACACTATGCCAGGGAATGTCTTGGGGTGGGGGTCTCAAGGGACTCCAGAGGTCATTCTCTCTGCCGGTCACCCTCCCCCATCATGCCCAGGGGTGGGTCACTGGAGGCTTCTGACCTAATCAGGCCTAACCTAGAATGGAGACCCACTGGAATCTCCAGACCTACCAGCCCTTCTCTGATGAGAGGGCCTGGGGGTGTCACTGAAGAGAACTATCCTGTGGGCCCAGGCATGGGACATGGACCCACGAGCTGGGGCATTTGGGAGAACCAGGGATCCTGCAGCTCACCAAAGAGGGCCTGGTATCCCCGTGACTGCCCTGAGCAGTCACCATGTCCCCACTCTCTGTGGGGTCACTCTCTGTGACCCTAGACCACTGCTTTTTCAGTGGAACTCCAAGGTACTGTGAGCCCAGTTACCATATCTTCTAGTTTTTCAAGGAATAACAGAAGTCTGGACTTTCAGGTTTGGTAATTCTCATATTTAAAAAACATGACGCAAGCCAAGCAGAGGGCTCTGCTGCTTGGAGGGAGGCCCTGGGCTGCCTGCTACAGTCTCTGCTTCTCCAAACCTCAAGCCTTTGGCAGCTGAGGCCTCATGGCAGGGCCCAGGATTGGAGCAGGAACTTCAGACATTAACCAAGATCAGCACTGCCCTGGCTCAAGACCACTCTGCTCTGGGGAAATGAAACCCATCCCTCCCTCGGGCACCCAGCCCTCCAGAACAACACAGTCCCTTGCGGAACAGTGCCCGACTCTTAGACCTCTCATGCTGCCAAGTCGCACTCAGGCTGGGTCTCAGAAGCTGGGAGCAGTCATGGGAAGTCGCCACTGTTTTCCTGTAGAGGCCTAGGTGGGGGTCAGCCCTGCCCAGGAGCCAGGCTGAGTTTGCCTCCTGTCTAAGGCCCAGTGCTATCTGTTTGGATCCTCGGGGAAGATGAGGCAGGGAGAGAAGCATGCCAGTTGGCAGTGGGTGTGGATCCACAGTGGTACAGGTCAAAGCCAGGCAGAACCTTCGGGAAGGGGACGCAGGGCCACGCTACATACCGTTGCCTTTGTCTGAGCGCTGTGGATGGCTGTTGACAGCATTGGGGACCCCATGGGTAGCCCAGCGCGTGTGGGCAATGCCAAAGTGGGTCTCAAACTCCACCTTCAAGTCCATGCTGTCTTGTTCTAGAAGCAAGAAAAATAATCATTGACACAGTACTGTTATGGTGAGGTGGCATCATTACATGGACACACCTCAGCCATGTCAAAAGCACATCCCACCTTGGACTGCAAAGGCCCCACCCTGGGGATTTCTGCCAGATCCCTGCTGTAGTTTACTTAGTGCTTATCAGTAACCTAAGTCACCAGCCAAAATGAGCTTACTTTAAAAAGAATATTATAGATCATAACTATAAACGGAAAAATAGTATCATTTGCCAGAAAAATTAATAAATACATACGTACTAAATATTAAAAAAATTCTCATGCACCACCTCCTAGAAAAACAAAAAACCCCAGACAACCAACCCCCCCAAACAAAACAAAAACAAAAACAAATCCCACACTCTGAGAAACACAGTTTTATGATGTAGGCTTAACTCTCCTTCTATTTATCCATGCTTGGATAAGTGAATATTTTTAGTCTCGAATGCTATTGGAATAAAAGACTTTAAACTGACCCATGCTGCTTTGACTGGGCATGTGTCCCACTTACTGTAAAGTTCTTCATCAAGAGCCTTGACATTTCCTCTTTTCTTGACCAGCTGGATATGTCTTTCTTTGACTTCGTTATTATTTCCATCGATTGCCACACCTGTGGGACACACATGATTTTTTTTTCCTTTTTTTTGCATTGGGATTTGTTTGGTCTCCTGCACTTTGTTACAGAGTACAACCCAGGGTGAGGGCTGCACAGTGCTGTGGATTTGTCCGTTCCCGTTGGCCAGGCTTGCAGCCTGGAAGAGAACTACACAGTGTTCAGGATGTCAATTCAGCAAGATTATGATGTAGCAGCAAACAGGGGGAGGCGCACCTGGGACCTGGGCTGTGGCCGCCTCACCTTGCTTTGAACCAGGGTGCATCCCCGGGAGCCTGCCTGTGAAGGAGGTTCCTCCACGCCCACCACTGAAGGTGGCGGGCTCACTTGAGGGCACTGATGGTGCCATGCCCTGTGCTGACATCCCTACTGCATTAGTGTTCCTAAGAGCCTTCATCTGACATGCTTTCCGTTAAGAATGAACAGGGAGCGGAGCCTGGGTGGTTCAGTCGGTTAAGCATCTGACTCTTGGTTTTGACTCAGGTCGTGATCTCTCAGTTAGTGAGTTCCAACCCTGAGCAGGGCTCTGTGCTGACAGAGTGGAACCTGCTCTGGATTCTGTCTCCCTCCCTCTCTGCCCCTCCCCCACTCATGCTGTTTCTGTCTCTCTCCAGATAAACTATACAAAAAAAAAAAAAAGAAAAGAATTCACGGGGATATGAAAGTATCTGGCTCCCCCTTTCTCCTAAGGCTGCTTAATTAAAAATGGGAAGTGGACTAAATATCCACCAGTCAGATGGATGAAGAGGTAAACTCTGAGATAGTCACCCAGGGGAGGATTGTGCAGCCACTGAGCAAGATCCTTAGGAAGAGTTTAGGATAACGGGAGATGCGGGAGATAAATGAAAACAGGACATAAAATTACAATTCTATAGTTACGATCAGGTTAAAAACAAAAAGTAGCTACGTGTGACACCCCCACATCCCCATACCACCTCAACATATGCACAGCAGTGACCAGCAGAGGGACACGAAGATATTGATGGGAGAGCTTTGGTAGAGATTTTTTTTTTTTTTTACCGTTATTTCTTCTTTCTCCTGTTCTCTAGTTTATTTTTAAAAAAAAAACTTTTAGGGGCGCCTGGGTGGTGCAGTCGGTTAAGCGTCCGACTTCAGCCAGGTCACGATCTCGCGGTCCGTGAGTTCGAGCCCCGCGTCGGGCTCTGGGCTGATGGCTCAGAGCCTGGAGCCTGTTTCTGATTCTGTGTCTCCCTCTGTCTCTGCCCCTCCCCCGTTCATGCTCTGTCTCTCTCTGTCCCAAAAATAAATAAACGTTGAAAAAAAAATAAAAAAAAATAAAAAAACCTTTTAATGTTTTTTTATGTATTTTTGACAGACAGAAATGGAGCATGAGTGGGGGAAGGGCAGAAAGAGAGGGAGACAGAATTCAAAGCAGGTTCCAGGCTCCGAGCTGTCAGCACAGAGCCCAACGTGGGGTTTAAACTCACCAACCATGAGATCATGACCTGAGCCAAAGTTGGGCACTTAACCCACTGAGCCACCCAGGCGCCCCTCCTTTTCTCTAGTTCTCAAGTGACAGGAACAAGCGTTGTATCTATGAGGGCAGTCTGCGGGGCCTACCTGCCGAGTCATAGCCTCTGTACTCAAGCCTCTGCAGGCCCTTGATGAGGGTTTCGAAAATCTCCTTCCTCGTCCGGGGGACTCTGTAGTTCATGTAGGCGAAGATTCCTGTTGACAGAGGGGGAACCAACATGTTTGTAAATCACTCAGTTGGTGTTGAGGGAAAAAAAAATGCTTCTGGGGACGCCCACCCAGCTGACATCCCGGGAGGCCTTCCTGGCTGCATGCGTGGCCTTCCCCTGACATAGCCGAAGAACGGTGTGCTCCCCTCTGCTTCCGAAAGGACAGCCCCAGCAAGCAGCCCAGCCAGGGACGAGAAGTCTCGCGTAGCATGTGAAGAACGAATGCGTACGCCTTGGCCTTGGGATTTCACCGCAGAGAATTTCTCCTATGGACGCAGTCATGTGACCCGGCTTTCACCATGGCAACATTTATAACAGCAAAGATCAGCCAAACCACCCAACCACCTAGGGATATCTCGAGGTCCCAACCCATGTGGATTCCTTGCTTTGCACAGAATATGCCCGGAAAGGGTCCTAAGGAGGTCACAGCAGGTGAAGGAGGCTGCAGCAGGTGAAGACAAGGGCTGAGGCCTTTACTCCTTCCTGCTCAGCCCTGTTGCCTGGAGCTTTAGCATCAATAAATGCTACTTTCGCAACAGCAAAACCAAAATCATCTCTTGGCCCCTGGAGAATCCCTACCTTCAAGGGAGGCCTGCACTCCAAGATTTTATTTGGCTTTATTCTCCATATTTGTATTTCGAAATAACATTTTCCCAAATAGGAAGTAACAGCCATCACGCTGGCTCTCTCTAAGCTGCTCCACTCCCTCCCTGATTAAGACTATGGACCCTTGGTCTGTCTCTGTCCTGCCCTGCGAGTTCCCTACCCTGATGTCCCTCTGTCCTTCTGTCCTCCCTGCTCCACTTGGGAAAACCTGCCGTCCTCAAAGCTCAGCTCTGACCCCGCCCCCCCCCCCCCCCCCCCCGCCCTCCAGCAGGCTTGTTCAGGCCCCAGCCTCCCCGGTTTGGGGCCACCCCAGTGCTCTTGCATCCTGAGACATCTACATCCGCCAACAAGGACACAGGCTGGCACTTCTATTTTTTCATTTCTCACTGTGTCTTGGCATACCGTCCTTATTCAATAAATGCATGTGGAATAGAACGACTGTAAATCTGCATTAATCAGGGAAGCAAGAGTATGGATCATGAACAATACTGGCCTTCAGGAATATTTATAACTCATCTTTTTTTTTTAAGTTTATTTATTTTGAGAGAGACAGAGAGAGTGAGATGGGGAGGTAGGGGAGAGAGAGAGAGAGAGAGAGAGAGAGAAGGAGAGAGAGATCCTAAGCAGGCTTTGCACTATCACCACAGAGCCCGACATGGGGCTCGAACCCATGAACTGTGAGATCATGACCTGAGCCAAAACCAAGAGTCAGACGCTTAACCAAGTGAGCCACCCAGGGTACCCCATAGTAACTCATCTTATTGAGAACTCACTATGTGCCAGGCACTGGGCCAACCATTCCCATACAGGTGTCAGTCAAAGCTCAGAGGTGTCAATCAAAGTTCAGAGGCTGTATCTACCATTACCTCCCTTTACTTTCTAGAACAGAAGCTTGGGAGGCTGTGACTGGGAACCAAGGAGACCTGACCTTAGGACTTAAATGCTCCTAACCACCAGGCAGGGCTTCCTCAGGGATGAATGGAGTTAAAAGGTTTATTTTCCAAATTTTAATGATTTGATTAAAAAAATTTTTTTTAATGTTTATTTTTGAGAGAGACAAAGCACAAGCAGGGGAGGGACAGAGGGCGAGGGAGACACAGAAACTGAAATAGGCTCCAGGCTATGAGCTTTCATCACAGAGCCCGGACGCGGGGCTCAAACTCACGAACCGTGACATCATGACCTGAGCTAAAGTTGGACGCTTAACTGACTGAGTCACTCAGGCACCCAATGATTTGATTTTTTAATTTTCCTACTGTTTTTCTGGGATGCTGGAAAGGTCTGACCAAGATTAAAAATTTGCCAGATATCTGCACCCCCACGTTCATTGCAGCATTATTTACAATAACCAACACGTAGAAACAACCCAAGTGTCCATCCACAGATGGATGGATAAATATTTACAATGGAATATCATTTGGCCATAAAAAAGAAGAAAATCCTGCCATTTGCAACAACATGGATGGCACTTGAGGGCATTATGCTGCATGAAATAAATCAGACAGAAGAAAGACAAATACTGTATGATCTCATATGTGGAATCTGAAAAAAACCAAACTCATTGATACAGAGATCAGATTGGTGGCTGCCAGAGGTGGAGGAGTAGGAGATGGGAGAATTAGGCAAAGATGGTCAAAAGGTATAAACTTCCAGTTATAAGATAAGTAAGTCCTGAAGATGTAATGTACAACATGCTGACTATAGTTAACAATACTGTATTGTACATTTGAAAGATGCAAAGAGAGTAGCTCCTTAAAGTTCTCATCAGGAGGGGGGCATCTAGGTAGCTCAGTGTTGGTTAAGTGTCCGACTTGTGCTCAGGTCATGATCTCACAGTTCATGAGTTTGAGCCCTGCATGGGGCTCTGTGCTGACAGCGTGGAGCCTGCTTGGGATTTCCTCTCTCCCTCTCTGCCCCTTCCGTGCTCTCTCTCTCTCTCTCAAATATAAATAAATAAACTTAAAAAAAAAGTTCTCATCAGGAGGAGAAAATGTTAACCGTGTGAAGTGATGGTTGTTTAACCTTACTGTGGTGATCATTTCACAATATATACATATAGCAAAGCATTGAGTACACCTAAAACTTTTACAGTGTTACATGTCAATTATATCTCAATAAAACTGGGGGGGGGGGAAGGGGGAAAATGCCAAAGATGAATCACAGAGAGGACAACCTGCCTGAGGGTGACCACAATTATACACAAAACCTCCCGTAATATCTCCAGTCATTAAGAAGATTAGGTTCAAATCAGTATAGTGTATCTGAATGAATGACAAAATGTCCATTAAAGGAATGTTGCATCCCTAAGCAGTGAGTAGGGTCACATTATATGAACATTTAATTTGCTAAAATTCATTCTTCTAGACGTAGACAAAAGAGAGGCGATGAAATTCAGAGGTGCTAAAAATGGTAATTTGAGGGGCACCTGGCTGGCTCAGTTGGTTAAGCATCTGACTTCAGCTCAGGTTGTGATCTCATGGTTCGGGAGTTCAAGCCCCGCGTCGGGCTCTGTGCTGACAGCTCAGAGCCTGGAGCCTGCTTCAGATTCCGTGTCTCCCTCTCTCTCTGCCCCTCCCCTGTTCATGCTCTGTCTCTCTTTCCTTCAAAAATAAATGAACATTAAAAAATTTTTTTAATGCTATTTTTCATTCTTACGTCCTGTGCGTTACCATACACAGTATATATTGCACACAAGTATTAAAGTGCAGAATTTCTATATAATTTCTTTTATTATTTATTTTTGAGAGAGAGAGAGACAGAGCACAGTGGGGTAGGGGCAGAGAGAGGAAGAGACACAGAATCCAAAGCAGGCTCCAGGCTCCAAGCTGTCAGCACAGAGCCCAATGCGGGTGTCCAACCCGTGAATTGCAAGATCATGACCTGAGCCAAAGTCGGACGCTTAACTGACTAAGCCACCCACGTGCTCCCAGAATTTCTCTATAAAAAACATGAACACTGTGCTTTCTGGGCAGTTACAGATGCTTTCTTTTTAAAATGGCTAAGGGTAATTTTGGTGGTCAGCTATTTTTGTCTTTCTGGCTGACACTAGATCAGGTGAGAGGCGTTGAGTGTAAGGCCTTGTGTATAGTCGGGGCACCTCCCCAGCGAAGGCGCCTGTCCCCACAGGGCTGCTGAGCGTTTGGGTCACAGGAGTTCACACTTTACCCTACACTTCAGACCTCAACACATCTGGGCAGATGATGTACTTTTGTCACCTTGCTCATTAAAAAAAAACAACCGAATAGTTACCTTCTAATGGAAATACTATAAAATTTTGAACAGTTCCATTCAGATATAAGTCACATACCTTAATATTCTCCCATTTCAATTGTACAGTTCAGTGGTTTTCAGTACAGTTGATCATTGAACAACACAGGTTTGAAGTGCTCGGGTGGACTTTTTTTGATAACTTCAGTAGTGTACTGTGAATATCTTTTTCTCTTCCTTATGCTTTTCTTCATAATGTTTTCTTTTCCCTAGCTCACTTTATTGTAAGAACACAGTATAGACTCCATAGAACATACAAAATATGTGTTACTGCTTATTGGTGAGACTTCCGATCAACAGTAGGTTATTAGTAGCTGGGTTTGGGGGGAGTCAAAAGTTATCTGGAGATTTTCGACTGGGTGGAGTGTTGGTGCCCCTAACTCCCCAATTGTTCGAGGGTCAACTCTGTGTTCACAGAGTTGTCCAACCATCACTACAATCTATGTTCAGGTGAAACTTTTCTTTCTTTCTTTGTTTTGTTTTGTTTTGTTTTTTTTTTTGCTGTTTATTTATTTTTTGAGAGGGGGGAGGGGCAGAGAGAGAGAGAGAGAGAGAGGCAAAGACAGAGACAGAGGATCCAAAGCGGGGCTCTGTGCCGACAGCAGTGAGCCTGACACAGGGCTTGAACTCATGAACTGTGACATCATGACCTGAGCCGAAGTCAGATGCTTAACCAACTAAGCCACCCAGGTGTCCCCAGGTGAAACTTTTCATAACATTAATTTTTATAATCTCTGTGTGGGTGAAACTTTTCATAATATTAATTATTCTGCAAAATATCAAAGTTCTGGGGGGGGGAGGGGAGGGGAACGTGGTCAAATTCCAGTCACTGTAAAGACCACAGAGCTACGTGAGACAATTCTGTCTGATCATTTTTGGAGTCTTCCCTGGCATCCCGGGAATCCTTCTAGAATTACAGCTGCGCCTCACGAAGGGGAGCTGACAGGCATTGCAGATGACTTGAAGGCCCCTGTACAAACTCTGGAAAGGTTTTAAATCTGAGATACTTTCATGAGAGTGCTCTAGGGCCTCTGTTGTCCACCTGTCTCCTGCAACTCCCCTTCTCCGGGCCGGCCAGCAGTCTGAACTCCTGTCAGGCATGTATGTTCTTCGAGTGTGTCTCTGGCTCTCAGATCCAGAGTAGCTTCTTGGTGGGAATGTGGGGGTGCTGCTGCCAGAGCCCCAGCGGCGGCTGGGCTGGTTAAAGCGCCCTTGTCCAGAGGACCACCAGCTGTGTCCACACCCAGCCACTGGGGCACAGTTTGGGAGAATATTCTGGGGGGGCGGGGGGGGCAGCTGTCAGGAGTGGTTTCCGAGGTCTTTGCGCAAGAAGGCATAAATCTAATTTCAACATAAAATCTCTTGCATGCTGACATCTATTCAATAAGCTCTTTCATTAAACTAAGCACCATCTCTCTCCCCTTGCAGCTCTCTCTCTTGGCAGGCTTCTCCTTGCACTCTACTGAGATGAAGTAAATAAAACGGCCTTGACACCATGCTCTTACTATTTTAAAAAAATTTGGGGCGCCTGGGTGGTGGCTCAGTCGGTCAAGCGTCTGACTTCGGCTTAGGTCATGATCTCACAGTTCGTGAGTTCAAGCCCCGCGTCAGGCTCTGTGCTGACAGCTCGGAGCCCGGAGCCTGCTTTGGATTCTGTGTCTCCCTCTCTCTCTGCCCCCGCCCCGCCCCACCCCCCCACCACCCCCCCCCCCGGCTTGTGCTCTGTCTTTCTCTCAAAAATAAATAAACATCAAAAAAAGATTTTTTTAAATGTTTATTGATTTTTGAAGGAGAGAGAGACAGGGTGTGAGTGGGGGAGGGGCAGAGAGTGAGGGAGACACAGAATCCGAAACAGGCGCCAGGCCCTGAGCTGTCAGCACAGAGCCTGATGTGGGGCTCGAACTCAGAAACCGCGAGATCATGACCAGAGCCGAAGTCGGACGCTCAACCGACCAAGCCACCCAGGCGCCCAAAAGATTTTTTTTTTTTAATTTAAGAAATGGAATAAAACTGCTTTTCTCAGGCATTTCTTTTGCCATGCACGTCAGAATTCCTGTCTGGAATCCCTTGCATCTGTAAAAAGAACAGCAGTGAGGATCCATTTTTCACCTATGAGATCAGCAAAGATCCAAGAGTTTGACAAGAAGCAAGAGTTTAAATTTGTGCACCCTTTTTGGGAGGCAATTTGGCAATCTTTCAAAATTAAAAATGTACACATCTGTTGGCCAGAGCTGTTGCTAGGAACGTATCCAACAGATAACTCCGCAGTGGGGTATGTGTGAGTGCAGGAGGATGGTTGCTCAGTGCTGGAGACTGGGGACAGCCTGCTGCGTGGCAGGGGCCAGGGAAGTGGCAGCGCAGCCATGTGGTGGGGCCCCTGTGGGACCATAGGCAAGTGGCCTTCCATAGAGAATGAAGTGAAGCTCGGTGTTTTCCTGGAAAACAAGCTACATCTCCAAGATGTGTCAGGGGAGAAAGCAGCTCACAGAACAGGAGTAAATTATGCAAGGAGGGGTGGGGAGACACGTATTTCTGGAAGGGCACCTGAGACCTGGGTGGGGGTGGGGGCAGTGGTTGCCCCTGAGGAGGGAACTGGATATAGGCCAGAAACTTCCTTTCCACTCCACATGTGCTCTTTGTAAGGTTACAATATATCGCCACATGCCCATATATTCTATTTTACCATGTGCGGCTCTATGAATGAGATATTGGGGGGTATGGGATTGTCATCCAGCCCAGTCTGACTTTGCAGACTTCTCCATGACTCCCCAGTCCCGCTCACCCAGAAGAACGATGGGCACAAGGAGGGGAAACTCTGCCTGAGCACACCTTCCCATGTATAAAAGGGCGGGCTCAGGGTCACCCAGGGGTGTTCCCACTTCTGGGTAGTGTGAGGTGCCCACGTAGAAAATGCGGGGGATGCACAGGAAGCCAATACTTTCAGAACCTTATCTTGTCTGATCCTCATGACGTCCTGTGCCAAGGCTGTGGTTCCCATGGACAGACAGAGTACCTCTGGCTCTTGTAGTGAGTCACAGCCGGGTTTATCTGAGTGACTGCAGGTTGTCTCCCTGGTGCTCCCCCCAAATCAGCATAAGCCCTGTCTTACGGTCCTACCCCAAGGAGTGAGAAATAGCTCCCATAGAGGTGACTTGGTTTTTGGGGGGAGATGCCCACCCTGATGAAAAAACCTCTGAGCTCCCCTGGTGGGGTCCAGGCCATGCTGCCATGCCCTCTCTCGATCCCTGGGAGACTTCTTCTTGGCCCCCACCAGACATTCCTGCTTCTGACTCCACTTTCTCTGCCCCTCCGGGTCACGGCAACTACAGCAAGTCTGGCTCCTCCTGTGTCCCTCCCTCCCTTGCACAGGCAAGACGGTAAGATCCCTCCTGAGGTGGCTTAAAGAAATGCCTAGCCTTGGGACAGAGGCCACTCTGGCCCAACCACCCCAGCTCAGCACCTGCCCCGTGCCCACACCCCACTCTGGCATCCAGAGCTTCCAAACAGCTTCCCAGGGCCCTACTCTTAAATCACATGGGGAAAGTGAGTGAAAAGGAGAAAAGCCAAATTAAACCCCAGGAAAAGCTCCAGATGGAGGCAGGATGGAGACTAGTGGCCCCTCTGCCTGGCTCACCTTGGGGTCTTGGGGGATCCAACACACCCTCTGCAAACAGCATGAAAGATCATACTGGAACTCAGGATGAAAGGCACCACAATGAGGTCCTTCCATGCAGGCAGGGGACTCTCAGCCTCGGAGTGACAAATGACGACAATGATCAAATCGGGAGGCCAAGTTCCCCGGACACATAGCCAAAACTGAGAGCACCAAACTCCTAGAATCTTCTTTATAACCCTTGGAATGCCTGGGGTGGCGGAGAGGAGCAGGGGCTATTTGAGGCCTGGAGGATGAGGGAAGAGGTCAAATTCACAGTGGGCAGGCTGGGGTCTGTATTATGAATCTGTGACTACAGTTTTGGAAAATCTCTCCTTCCCTCTAGGCATTAGCTTCCCAATGAAAGGCCTGCCCTCACTGTAAGTGAGGGTGGACGGTTCGAGGCAGAGATCCAGCCTGCATCCCCCAAGGGTTAGGGGCTCACTCCACGGGTGCACATTACCACCCAGCCGGGCTGGGCACCCCCCGTCCCCTCCCCAGGACTGAGGGTGCTTTCTCCACCACCATCCCATGCTTCTCGGCACTGAAGGGGCTGACCTTCTTAGTCCACGAGCCTAGTACAGATTAGATACTAGTCCAGTTCTCAAGTCGGCTTACTCTCCACCCAGGCAGAAGACATGCCAGTTGGATTTCTTTCTCACAAAATTCCTGAGCATGTGTGTTTGTGAGAATGTGTGTATACATGTGAGTGTCTGAGTATCAGGGTGTGTATGTGTGTGAGTGAGCGTGTTGGGGTATGTGAGTATATATGAGTGGATGCGAATGTGTGTTTGAGTGTTGGGTGTGTGTGAGAGTATGAGTGTGCATGTGTATGTGTGAATTTGTATTTGAGTGTTGGGTGTGAGTGTGCATGAGTATGAGCATGTGTGGGTGTGAATGTGGGTTTGAGTGTTGGGTGTCTGTGGGTGTGTATGAGTATGAGCATGTATAGGTGTGAGTATAGGTTTGAGTGTTAGGTATGTGTGTGTGGGTTTGACTGTTGTGTGTGTGAGTGTATGGGTGTGAGTGTGGGTTTGAGTGTTGGGTGGGTGTGGATATGAGTGTGGGTTTGAGTGTTGGGTGGGTGTGAGTGTGAGTTTGAGTGTTGGGTGTGTGTGTATATGGGTGTGAGTGTGGGTTTGAGTGTGGAGTGAGTGTGAGTGTGTGTGGGTGTGAGTGTGGGTTTGAGTGTTGGGTGTGTGTGTGTATGGGTATGAGTGTGGGTTTGAGTGTGGAGTGAGTGTGAGTGTGTGTGGGTGTGAGTGTGGGTTTGAATGTTGGGTGTGTATAGGTGTGAGTGTGTGTTTGAGTGTTGGGTGGGTGTGGATATGAGTGTGGGTTTGAGTGTTGGGTGGGTGTGAGTGTGTATGGGTGTGAGTGTGGGTTTGAGTGTGGAGTATGAGTGTGTATAGGTGTGAGTGTGGGTTTGAGCATTGAGGGTGTGTGTGTGGGTGTGAGTGTGTGGGTGTGAGTGTGGGTTTGAGTGTTGGGTGTGTGTGAGTGCGTGTGGGTGTGAGTGTGGGTTTGACTGTTGGGTATTTGTATGTGGTGTGTTAGTTATGGAGCAGGTCTACTCTCCTGGGTGAGGCCCCCAGGTCAGGGAGGCCACTGGGCCAACCAAGAGGACCACAGTGGAGGCTGTGACCTCTCTGGGCAGCACCATATTGATGCATGGGGACTACAATTCCTGCTGCCTCCTCGCAGAAGCAAGACCAAAGGCAGAGGTGCCAAGGGGACGAGAGGTCCCATGGCAGTGTTCTCACACAAAGACACAGGGACCCCAAAGCCTGGCTCAAGGTCAGAAGGGAACTGGCTCCTCTGAGGACGGCCTCACCCTGCCTCTGGCTTCTCTGGGACCCCATGGGTTAAAGTTTGCCATATCACTGGAATCCCTGTGATAACAGGAGACTCCACTTCCTGCAGTAAATGTGGGCAAGGCATTTCTATTTTTAAGAAAAAAGTTCTTGTTGTCCTTATCATTTCAGGATTTCACAAAGAGCAAAGGGAGAAACAACATATACTCTAAATTGTACTAAAACACGCTTTCAAGAAAGTGTGAAGTCTCGTTTAAACTGCCAAAACTTGGCCGTAAAAATAAAGTCAAACTTTTTTTGGTGAAATATTTCCTTGGAAAAAGAAAGAGACAGCCGATCAGATCAACTTGCTTCTTTTTTGCATCAATCTCCAGAACTTTCTCCCAAGGGTGTTTGTAACCTCCAGTCCATCTCCCTTTACGAGCAAATTTCACTAAATATGAAAATAATCCTTCAATGTAAAAGCACTGTCTGCTAATGTTACATCACCGAATTTCCAGAAGGTTCCTGTGAACTTGGGAAACCCCCAGTGAATAAGACCAACTGATGGAGGAATGGCGTGATGAAGGGGAGGAGGAGGTGGGAAGATCACTTCCAGCCCTGAGCCCCTCCCCAGATGGCTTCTGGGAAGCCGTCTGTCTGAGAGTGCACACAGTGGTCTTGTGGGCACGATGCCAGCAGGGTTTGGGAACTTCTAGGACTGGCTTCCGTGAGCCAACCATATGCACCTCTTCTCAACTCCACCATCAGGGACTTCACATTGATGACCTGAAATTAGCCATGGTGAGCCGGTGGTCAAACATTTAGCAGCACATCCCTGAGCAGAGGCTCTGTTTGGCGAGGCTCTTGTGGCTTGGGGACATAGCAAGGCAAGCAATCTGACCCCAGAGTCTGTTCCCCAAGAACTCCAGTCCAGCCCCTTCTGAGGTACCCTTCCATGAACTGAACCATTACAGGGAGGAAAGGAGTGTTAGATATCCCAGAGCCAGAAGAAGTCTGAGCTCTCCCCTGTGTCTTGTAAACTCCCTGGAACTCTGTTTCCTCAGCTGAAATGAGAGACAACCCCCCTAAGCTCATGACAAGCTCTCCTAAAGACTGCTGTGCAAGCAGATAGACATGTGTGTGTGTGTGTGTGCGTGCGTGCGTGCGTGTGTGTGTGTGTGTGTGTCCTGGCCCCTTTTGATTCTGGGGAATGAAACCACACCTGCTTCTCACAGGGAAGAGATGAGTAGGAAGAATATCTACATGCATGGAGGCCAAATGGAGTGAGTGCCATATTTACAGGACACAAGCCCTGACTTCTAGAAAAACTGGAAACTATTTGGTCAAACGGGGTATGTAGCACCATGCCAGTGAAGGATGGGGTCTTTAACTGATGCCTACATTCACCTTCTGACTATGGTGGGTCCAGTCTGCAAGTTCTGGGACCAGGGCACTTCCATGTGTGTGTCAGACATAGAGGGGAGACTGGTAGCCTCTGGCCAACATCCCTGTGGCCATGACTTGACCATCTGAGATTAGCAACACTGGACTATTCTTGGGGAAGTCACCTAAAAGCCAGAGCCCAAATAATAATGGATAAATTATTGGATAATGGATAGGGGAAGCTGAGTGTCTCAGTCGGTAAAGCGTCTGCCTTCAGCTCAGGTCATGATCTCACAGTTCATGAGTTCAAGCCTTCAAGCCCTGGGTCAGGCTCTGGGCTGACAGCTCAGAGCCTGGAGCCTGCTTTGGATTCTGTGTCTACCTCTCTCTCTGCCCTTCCCCTGATCACATACTCTCTCTCTCTCGAAATAAACATTAAAAATGTTTTTAAAAATTATTGGATAATGGATAAATAAACAATGGCCCTCAAAGATATCGGGTCCTAATCCCTGGAAGCTATAAAAATATCTTGATGCAAAAAGGTCTTTGGAGATATGATTAAATTAAAGATCTTGAGATGGGAGACTTTCCTGTATTATCCAGTTGGGCCCTAAATGCAGTCACAAGTATTGTTATGAAAGGGAGGCAGAGGGACATTTGACATGGAAGAGAAGGTGAGGTGACCACAGAGGCACAGACTGGAATCAAGAGATGCAAGCCGAGGGATGCTGGCAGCCACCAAAGCTGGAAGAGGCAAGGGACAGATTCTTCCCTAGAGTGTCCAGAGAAAGTGGGGCCCTGCTGACACCTTGATTTTGGTCCCATAAAACTGAGTTTTGGACTTCTAGCCTCCGAAACTGTGAGAAAATAAATTTAGGTTGTTTTAAAGCAACAAGTCTGTGCTAATTTGTTACAGCAGCCAGCGGAAACTAATATACCAACTAAGACAAAAGATAACGACTTCAAAGTCTTTTTACCTTCTAGCAAAATCTAAGAATTTGCTAATTTTCCATGGCCAAGTTTTTTTCCTCCCCTCTCATAAATTACTAAATGCAGGAGTAAAAGATAGGGCAGATTTAAGAATTCATGGATGGGGGTGCAACTGGGTGGCTCACTTGGTTGAGCGTCTGACTCGACATAAGCTCAGCTCATGATCTCATGGTTTGTGAGTTCAAGTCCCACACTGGGGTCCCTGTTGTCAGTGCAGAGCCTGCTTCGGATTCTCTGCCCCCCTCTTTCTACCCCTCCCCTCCTTGCATGCTCTCTCTCTCTCTCTCAAAAATAAATAAAACATTAAAAAAAAAAAGAATTCACGGATGGTAAGTGCAATCCTTTTTGCCAAACTCTCATGCATGCATGGTCTACACCGCCATGCCCTTGAACATGCTGTGCTCTCAGCCTGGCACACCTGTCACCCTCTTCTCTCTGTGGAGCTCATACTTGAGGCCAGGCTCTTGCAGTACTGTTCCTGGGAAAGTTAGTGCTCCCTGCCTCTGCTGTGCTGGGGTCTCAACTCAGACTGCGTGTGGGCCATCAGGTAACATCAGTGAGTGAGGCAGCTGGGCAGGAGGACTGGTGAGCTAGCACCCATCATCCTAGGGGCCACCGTGCATTATTCAGATATATATAACTCAGGGCTGCTCATCTTCAGATTTTTTCAAGAGAACTTGAAAATCCTCCCTACTTATGTGAAATCTCCCAATTTTGTAATGGAAGACTTCAAAACATAAAGTTTAAGCCCTGTGTACCACACAGAAAGATGTCTGCCGACTGGTTTGGCACAGAGTTACCAGGCTGTGGCTTGTGTCAGATGTCTTCTCTCTGTGGCAGCTTTTACCTAGTGAGCTACCCCATCCCTGCTTGGTGACCACCTGCCTCTCCAACTCCTTGCCCCTTCTCTGAGGGGAGGCTCGTGCCCATGTGGCCCCAGGGCCTGGAAAACACAGGACCTCTCCAGGAGCAGCACTTCATTAATGGCTGAGCAAAGAAGGAAGGAGAGGAGGAATGGGAAGATAGTAACCTTTCTATTGGCAGACAGCAACATGCCAGCGTCTCTCAGATGTCAACAAAACGTACCTGTCCCTCAGCTAAACTCTCAGTGCACTGAAGCTCTGAGGGACATCTTCTCAGTGTGTGCAGGGTCAGCTAGCACTGGGTCCAGGTTTCTGCAGGAGAAGTGGCGTAGACAACGGGGAGTAAGAGCCAACCTAAGCCTGGTCATTAGCAGCTGAAGGGAAGGCTCTCAGCTCAACCCCTGCTGACCATGGACGGAACAGCCCTGAAGATGTGACCACATCACAGGTGGCATTCGAGGTGGCAGATCACAGCAGGGACACAGCCAGCCCAGAGAGAAGACCGAAGACTGCTCCTGCTCAGACATAGGCATGCGCAGACCCCTTCGGCTGCCAGTTTCCCAAATGGAAAGTTGACGAGGGTAAGCGACTTATTCCAGGAGCTTCTTCACAATTTCTGTCCTGTCCTTGTACCAAGTACACAATCATTGCCTTAACATTTTTCTATAAAATTGACCAAGTGTTTGAAAACTGACATAAATGCTCCACAAAAGAACACAACCATAAAAAGGAAAACCAGTGTCACTTGTCATGCACACACAGGCCATTATCCAGAAACAAACAAACAAACAAAAAACGAGAACAACGTGTTTAATTCTCGACAGCAGCTATTGTCAGGTTTGACTTGGGATGGCCTTCTCCATGCAAGGGGTGCTCAGCCAGTGTCGGGGGCGGGGAGGGGCTCTGTAAATGACACATTAGCACCCAGGTGAAAAGAAATAACTTTCCCACGTTGGATATCACTCCTTGACTTAACCAAGGGCTGCAAGGTGGGTGGGATAGGCTGGGGTGGGGGGGCTTGATGTAAGGATATAGGTAGTCACAGGGCCAAAGCTCATCCTTTCCTTAGGGGACAAGACATATGCAGCCCTTTAAGAGAGCAGAACAGGACCCCAGATTTGGAGAGTCTGAGCCCATCTCTCTTTGCAGAGATGGGCTCAGAGAGACAACAGAGAAAGCTAGATGCAAGATGGAAGCAGGAAGGCAGGCTGGGGGAGAGGCGGGCCCAGAAGGGCACCTGAGAGGAGAAAGGAGGGAAATTGCCAGTGCTGGAGAGGCAGAGCAAGGGTCTTGGTCAGTGCACTAGTCTGGCTCTAAGGCCACCAGTTGGCCAAGGGCCTTGAATGCCACACTGAAGGGTTTAGAACCCAAAGGTCTTCTGGCAAAACTGCCACCTTTGCTGCTGCTTCTTCTTCTTCTCTCTCTCTCTCTCTCTCTCTCTCTCTCTCGCGGGAAACATCCACAGGCAGGCCTATACATTGTTAACGATGCCCTGGAGCCCCGAGATTTTTGCTGAAAGTTCAGGAATTTAAATTGATGCCCACTTAAGGCCACCAGTTGGCCAGGGGCCTTGAATGCCACACTGAAGGGTTTAGAACCCAAAGGGCTTCTGGCAAAACTGCCACCTTTGCTTCTTCTTCTTCTCTCTCTCTCTCTCTGGAAACATCCAAGGCAGCCCTATACATTGTTAACGATGCCCTGTAGCCCGGAGATTTTTGTTGAAAGTTCAGGAATTTAAATTGATGCCCGCTTGGCCTGGGGGAGTCTGCATCCCAAAGTGAGCTGTGGGCTCCTTGGTCAGTGGTTCTTTTACACTTTCAGGAGCCGTTGGCCTCAGAAACAAGGACTGTACAGATCTTGGCCCAGGGCTCACCGCTGGCACATCCCGCCCCACAGCCCTCGGCGAAGTCAGACAGAGGCCTTTCATGGCTTCAAAAGTTCCACCAGGTCCTCCAGCCACAGGAGGCTGGAATGGGTAACTGAATCCTACTCAAGGAAAAAAAATAAAAAAGGCACAGTGACCTTTTGTCCCAGCACAAGTTCCCGGCCCTCTCCCCAGCCAGCGGAGGCGGCCCAGCCAGGAGAGTAAGGAATTGCAGATGTGCGCGCAGGGCCGCAGCAGCTCTCGCCATGGCCCAGCAGTCTCCCGGGACAGCGCCGAGGCGCCGCGGTGTTCAGGACGCCGGAGCCCAGCCCCACTCCTCGTCCCGGACTCCTTCTCCCAGCTTTGCCTCGAGGCTCGGCGGTCCATGCTGCCTTTCCCCCCAAGCCTCGCCGAGAGCTCTTTCAGCAAAGAGGTGGCAACATGGAATCGACCCTTCTAGGGACAAGAGGTTCATTTTGGCACGCGAGGAGAACGCACAGGCCCTTCCCGAGCGCACGAGGGCAGCTCCCGACGCCACGGGGGCGAGCCGGGCCGGCTTCCGGGAGGTTGCAGGTGGGGTCGCCTCTCCTGGGTGGGCGCGGTGGGCTGAGAGCAGTGCTGGGCACCCCGCGCCCCGGATGCGTGAGCTTGCGCGTGGCCGCCTTTGTGGGCGACTTGGGGTGCTTTTCTCACTGGACATGGGGGGAGGGAGGAAGGATACCTCTGTGTTGTGAGGGTCCAGGCCCGGGACAGGACCAATTTCGTCCCCTCCGTGGGCGGCCGGGCCGGGTCGCCCTCACCAAGTCCGACACCAGGGTTGGGCACCCTTCTCCCCCACCCCTCCCTGGGACACCCACTCGGAGACAAGGGGCAGAAGGAGGCAGGCCCGGTCGGTGAAAGCCCCTTCTCGGACCTGGACAGATCGATGCCCCCATCCCGCACCACCTCCGGGTCCCCGGCGCCCGGCTCTCGGGCCCAGGCGCCGAGAGACTGGGGAGCCGGAACCCGCGGCCACCACACTCACCGCACATCGTGGCTGCTGCTTGCGCCCTTCGCGGCTCTGGGACTCTGCGCGCTCTGGACACTCGGAATTCCGTGCGCGCCTGGCGCTCCGCGGGCCTGGACTCCCGCCGCTCGGCCTCAGGACCTTATAGCTCGGAGCCCTCCGCCAGAGGCGGGGCCAGGGCGGGGCCTCCTCCCGCCTGCCTGCTCCCCATTGGTCCCCGGTTGTCGTGACAACGGTGGGGACTGGGCCCCCAGGAGTCAGGCAACTGGGCGAGGGGCGGCTCCCAGGCTCAAGTTCGGTCTATAACGCCTGGGTGTCGGGTCCTGAAGATGGACCGGGGGGTGGAGACCGTCTGAGTTCAGACCCAGACTCAGGCTCGGTCTAGGCGTGGGACCTTGGACAGGGGACTGAATCGCTTTGTGCTTCAGTTTCCCATTCTGTAAAATGGGATGACAATGGAACCTACCTGCCTGGTCCTGGTGAGGATTAAGACGCAGAGCACAATGGCGGGCGTGACGCACGTGTTCCCCTGTGCGCCCTTCTGTTTGCCGGGCTTCTCCGAGGGCACCAGAATCGCTGCACACTGTAGGTGTTCAAGCCTGGTCCCCTCTCTGTAAGGAGAGAACTCTAGAGCCTGATTGATAAATGAGAAAACTGAGGCCCCCTCTGAGGTGGAAAGCGACTTTGCCAAAACAGGGCAGCCGGAATTGACAAATTCTGGCAGTGGCAGAATTCGAACCCGGGATTTCCTGGAGAGCCGGAGCTTCAAGATGAGGATTCCCCCCAGGTCGTGAGCCAAGCAGGAGCGACCCAGGGAACCACCCCCTCCCGGAGCAGCACTGGCGGACCTGTGAGCAGCGCTGGCGGACCTGTCCTCAGCGCACTGGCCTGCACAAGCCAGGGGCTTCTCCGCCCACCCGCCTAGAGCCCGAATGGGGCCCAGCTGTGAGTCACTGAGACTTGAGTTCCTCCGCCCTGGTTCCTGGCCGTCTCCTCCCCTCCCCACTGCGCTCCGGGCCTCGGTCTCCCGAGGAAGGTCACGAGAACTGGCCCAACACTGGCGTACTCTGAAGCCATCTGGTGTTTTTTATTTTACTTAAAAAAAAAAAAATCTTGATATTCTAAACAGATCCTCCCCAGTCGTGTTAGAGCACAAAACGAAACTTTTTACGTCTTGTCTCTGGCATTTTTCCTGATGTAATTAATCTCTGTAGCTTCACCAGGGCTCTGCAGGTCCTACGGGGGAGAAGGTGTTTGGTTTACCCACTTGCCCGTTGAGGAAACTGAGGCTCAGCCACAGTAAGGAAGGGGTTTGGTTGAGTCATCCTGCTGGGAAACAGTGGAACCGGTTCTGGAGCAGCTGTGTTTGCCTTTCACCCTTCACTCTGCAGGGTCACTTTCATTTCGTTCATCCATTCATTCCCTCATTCCTAAGCAGCTGCTTCATACCTGTCCTGATGCTTAATGGGACTTAATGATGAGTGGAAATAGTCCATTCCAGGGACTCATGTGGCACTTACGGAGTGGTGGGAGGCAGACATTAATCCAGTGACACCAGGAGAACAAGAACATTCCAGGTTGGGATTGGGAGACAGGGAGGGGGCAGGGCAGGTTGGTGGGGAGGGGGCCAGACTCTGCCTGGGACTGGGCTGGGGCTGGAGTTGGTACAGGTCAGTGTAGACCCAGGGCAGCTTGCCAGAGGAAGTTAACAGACTGGAGAAGGGAAGTTCAGGCATGTGCAAAGGTCCCACTGCTGACAATGATAGCTGGAGTTTGGAGTCTGGAGATGAGGCTGTTCTGCCCCAGCCCAGAGATGGGAACTCGAGTCCCACCCTATGTAACTGAGGTGGGAACAGCATGGTGTCATCAGGCCCTCTGCAAGCACCAAGACACCAGGAGCCCTGGGATCCTAGCAGCTTCCAGATCTATCTCCCATCCAGCTCCCCAGTGAGGAGTGGCATGGATGCTAGGACCCCTGTGGAGGTATCTGCATCTGCTAGCGCATTCTCCCTCCTGCTTTGGGACTAGTTATGTGACCTGGACCACATTGCCACTAGGTCCCCCTGGTCCTGGGATTGGTTCAGGAATCAGCATGTGGCTCATGCTGAGCTCTTGACAACCTGCTCAGGGACATGGGAGAGATCAGAAAAGATGAGCTTCTTCCCTGTCTGGTGGCACAGCTGTCTGGAGGGTAGACTGGTGATGCTGCGGACCCTCTTGTCAACTTTGGGGTGGGGTGGGGAGGAGCTGTCCAAGAGTGAGGCAGTCCAGAGCAAAACAGATCTCTAGGATGGAGACAGGTGCACATTTGTTTTTTGAGAGAGAGAGAGAGAGAGAGAGAGAGAGAGAGAGAGACAGCACGAGCAGCGGAAAGGAACAGAGGGAAAGAGGGAAAGAGAGAAAGGGAGAGACACAGAGAATCTTAAGCAGGCTCCACACTGAACATAAAGCCTGACACGGAGCTTGATCCCATGACCCTGAGATCATGACCTGAGCTGAAATCTAGAATCAGGACACTCAACTAACTGGGCCATCAGGAGCCCTGAAGATGCACATTTTTTGGAGCCCCTGGGTTTAGCTGGGGCCGAAGCCAGATTTATTCCTGGAATTCTTGGTATCAAGGCTCAATAAGTTCCCATCTTCACTGGAGGCACTTCAAAGTGACTTCTGTCATTCGCAACCAAATTGAGTCCTGATTGCTTCAACCTCCTGGAACTGTGATCTGAGGTTCAGGGAAGCAGTTAGGCAGCTGGTGGCCCCAACCTATAAGGTGCTGCCCCTTCCTGCCCTCAACCTAGTCAGGGACCTGTCCTGGTACAACCCAGGAGGCCCCTGGGATTTAGTAAGATTAAACAATCTGCCCCAAGTCACACAGCCAGGAAGTAGGGGGCCGGTCTGGATCAGGAGGCCCAGGCGTGGCCCCTCTCAGAAGAAGGAGGATACAAGACCATGGGTAGATGCCTTGCCTAGCCTGGCTCCATACCTGTGCTCCCAGGAGAATCCTGTGCCTGAGAATCGAGCTGGAGCCAGAAACCCACAGGGCCTGGCTGATCACCAGGGATGGCTCTGGCCTCACTTTCCAGGAGTGACCTTGACCCTTCTGGCCAACAGAATAAGACCACATGCTGGATTTGGTAAGAGCAGCCACAGATGTGGTTTCTTCACCTGCCCATTTTTTTCAGATCTCAAGTCAACTTTTATATAACTGGGGGAATTTGTTCACTGACTGGTTTCTCCCCAAAAACCCAGAAATCTACTTCCTTCTCCTCTTTCCACATAGTCCACTAAGTCCCACGGCTGTCCTGGTAGACACGGAATGTGCTTGCTAGCCTTGGGCCACAGCGTCTGTTCAGATGCTTTTTTTTTCGTTTAACATTTCCACTGGGTCCTGGAGTGGGTTATAGGGTTCCAGGTATGATGAGGGCTGCCCTCTAACTCCTGTGGGATTCCTAGCTGGGCTTTCAACAGCTCCCATGCTGTCATCGGGGCCCTCACCACCAGTCTCCACTTATCCCAGCTGGGCTGTGGCCACTGGGTGGCCCAGGGTAGTCACCTGTTCCTCCTGATCTTCTTGTTCCCCTCTGAGAGCAGAAATGCCAGGCAGACCTCGATGTCAGCTCCTGAAGGTCCCAGGGACCCAGCCCTGCCAAGAGCCGTGCAGCGCAGGCCTTCCCAAGCTTCAGCAGAGGGTCCAGGGAGCTGGGGGGGGGGGGGCAGGGTGCTGAGGTGTGTATCTGGAGCTCTGCATCGGATCACTCCCTCCAGGGGTTGGGGCACGAGGTTCTTAGGGGACCTGGAATAGTGCCCATGGCAGACAAGGTTCAGGGAACCCAGGCCAGAGACTACCTGGGTAGAGTTCCTTGCCTCAGGGTGGCTCGTCCTCAGCTGAGATCTGTGGTGGGGAGCACAAGCAGAGCGAGGTATGAGGCCAGACCTGGGCTTGGGGCAGGAAGCCACGCCCCCCAGACTCCTCCCTTTTCTCTTCTATGGGGTTGGGTTCTGGTGGAGTGGATAGGGGTGGGGTGGGGTGCAGAGGCGCAGGGCTAGGGAGGGTCTTAACAACTGGCCCCAGGACCAGGGTTCGAGGACAGCCAGCGATGGAAATCTGGCTCGGAAACTGAGGCAGGAATTCTGCCCTGAGTGTAGGCCTGGAGGGAGTAAGGCCTCAGGAGGTTGGCCGGGGCATGGGAGAGGGGAAACGTTGTCCGGCTCATTTTGGGTCACCAGATGGCTGCCCCCACTCTCCCACCCCCAAGGCCAGCATTGAGGCAAGAGAGGCCCTCCCTTTCCTTTCAGCTCAGCACGGAGGTGACCTTCCTAAAGAGCTCCTTGGAGCCACGGACTTTTTCCAACTTCTTTCTGTCTTCTGCAGGGACTGAGGAGGAGTTCTGTCACAAGCCTGAGCTCCCATATTCTTTTATGACTGGAAATTAATTTAACAAAATAACAAAGTTAATTATAAATCTGTATAACTTTGTTCTTCCAGGAAAAATACACATTCATTTTAGGAAGGAAATAAAAAAGAATCTTGTAAGGGTTAATCCTGTCAAGTTTTTTTACGACCGCCCCAAAACAATATTCTTTGCATTGGTAGTCATTATTTAAACAATAATATGGTTATACCACAAATACTGTTTTGTAGCCAGAGTTTGATCTTTGGATTAGAAAGAATTGTGGGGGCGCCTGGGTGGCTTGGTCAGTTAGGCGTCTGACTCTTGATTTCGGCTCAGGTTATGATCTCACAAGCAGTTTGTGAGTTTGAGCCCCACATCCACCTCTGCAGACAGCATGGAGCCTGCTTGGGATTCTCTCTCTCTCAAAATAAATATATAAAAACTTAAAAATAAATTTTTTAATGTTTATTTATTTTAGAGAGAGAGAGACAGACAGACAGAGGCATGAGCAGAGAAGAGGGAAGAGAGAGAGGGAGACACAGAATCCAAAGCAGGCTCCAGGCTCCGAGCTTGCAGCACAGAGCAGCGAAGCCATGACCTGAGCTGAAGTTTGACACCCAACCGACTGAGCCACCCAGGCTCCCTTAGATATATAAAAATTAAGAAAGAAAGAAAGAAAGAAAGAAAGAAAGAAAGAAAGAAAGAAAGAAAGAAAGAAAGAAAGAAAGGGAAAGAAAGAGAGAGAGAAAGAAAGAGGGACAGAAAGAAAGAAAAAGAGAAAGAAAGAATTGTGCTGTGAAGAAGCCCGGATGTGGCCCAGAAATGCCAGCACTGTCAACGCACTTCCGGTGCCATTGCACCCAGGCAGAGCTGGGCCTCTGCTCTGCCCAGCCAGGAGACAGTGAGGGTCTGTCCTTTCGGGCGAGTAGAAATCTGGGATTGCATGCATTGGCTGTTGGCATTGGTGAACGGAGAGCAGCAGCTGACCCCAGGAGGTGCGGGCCCTGGAGGCTCTCTGGCCAAGACGCAGGAGCTGGTGATAGTAACACCTGCACAGCAGAAGCTCAGCCTACTCCGAGCAGTGAATTCTTTCTGGCCCCATCACTTCAGGCAAGCATCTCCTCTGGGACAAAAGGGCACCAGATCCATTTCTTTACCCCTCCCCCGCTCTGTGCCCTGGGAGGCTGACCTTCCCAGGGGTCCCAGGCCCTCTGGCTTCTGGTTGGTTCTGGCCAGCAGGAGGTCTGGAGAAGGAGGGGGTGAGGTCAGGATAGAAATCTTCTCCCTAAGGCCTCAGCTTGGGTCTGGCGGCCTCTCCCACACTGCCCTCTCTGGATCCTGCCCCTTGAGGTCTCGGAATGGTAATGCTCTGGCTGGGCACCTCTGAGGCTGACCCAGCCCTCCCCACTCCCTTTAGGAAATGCTCTGTCATCCTGTCTGAGGGTGTGACCCAAGGTGACTAGTTGTCTGAGTTTCACTGGGACCGTCCTGGGGTTAGTACTGAAGTTCCCACACCCCAGGGAACCCCTCAGTCCTGGGCGAGCCAGGCGGGGGTGGCAATTGGTCACTCTAGTGCCACTAATGTCGACTCTGATGCCGCATTCCTGTTTTCTTACCTTTTTGTCTACTAAGACGAGACTAAGAAGGGCCCAGGGGGTGTCCTGGGCTTCCAGTTTCTCATCACCAATCAGATGAGCTAGCAATTCTGGTGATGGTTTCCCAGTGCTTGAGTGTGGCTGTGTCCTGAGAGGGGCTTGCCTTCCATGTCCTCCCTGTGCTTCCCTCCAGGCTGGGCGCTGGCTGTCCTTTTAGCCTTGGTTTCCTGCCTGGCCCCATGGGCAGCTGAACTGACTATTCCATACACTGCTGATGTCCTGTAGATTCTGGGTGTGGGTAGAGGAGGGGCTCTTTGAGTGTGGTGGCTAATGTCACCTCCATGTTGTCCAGTCTAGCAGCGGCATTTGGCTATGATTTTTAGAGCCTGGGGCAGGGACAGAGGGTGAAGGTTTGGGTTCCAGGACTCTTCTGGCATCCCTCTCCACTCTCTGATAGACAGGAGCATTTCTGGGTGGGCCATGCAGATAGGGCAGTGAAAAGCATCCTATACAAGGGTCCGTCCAGCTCCATGAGGCCGCGTTTGGGCCCCAGAGCAGACCCAGAGCCATTCTTATGTCATGTGTGTCCTGGTTTCCATGTTTGTTAAGGCAGTGGGGACGCAAGAACCTCCTGGCCCCTTCTAGCTTCAGGGAGGGTCTGCCTGGGCATTTACTTGGCACGTAGGCAGTGGAGTGACTTCTGGAGCGACTGATGGGCAGTGGGGGAGTTCGGGCCTGTTTTCCTTCCCTCTGGGATCAACACCCTGGATTCCTCTGTGGAACTATCCCTTCTCTCCTCTTAGCCTCTTGGATCCCAGGGGGCTGCCTTCCCTCCTGGCTGCTGTGGTGGGCACATGGCCCAGGTCTGGACAATGAGGGCACCACTGGGAACATAGGGATGGAGTCTGGACTGGACCTGGGCTGATAACAACCAGTGAGTGTCATCCCGGAGGAGTTTGGCCGGAACCATCAGAAAAAAGCTTTCTTCCAGTCCCTCAGGTATTAGGGTATAGGACGGGGGTGTTGCCTGTGCCAGCTTCACCCCAGTGGGGAGAATCCAAGAGTGTAGATAAAACAGGAAAGGAGATCTGTGTTGGCTCCAGCCCTGCCTGAAGGCAGGTGTGCCTGAACCACTCACACATTTTGTCCTTGAGTGGGTGGGGGCCCTGGCTCACCTGGGGAGGTTGATCCTTGTGCATGTTTGCCCTCTCCCTGGTCCCTGTCACTCTGCTCTCGGCTGTGTCTGGGGGCTCCCAGGTGGCCCACCCAGTCACTGAGACTGCATTCATTACTTTCACGTGCCGTGCACCGTGGAGGCGTGTCCTTCCTGGGATGTGGTCCTCCAAGCACTGATCTTTGTGAACTGCCTGAGCTTCCTCCTGGGATGTGGGTGGTACCGCCACCTGTTTCTGGAACCTGACAGCCAACTGTCACCCTCACTTTGACTTTCAGTGGAGTGTGGGAGGTAAGGGGGGATCTACCAGCTCACAGGGCTTCTCCACTCTGCCAGCACGTCCAGGTCTTGCACACTTTCTGGAATGACTCGACCTGTCTCCAAAAACCGTCTTTCTTTTCTTGTAAATGGAAACCAGAGGGTGCAGTTTTTAACCTTAGCAATATTATCTTTAGAAAATATTTTGGGTCTCGGCAAATATGTATCCCCACGCAATGACATACACGTCCACATGTGCTTTTTTTGTTCTGAAAAATTTCAAAAATAATTGAATGGACCCCTTCATACTCATTCCCCAGAGTCAACAATTATTGATGTGTAACTGATTTTGTCTTAACTCTCTTTCAAGTTTTTGTTTTAATGGAACACGTCCTGCTATGATTTGATTCATTAATAATTCATTATGTGTAAAGCTCTTAAGACTGTAATAGCAGTATCACACCACACAAAATTAATAGCAATGTATTAATATTATCTAACACTCACCTCATCTTTAATATTGATATATATTGGAGTATATTCAATATTCCTCGATTGTGTCAAAAGCGTCTTTTTATAGCTTGTTGGTTTAAATCAGGATACCAACACCATTTACCCATTGCCTTTGGTTGGTATGTCTTGAAGATTTTTTTCTTTTTTTTGAACAAAAGTTTTTTTTAATGTTTAGTTTTGAGAGAGAGAGAGAGAGAGAGAGAGAGAGAGAGAGACTGAGCGCGAGCAGGGGAAGGGCAGAGAGAGAGAGACAGGGAGACACAGAATCCGAAACTGGCTCCGGGCTCTGAGCTGTCAGCACAGAGCCCGACATGGGGCTCGAACTCTGAATGGTGAGACCATGACCTGAGCCGAAGTTGGACACTTAACAGACTGAGTCACCCAGGTGCCCCGACTTTTAAATTTATAGTCTGTAACAGCATATACAACCTCCCTCCCCCACATGTGATGGTCTGATATTAGCAAGTGTTTTTTGGTTTGTTTTGTTTTTTAAAAATGTTTACTTATTTTTGAGAGACAGAAAGTGAAAGAGGGGCAGAGAGAGAGGGAAAAAGAGGAACCGAAGAGGGCTCTGCACTGACAGCAGAGAGTCCAACATGGGGGCTCGAACCCATAAGCCGTGAGATCATGACTTGAGCCAAAGGTGTGTGCTTCACTGACTGAGCCACCCAGGCGCCCCTCCAGGCACAGACAGATGTACAGACCATAGGCTTCTGGTAAAACAACAACCCCAGGGCCCAGAGGGGGCAGAGGTGGACACCAGGGAGCAGACCTCCGGCCCAGAGCCGGACTAAGCAGGTTTGCACTCCGGCTCTGTGCTGCCTTGTTAGGTATGGCCTTGAGCAAAACAGCATCCCTTCCATGAAATGGAGGATAGCAGCTTATCGGACACACTAAGAAAGTGTCAGTTAGTACAGCCTTCCAGAGAACAATTTGGCAATATGTATCAACAGAGGCCTGGTTTCATGAAGAGTGTGGAACATTTCATTCCACCATGAAATGCTGTGCAACTCTGAGAATCGGGTGAGCACAGGCTGTGTGATTCGGTAGGCAACAAGGGCTACAAAGATACTATGTAGTGTCTACTCCTCACTGCATTTGGTTGTATTGATAATGATAACGGCTTTGTCGGCATATAATCCAATGACATGCAGCGTAAAATGGTTTTGTATATTCTCAGAACTGTGCAACCATCACTGCAATCCGTTGGAGAATATTTTCATCATCCTCCCGTAAAGAAGAAATCAAAAGCTTTCAAGCCTGGCAGGAAAGGCTTCTTGTCCAAAGGGCCTCCTGCTCCTGGGAAGCAGACAGCCCCACCCCAGCCCAGGAAGAACAGTGCGGGCCTCCTGTCATGCCTGCAAAGTGACCAGTTGCAGGCCTGTGACTTAGGCCCCGGCCGGCCCTGTGAGGCCAAAAGCTATGGAGGCACACGCGGGGCTGGCCTCTTGGCACAGCCCGCCTGGCTGACCTGCTCTGTGGCGGAGAAGCCAGGGCAGGGAGAACAAGGCTGTCTGTGTCCTCCAGGGATGCAAATTGTCCCATGTCACGAGGCTGACCAATTTCAGTCTATGGAGCGAAATACTTTGGATCTTCTCGTGGGTCTGCAGATGTTGGTGAGCAAAAATAACTGAAAATAGGCCAACATCCAGACTCTTAGCCCTCCAGCCTGGCATGCCCATGTGCACAGATGGAATCATGGCAGAGATACTGCTAACAAGCAAGCACAGAAAAGCCTTTCCTGGAAGGAAAGCCCTGCCTTGGCTCCCACCAACCCTACACACACACAGGCAGGTCACCGTGATTGCCCATTTCAGGGATGCTGGCTGACCATGGGACTTCATACCAGGTGCTTTTCTTTTATTATTATTTTTTAATGTTTATTTATTTTTGAGAGCGCGTGTGAGTGTGAGCGGGGGAGGGGCAGAGAAAGAGGGAGACACGGAATCTGACGCAGACTCCAGGCTCCAAGCTGTCAGCACAGAACTCGACTTGGGGCTCAAAATTACAAACTGTGAGATCATGACCTGAGCTGAAGTTGGGCACTTAACTGACTGAGCCACCCAGGTGCCCCTACCAGTCTTTCACACCTGGCACAATGAAGATACTGGGGGATGTGACTCTGTGTTCTCTCATTTGCCATCAAAGAAATCCTTGTAATCCTGTGACTGGGGCCACTCAATGGCTCCATTTTGATGGGACTTCCAAGATCTCCACTGAGCACAGGACTTTGGTGGGCCGTCTTCTGCCTTCTGTCCCCTGAAACCCTAAATCAGCCACGAGGCTGGCCTGGAGTCCCACACAGTTCTGACCTCAGGCCTCTGTTCAGTTCTTGGACCAAGAACGCACCTCAAACTGGCCATTTGACTGAATGTCTTCATCCCCTCAAAATTCATGTGTTGAAACCCTAACTCCCAGTGTAATGGTGTTTGGAGGTGGGGACTTAGATTTAGATGAGGTGATTAGATTTAGATGAGGTCATGAGGGTGGGGGACCCGCTCGGTGGGATTTGAGTCCTTACAAGAGATTTCTCTCTCTCCACACACGGGCCACAAAGGAAAGGCCACGGGAAGACACGGCAAGAAGGCTCGGTCTATGTTCCTGGAATAGGACCCTCACCAAGAACTAAAAGAACCGAATCTGCTGGCACTTTAATCTTGACTTCCTGGCCTCCAGAGCTGTGAAAAATAAATGTCTGCTGTTTGAATCACCTGACTATTTTATTACGGCAGCCTGACTGACTAAGACATCAACTTGATCAAAAAAGAAGGAAATGGTCTATTCTCAAAAAGTAGATCCAGGGGCTCAAATAGCATCTTCATGGTGCTGTCCCCCTTTCACCCCACCTCCTGTGGTCTGTCAGGCAGGTGCCCAGGCCTAGTGGCCGGGTCTATACAATGCACCACCCTGGTGAGGTTAGACACATGAGCTCACTTCCCCACTCAAGGACCAGTCCTGGGAGCTGAGGACAGGGGTTCACCCTGGAACCACCTAGAATGAGAGGTGAAGGGAGCATCCTCAGATGGGAAAAAGGGAAGATGCTGGGTAGTCCAACACTACATCCATCCATCACACTCACTGAGTGTCTGAAGGTCACAGGTGGGCTCAGTCTGAGAGAGCCCGCAGAAGCAGTGAGAACCTTCCTTTCTCATTACTTCTCTTTCCCAAAAGGAGGAATCTTATCTCTTTCCTGAGGTGATCAAGAGGGAACGCAGTAACACCAAAAGCAAGGATGGGGATCCGCTCAGAAAATATCCCTCATGGCTTCCTCTCCCCCTTGGATCCCTCCTAGGCTGACCATGCACCAGCCTCATGCTGGCAGTGAAGGATGATGGTGAGTCAGGCTCCATCCTTGCCCTTGACAGCTCACGGTGAAGCTGGGTGGCAGATGTGAATCCTCACTGAGACGCAAAGAACAACAGATAAATGGGAACAAGTGGAGGAAGCCACCCACTCTTCCTAGAACTGATCTGGATGGCGTGTAACTAGGAGGAAAAAAATGCAAACCAGTGCAAGTCATAAAGGGACTTCGCTGGTTCACGTAACTCAAAATTGCAGGGGTAGGTTCAGGTCCAGGTGCTTGGATCCTGTGTGCAGTCCCTCAGCTCTGCTTTGGCTTCAGGTCAGCTTCCCTTACTTGCTGGCCCCTGGCAGTCCCAAGCTTATATGTTACTGACAGCAACCCCAGTGGGCAGCAGCACCCCTCCCCAGAGATCCCAGCAGAAGTCCTGGGGACATCCCTCAGATTGTCCAGGGATTCTTGCATTCCCAAACTAATTGTTGTATACACCATCATAGGTCTGGGTTACATACCCACCATGGGGGTGCAGGTGAACATTCGCCAAGGAAAGTCTGAGGTGCTGTTACCAGACTAAGGGCATGGCGAACGGGTTGCAAAACCTTCTATCACAAGTGGGTAGGACAGGGATCAGGCAGAAGAGAAGCATGTGGGGAGCCCAACCAGCCAGAACCAGAGCTCTGTGGTTGGAGGCGCAGTGATTGCCCCTAAGCGGAAGTGACTTGGTGGGCTTTTCACTTTAGAAAATGTCTGGGGCAGGAAGAGGCTGGGTGGCTGGGCTTGGGTGCATGCCTGGTAACAGGAGGGAGCTCCAGGAGGCTGCACAGGCAGAGCTCTAGAGCTATCAGTTAGGGGCAGTGGGGAGGAAGAGAGCCATGGCATGGCCCTCAGTATCCAGCTCTGGGGGCAGCAAGAGAGCCATTTGCTGATCCTTGGAGCACAAGAGGGTAGCAGGCTGAGCAGGTTAGGGCCCTGTTGGATACCTGTCCCTTCCACAGATGGGAGTCTGGAGCCCAGAGAGGGACTGTACTGGATGCAGGGTTTAGAGCTGAGGAGCTGAGGTGGAGGGTGCATTTCATTGGGGGAACAGGAATACTGAGGAATCCCCTCTGTCTGGCCTGTGACCCTGAAAGCCCCTTTGCCTCCCTGAGCCTCAGTTTTCTCTTCTGTGAAATGGGGCTGAGAAAGCCCAGCTCCCCGGCAAGTACGAGAACGGATGAGGATGGCCTCTACAAACCACCAAGCACAGGACAGGTGCTTACAGGACAGTAGAGAAGTGGGTGAGGCAAGGGGAGGCCACAGAGGATCTGAGAACCGCAGCCCAGGGATTGACGGTGCCCTATTATCTGAGGTAAAGTGACCGTGGCCAGGACCAGCAAGTGGGACTCCAGCCAGGGTAAGAGAGCTTAATCAGGGGGGCTCTGCCGCAGGGTCACCACCAAGGACAGCTGCAGAGCCACCCTCTTGAGAGCATTTGGAGCCTTAATTATTTACTCCTAAAAACACAGCTGGAAAGTGAATGATCACTGGCCTTAGGGACGGGTGTTGCCCAGATGGCCTTTCTGTCACCCCTCCCAACGTAACAGGATTTTTCAAGATTGTCTTGTCATCAGCAGATGAAGAAAATGAACTGTGTGTTACTTGTTTGCAGAGTGAGTCAGACTGTGCCGGACTGCGGAGACTCTGGGGCCTTCTGGGCCGATCCGCCCATTGAACAGATCAGGAGAGGGGCTGGAGAGGCCGGGTGCATCATGCATTCATCTGGCAGGGCCAGGACCCTCGAGCAGCCACCAGCTGGTGCTGACACTGGACCTGCAGGTGGGGTGAACTCCCAGGGTTGGTACATGCTCCATTATCCCCAAAACCTACCCATGGCCACGTTGGTTCAGGATGTTATCAGAATGACCCAGCATGTTCTGGGCAGGTGTGTGTGTACATCTGTACGCGTGCATGTGAACAAAGAGCATAGGCCAGGAGACAGTGTGAAAGACCTCAGGGCCATTCTCAGAGGTATGAGCTCCATTCTCTAGTGAGCACAGGTCATTCGTCCCCTGTTCCAGGCCCTCGCTGTTCCCTCAGCTGGGAAGCCTCTTTCCAGTCCCAAAATGCCACACAGTCTGATTCATGTCACCTATCAGGAAAGGTCACCTCCGAGGGTGCCTGGGTGGCTCAGTTGGTTAGGCATCTGACTTCAGCTCAGGTCATGATCTCGCAGTTCGTGAGTTCGAGCCCCGCGTCGGGCTCTGTGCTATCAGCTGGAAGCCTGGAGCTTGTTTCAGATTCTGTGTCTCCCTCTCTTTCTGTCCCTCTCCCGCGTGTGCTCTGTCTCTCTCTGTCTCTCAAAAATAAATAAAAACTTCAAAAAAAAAAAAAGATTTAAAAAAAAAAGAAAAGCTCACCCCCAGGCACCTGGGTGGCCCAGTCAGTTGGGCATCTGACTTTGGCTCAGGTCACGATCTTGTGGTTCATGAGTTTGAGCCATGCATCAGGCTTGCTGCTGTCAGCCTGTCAGTGCAAAGCCCACTTAGGATCCTCTGTCCCCCTCTCTCTGCCCCTCCCCTGCTTGCACTCTCCCCACAATAGATAAATATTAAATAAAAAAAGAAAGAAAAGCTCCCCCCAACACTAGCTCTATTGAAAGTGGCCACCTAATGGTACTAGCTTCTTACCTGACACCCACCACTTGCCCTGTACTCCTTGGCTTTGGTCACTCCAATGCCTTTGGGACAACAGGCCATAGATTGCCTCCCTGCCAGCATACTTTTCCCTCTGCTGCACTGGAAGGAGGGTCAAACATGGCCCGGAATGCTGCTGGGATCTGAGGGGTGGCTTCTCAGCCCGAGAGAGAGACTGTGCATCCCTAACCAGACAGTCTCATCCCTCTGCTGTCATCCACTGAGAAGAAGCAAGGCTCAGGACAGGGCTGACAACAGCTGCCCAGAAAGCTGTTTTGTGGAGAGCCTGTTCTCTCAGGGCAGGGAAGTGGGTGCTCTCCCAGCCTTCCGGGTTAGGCTGGGATCCCCACTCTGTCCTTAGGACTCTTAACTACTGGCCCTTTCTGGACTTCTGTTTTCTCATATGTGAAGTGGGACTGGTATTCTGCTGCATGAGCTGCTATAAGGACTAAATAAGAGAAGGTGTCAGGAACATACATACATACAGTAAAAGCATAGTAAAAAAAAAAGTCTTGAACCCAAGAAGCAAAATCCTTCTAAATAATCCTAGAGAAGAAGAGGGATTCGAACTGAAACTGGTGCAGCCACTCTGGAGGACAGTGTGGAGGTTCCTCAAGAAACTAAAAATAGAACTACCCTACATACCAGCAATTGCACTCTTAGGTATTTACCCAAAAGATACAAAAATACAGATTCCAAGGGGTACATGCACCCCCAATATTTATAGCAGCATTATCAACAATAGCTGAACTATGGAGAGAGTCCAAATGTTCATTGATTGATGAATGGATAAAGAAGATGTGGTATACATATACAATGGAATATTACCCAGGCTTCAAAAAGAGTGAAATCTTACCATTTTTAACAACATGGATGGAGCTAGAAGGTATTATGCTAAGTGAAATAAGTCAATCAGAGAAAGGCAAATACCATATGATTTTACTCATATGTGTAATTTAAGAAACAAAACATGAACATATGGGAAGCAGGGGTGGCAGGGGTGGGGAGAAGAGAGGGAAATGAACCATAAGAGACACTTGAGGATAGAGAACAAACTGAAGGTTGATGGAGGGAGGTGAATGGGGGATGGGCTATATGGATGATGGGTATTAAGGAGGGCACTTGTTGGGATGAGCACTGGGTGTTCCATGTAAGTGATGAATTACTGAATTCTACTCCTCAAACCAATATTGCATGGTATGTTAACTAATTAAAATTTAAATATTAAAAAGGAAAAAAAAGAGCAAAGAACTAAAGCTGGGTAAGAACATCCACATGAAAACCTGAGGAATGCATACAAAGCGGTATTCAGAGGAAACCTCATAGCCATGAAAACATCATTTAGAATAATAGAAAGAAGAAAAAGTACTTGCAAGCAGGACCTTTTCCCCCCCTTCCTGTCTTGTTCACTGATAAGTCCCAAGGGCCTAGAACAGGAGGCAGAAGAAACTAAGAGAAAGAGAAGAGGGAAGGCTCTGTGCTCAGGACAGAGGAGGAGGATGCCACTGGAGTCTTCAAGGATTAACATCTCAGGACCATACTAGATAAGGCAGAGTGTGGCTGATGCCAGCTGGAGAGTCTAGACAAAGAATAAGATCATCCTCTAGGCAGACCCAGCATATTCTATACAGGGTCACCACATCACTTACTGTCTAACCCGGGACTCCGAGAGTGAAGGGGACACTATTAATAATGATCCTGAGACAGCAGGTGTCAACTGGGAGTCTCCCCCACAAGTCAGTCATAGGGTCACTCTACTTAGAACCCCAGAGAAGGCAGGGGCAGGTGTCTGTGATGCAGGCGAGTGTGAAACCTTGAATTAACAGAGTTTACCAGAAATCTACTAAAGTTAAACCCAATCCTGGTGGATTCAGTTATAGAAAAAAAATAAGCCAAGTTATGCTTTGTACCAGTCAGGCTTCCTGCGGGATACGATGACACCTTCAAATCGTGGTAGTTTGGGAAGATTTTCATAAAAGGACATTTCGTGAAGGTGTGGAGAGGATGGAGGGAATATAGCAGCAGTGAACCATTAGTGTGCCAAGGCCCGAAGGGGCAAGAGGAGGGAGAAGCTTCTGGAACTCTGACATTCCTGGAAGGGCCATGTGGAGAGGGCTGTCCAGCAGAAGCTGTGACTTTTGGCTATGGGAGGCTGACCCTGCAGGAAAGATCACACTCTCCTTTCTGCCTCCAATCTCCTGCTATTTGCTGGAAGTCAGAGGAAAAGAGAGCCCTTGAGGTGGCTAAACAGATAGAGAACAGGGTGGGTGCAGAGTGGGTCTAGAGGGGCAAATGGAAGATATCCTAAACATCCCGCCCCTTTCTGCCCTCCACATCCTTTCATTCAGGGAAAACTTTGTGTCCCCACAAGGGGCCCGATGATTCCCAATAGTAATAGCAGGGCTTGGCCAACCCTCTCTTTCTTTTCTTAATTGAGATATAATTGACATATAACATTATACAAGTTTCAGGTGTACAATACGATGATATTCGCTATGTCATTATTATGAAATAATCATCACAACAAATCTAGTTACTATCTGTCACCATGTATAGTTAGAAATTTTTTTCTCATGATTAAAAGTTTTAAGATCTCCTCTCTTAGCAAATTTCAAATATACAATACAGTATCATTAACTATAGTCGCCATGCTGTGCAATGTATTCCCAGAACTTATTTATTTTATAACTGGAAGTTTCTACCTTTTGACCCCCTTCACCCATTTCTCCCACCCCACCCCCTACCTCTGGCAACCAGCTGCCTGTGTTGTGCATCTGGGAGTTTGGTTTTTTTTGTTTTTGTTTTTAGAGTCCACATATAAGTGAGTTCATACTATATTTTCTTTCCCTGTCTGACTTATTTCACTTAGCATAGTGCCCTCAAGGTGCATCCATGTTGTTGCAAATGGCAAGATTTCCTTCTTTTTAATGGCTAATATTCCATTGTATATATCTACACCAAGTTTATATTCATTCATCCATCGATGGACACTTTTTCCATATCTTGTCAATTGTAAATAATGCTGCAGTGAACACTGGGTGCATATACCTTTTGGAGTTAGTGTTTTCATTTCCTTTGCATAATTACTCAGAAGTGGGTTTGCTGCACATAGTAGTTCTGTTTTTAACGTTTTGAGGAATCTCTGTGCTGTTTTCAATTGTGGCTGCATCAATTTATATTCCCACCAACAGTACACGAGAGTTCCTTTTTTCTCCGCATCATTCCCAGCTCAACGTTTTCTGTAAAAGATCAGATAATAAATATGTGAGCTTTGTGAACCATACTATCCTTGATGTAATTTGACTTCGCTGCAATAGCCATGGATGATACACAAACAATGAATGTGACCATGCCCCACTGAAACCTTATTTACAAAAACAGGTGGCATTAGGGGTTTGGTCCATGGGCCTCAGCTATAGCCTTATTATGGGATGGATGTGCTTCCTTAGTTGGTCCCATTAGGAGTCTAAAATGCTTACCACCAAATACGTTTTTCACATGTGATAACAGGAAAAAAGTGTGTGATGGGACAGTGGAGAAAAATCTGATGACATACCCGCCGAAGTCCTTGCTTTGTGATGCTCAGGAGACCTGAGTTGACAATCAGGGCTCCTTCTTCCATTGCCCATTCTGCATCCCCCTTGCCCTCTGCCAGTACCTTGACCAGGTAAGGTTCTTTCTCAGATGATTCTTTTCCAAATCTTTACTCCTGCTGCATCTAAGTCCTTTCTTAGTGGGCCTATCTTTGTTGGGTTATAACATTGACTAGTACTCTTAGGTCAGGGGTACTAGGAGGCACCCCCAGGGAATCCCCTAGATTCATACGGAGTCCTTCTTCCTCCTACTGCATACAACAATCCAATTTCTTTCTCGTAATTGGGATCAATTCCCTGCCCGGTACAGTGACCCCTTCTATCTGCCTGTTAGTTCAGTGAGTGGAGAGCCCACGTGGCAGGGAGCACACTCTTAGCGTCCAGTAATGGAAACCATACTTGCACTCCTTCCTGGATGCTAGGACCTATAGGCTCCCACAGGGTCTAAGGTGACTGGGAGGGAATGCAAGACTTCTGTAGGAAGGTGTCAGTGGAGTGGTGGACACGTCAGGTGCCTGCTGCTGGTTCTCAAACCTGTGAATTCTGCACAGCGGGGAGATGGCACCATATTCGGTCATCAGTTTGATGCCTGTAACACACTTTGCAGGCCAGCACTCCAGCCTCAAAAGGTATTGTCCTCCAGATGGTGTCCTAAAGGAGCCTTCCGGCAGTCTCCTCCATGACTCCCACAGGCCAGCTGCTTCTTGGTGAGGGGACATGTGAGAGACCACTGGCACATCCTTTGTTGCAAAATGCACGCATTGGTTGGAGGCAATGTTGTGGGGAGACCATGCAGTAGGTAAGGTGGTCTCTGAGTCTATCGATGGTGGTGCTGCAGAAGTTCCATAGGCAGGAAGGCAAGGATGCATTTGGAACATGCAACATTCCGGTGAGGACAATGCAATTCTTCCGTGACGGCGGGGATTCAATATAATGAACTTGCCAAGAAATGCCCAGCTGATCCCTCCAGGGAAGGTGCCATGCGGGGGGCTTGGCACTGGCCCCTGCTGTTGGCAGGTTGGTCACTCAGGAGTGGTGGTAGCCAGGTCAGTCTTGATGCAGCAAAATCTGTGCTCTTGAGCCTTTACTTACCACAGTCACGTTCACATGGCTTTTATCCCCATCACCACAGCCACATTGTACATGGCCTCCATCCCTGTCACCATGGCCCTTTCATACCCAACCACCATCCCTGCCACCATGGCCACCTTACACGCAGCCCTTTAAGGAAGCACGGGGTGGTGGGAGAGAAGCTGGCCGACAGCCACAGGTGGGTTAACTTGCCTGTTTGATTACTGAGCATGTCCTTCACTGTGGATGCCCTTGGGGAGGTGTTCACACAGGACGCAGATATCATCACAGTCTGTGCGCATCTCAAATGACCCAGACCACCTGGCCCCCAAATTTCCAATCTTGTTCTTTCCAGGCCCTGACCAGCCAGCCAATCTGTTAGCCACCGCTCATGAATCCCAGTGTTTCTGTCTCCGCCATACTTCCTTCCACAGAGAACAGGTAACCGGTTGAGTTGCCTGAAGTTCTGTCCATGGGGAAGATTCCTCTTCACCATGTTCTTTTTCTGTCAGCTGGGGGAGGGTCCATAGGGGGCTGCCAGTTACTTGTGGTGCTGGCTTACTATGGTACCCATGCATGAAACAGGGACTTTAACTCTGTTAACTGGTCATGGACCAGCTCATCTGGTACTCTGTACCTTCCAGACCTTCTAGACCTGCTTGCTTACTATTTCTATTTTAAGATGGAAAGCTATTCTGGGGGCACCTGGGTGGCTCAGTCAGTTGAGCATCTGACTCTTGATTCCAACTCAGGTCATGATCTCATGGTTCATGGGATCGAGCCCCACATTGGGCTCTGTGCTGGCAGCGTGGAACCTGCTTGGGATTCTCTCTCCCTCTGCTTGTGCTCACTCACTCTCTCTCTCAAAAATAAATAAGTAAACTTAGGGAAAAAAATGGAAGGCCTTTCTGCACATACAATTCTGCCCAGTTCCTGATGAGTGTTTTGGGTCATGCCCTACAACCTGCCCCCCCTGAGGTCAATATGCATGCTGCCTCCCAAGGCCCAGCTGTAAGTTAGGAGCCTGTTTTCAGGTGGAGAATTGTGCTGGTAGAAGAAGGCATGACTTTCCTCCGGCATGTGTGCCTGGGAAGGCTCTTTTCTGTTCCAGGCCCCTCTCGCAACCACTGGCTACCCAGGAAGTGGTTGGAGCAGGCATACACTGGCTTCAAAATCCAATGGTTTTGCTTATTTTTTCCTGGCAGGTGGCCTAAGGTGTACCAACTTATCTCTTACTTTAGAGGGATCAGCCAACATCACTGGATCCTTAGGAAGCTTGCTGATGTGGGGGGTCCCAGAATTTCCCATGATTTCCCTCCTCTTCTCTGGCAGGAATGTGTCTCACTAGGGCTCTCCCCTCTGACCTCAGACCCTGCACCTCTCTGAATGGTTTTAGGGAGCCATGACTCACTATGGGCCCCATGGTCCTGAGGGACACAGGTGTGCCCAAGCCTAGTCAAAGAGGCTTTTATGCAGGGGAGTCTACCTCCCAGGCTGGGCTGTCTCTGGTATCAAGGGAAATTTGGGGTCATTTGAGGATTCAGAGTTTAGTCTCATTTGTGTCTGTCTGATGTCCCTGTTTTATGTCTCCCTCTCAAAAATAAATAAACATTAAAAACAATTTTTGAAAAGGGGTGCCTGGTGGCTCAGTCGGTTAAGAGTCCGACTTCGTCTCAGGTCATGATCTCATGTCAGTTCAGGCTCCGTGTTGGGCTTTGTGCTGACAGCTCAGAGCCTGGAGCCCACTTCGAATTCTGTGTCTCCCTTTCTCTCTGCCCCTCCACCACTGTCTCTCTGTCTCTCAAAAACGAATAAACATTAAAAAATTAAAAAAATAATTACAACAAACAGCATAGGAAAAACTATTAAAACAACTAAAGCTGTATATTTCACTGAAAGTGTATATAGATGAACAATTATGAAGAATCATAATTACATTAATAACTTTTTTGTCATTTTGCAACTGTAAATAAACCAAAAGAAGTCCACTGATGATTCCCGTGTTTGAAGTTTTAATGGACTGGCTTCTTGCTTGTTAACTTATTAGATAAATTGAATTGACCAGTGCTACTAAATTTAGTAATTTTCATGGTCGTTAAATTAGTCTCACACAGAGGTATGTTGACAGAAACGAATGTAGAAATTTCAAAGTGTGAGCCTCAAGGTTTTCATTTTAAATTTCTGTGTACAACGGAGCAAATGCTCTTAAAAAATGCTTTTAAAAAATGCATCTTCAGGGGCGCGTGGGTGGCTTAGTCAGTTAAGTGTCTGACTTTGGCTCAGGTCATGATCTTGCAGTTCGCGAGTTCGAGTCCTGCGTCGGGCTCTGTGCTGCCAGCTCAGAGCCTGGAGTCTGCTTCGGATTCTGTGTCTCCCTCTCTCTGCCCCTTCCCTGCTCACACTCCCTCTCTCTCTCTCTCTCCCTCCCCCCCCCCAAAAGACTGGAATCCTAAAATCCCACACCAGGTGACCAGGTGACACAATCCTGCTACACACACCCAGGACATTCTTGCAGCACGTGCGGCTGACCATGTAACTCTGACAATACCCACATAGATCCTTCTGCCTTGTGCAGTAACACTGGCCATACTCATGGATGTACTTGGATGTCATAGCTGGACCAAAATGCTACAAAGGTTTCCGAATTTCTGTACTTCTTTCATCTCTGATCAGCAGCAAGCAGTCAGTCGGTGGCACCAGTTTGTGGACTGGGCCACATTTTTACAAATGATGCTCCAGGGTCATTACTATTCCCTGGGCCATGGTTGCTATAGCAACTGAGTGTCACAGCCACTTGATGCTCCAATGCCTTGCCCTCCACCTCTGCTTCTCTCATGCCACTACTGGCTCTCCTTTGGGGAATCACGATGCCACCGCATGCCAGATGTCCCATGTCCCCTTTTCTCCTGGCTGAGGGTGGGATGTTCCTCAAAGAGGTGAATAACAGGATCCCAGAGACCATTCCGAGGAAAGGCTTCCTGAATGAAGCACATTCAAATAGGATAAGTGTAATAAAGGAGCTCAGTGGAGGTGGGTAGGAGATATAGGAAAATCATGAGGGAGAGTACAGTCCATCTGGTAATAGCCAGGTGTTGCTACCACCCTCTGCCCTTAGGAGCAGGGGCGGTGCCATTATCAGAAACCTGGGAAGAAAGGGGCTGTATGGAGGGGCCACCAACAGGAACTGTGATCTCTGGCAAAGGAACATAGCCAGCCCTAGAGGATCTTGCGGGGAGGGGACATTGGGAAGAAATACCTTGACCTCCTCGCCTGTTGGTTTATGATTTACCTTACAGGTTAGGCACCTGAGGCACAAAACAGGGCGCAGAATGGCTCTTCAGGGCAAACTGAAGTCACTGGCATTCATTGCTTGCCTTTCTGAGTTCATGGCTGGAGAGTCGGGTTTCCTATGACTTGCACCTGGCAAGCTTCTGAGCCCGAAACCTCCCTAGGGACTCGCTGCCCTACCCCATTCCATCACAGAGACCCTGTCTCCACCCCCACCCAAGCTGGTGGGGCCACTGGGGCTTGGGGACACGAGTATGCCCATGGGGTCATTCCTTTGCATGCTCCCTGTGTCTTAAAAAATTCAAGTCAGACTCATGCATGCACATGATTCAAAAACCATGCCAAGCAAAACCAAGCTGTAACTAAACATTGGTGTACTTCACTCTATACCCAAACATCTGAAAAACCCCAGTAAAACTGGACTTATTCCTGGCCTGTCCATCGTCCAAGGAAGAAGCTCATACCAATTTAAATCATTCATTCCCAGGGGGCCCCTCTGCAGTCAAGCCCGGGTCCCAGCTTGGCTACTGTGCCCCTTCTTTGTGGTTCCCCCCAAACCCTGCCTACCCCGGCAAGGGCACTGCTTGCCTAGATGTAGGCTGTGTGGAATGGGGCCATGCTGACCGCAGGGATACAGGAACAAGGAGTGGCAGTGTGAGAAAGACTCCCTCTGATGCTGATGACCTTGATGCCCCCTCTGACATTAGCACTATTTTATGGTTTTAGATACAAAGAAGAGGCCATGGGCTCAGACAGCTGGGTGGGCGGCAGGGCAGGACGTTAGAGTGTGGCAACAGTCTGCTTTTCCTTGAATTTATTTTCATGGTTACTTTCTACATATGGAAAATGAATTTCTTTTTATATTTAACTTAGTGATCTAATGTTGCATTTTTATTTTTATTATTTTTAATTAAAAAAATTTTTTTTTTAGAGAGACAGAGTGTGAGTGTGGGAGGTATAGAGAGAGAGGGAGACACAGAATCTGAAGCAGTCTCCAGGCTCTGAGCTGTCATCACAGAGCCCGAGGTGGGGCTTGAATGTGGCAAGATCGTGACCTGAGATGCAGTCAGATGCTTAAATGACTGAGCCACCCAGGCGCCCCTAATGTTGCATTTTAAATGAGTTTATTGATGTTAAAACAAAGTGAGACATTAAGGGAACACCCAGGTGCTGAGTGAACATGGCAAACCCTGCATATAGTCTGGTCCGATGGGCTTGGGTGTCACTGGGTGTCTATGTCATAGAGTGACCTCCACACTGGTCTCCCCACATCCACGCCGGCTCCTTGCAATGGTGGATGCATTTCCTGTGGCTGCCATAACAAATCACTACTGAGTGGGTGACTTAACACAGTTAGCCTCACATGGTTCTAGAGCCAGACGCCTGAAATCGGCTTCACTGGGCCAAAATCAAGGAGTCGGCTGGGCCATGCTCTCTGCAGGGCCCTTTGGGCAGGATCCTTCTTTGCCTCTTCCAGCACCCGGTGGCTCTGATTACCTGGCTGGTGTCTGCATGGCTCCCATCTCTGCCTCCCAGTTCACATGGGCTTCTCCTCTGTGTCGATGCCTCCCCTCTGTGTGTCTTTTATAAGGACACGTGTGATTGGATTGAGGCCCCACCTGGATATCCAGGATGCTCTCATCTGGAGATCCTCAATTCATCACATGGGCAAAGACCCGCTTCCAAATAAGATGGTGTTTGCAGATTCTGGGACGTGGACATTCGTTTTGATGGAACCTGTTCCGAGTGAGTCCTGTCCCTCCTCTGCTCAGAGTCACCACCTTAGCCCCCTTCCTCCACTTTCTGCCACCCCCCACCCTCATCCCTTCAGTGCAGCCACACAGAATGGTCAGCTCTCTGAATGTTTCTGGAACATTATGTTCTCTCTGCCTGGCACTCTCCTCCCTCAAAATCCTGCATTCTCCTCTCTCACTTCTTCAGACCTTTCCTTTCCTGTCACTTTCTCAATGAACTTTTTCCTGAACATCATGCTTACTAATGCAGTGCCCCTGCCCATGTCCTGGCAAGGTCTCCTTCCCTTCTTCCCGGCTCGGACTGTCTTCAGAGGAGAGGGCTTGTCAGCAGGCAACACCCTGGGTGTGTATCCCTGGTCCATCCCCCTCATAAAGACATCCACTCCATGAGGGATCGGATTTTTTTCTGTTTTGTCCCTTACTGCAGCCCCAGATTCTAGAACGGTCTCTGACATGTAGTACCTGCTCAATAAATATGTTGACTGAACAGTGTGTGCTGATAGGATGGAGGATGAGGTGAAGACAGGGGGCCCCCAGGGCCCACCCAAGCTCTACATAAATGGGTGGAGACTCAAGCCCAGGACCTTCAGAATCTGCTCGACTGCCAAGTCTAACTGCTCCTGTCTCTGGGTCTGTCTGTAACAGGCTCCCTGTGCATCTTTTTCTCAAGAACTGCGTCTTGGGGCTCCTGGGCGGCACCTTAAGTGTCCAAGTCTTGATTTCTGCTCAGGTCATGATCTCACATTTCATGGGTTCGAGCCCCTCATCAGGCTCCTCACTAAGAGCTCAGAACCTGCTTGGATTCTCTCTCTCTCTCTCTCTGCCTCTCCCCCACTCACACACACTCTCTCTTTCAAAATAAATAAAGTTAAAAAAAAAAGAACTGAGGGGCGCTTGGGTGGCTCAGTCAGCTAAGTGTCCTACTTCGGCTCAGGTCATGATCTCGCGGTTTGTGAGTTTGAGCCTCGCGTCAGGCTCTGTGCTGACAGCTCAGAGTCTGGAGCCTGCTTCCCATTCTGTGTCTCTCTCTCTCTCTGCCCCTCCCTGCTCATGCTCTGTCCGTCTCTCTCTCAAAAACAAATAAACACTAAAAAATCTTTTCTTTAAGAAAATGACTATTTTGCATTTATGTTTTATGAAAGCATGATTCACTGCTTCAATTAAAGCAATTAATTCAATTAAAGCAATACAAAAAAAAAACAATAAAGAAGAAATTCACCAAGTACTTTAAGAAGTTCTTTTTGGGAGGAATGCTAATGAGCGTTCCTGCTTCCTGTGTTTCGTCCTCAGGGCGATATCTGTGAGCAAGGGAAGTAGCTCTGAGGACCCTGAAACCATCTTGGTAACATGCGTGAGGCCTCCTGTCCTGGAAACCTGACACCAGTCCTGGCCAAAAATTCTAAGATGAACCTAGAGACTAGTTTGAAACTTGGAACTCCGAGTCCTTGAAAAGGAGAAGCCCCACATCTGAGGATGCTGTGATCTTCTTTTCCGGTTGAGAATTTGGCTGGGCCAAACCCCTCCCAGCATGGGTGAGGAGCCCAAGGTCTGGCCTTCGCTCTTCTTGTGGAGGAAGAAAAGAGACTCTGTTCAGCCAAGTTCGCCCACCTGCTCCTTTCAACTGTGAGTCCACATCCCGTGCCCGTGAACTTGAACAGGAAGGCACTGGGAAAGGTCTGCCTCTGGGGGACTGGAACAAGATGCTGCCAAGAATGTGCTGGAGAAAGCAGCCAGCACCCTGGGGGGGGGGGGGGGATGGCGTACAGGGGGGTGGGAGGGAGTGGGGCTTTCAGATCCTGGGATAAAGGTGTCCACATTGCAGTCCTGCAGGCTGGTGTCCTCACTCCCAGGTTCTCAGAGGAGGCTCTGCAGGAACACACCTGCACTGCTCCCCTGCTCCCCCCTTCACTCCCAGGACCGGGGGAGGGGTGGGGGGCAGAGGAGCCTGAGGCCTTGGCTGGGGCGTCCTGCTTCTGGAGGCCCCAACTTGCGATCTTGCCCAAGTGACCTCGCTTCCTAGTCACCTCCCTTCTGTAGAATGGGCTAACAGCACCCCAGGTGGTGGTGACACTTCAGAAGGAAGCCCTGGGTACAAGGGCACCTGCCTCAGGCTGGTCCTCCAGCGGTGAGGCCAGAGTCTCCCTCCCGCCCCATCCCTACATATCCTTTTGCACACAAGCTCACTCTGGCAACCAGAACATTTGGGTTTGTTGTACAACAGGAAAGTTCAAGGGATGCTGTTTCTCTAGGGCAGTAAGAGGGTCTGGGATGTGCCCCTGACCCCAGCCTCCGTGGGCCAGGCCTATTCCTCCATTGGTCCCTTCTTGGCCTGGCCCTCTGCGTCCCACCCCTGCTGACCTCTCTGCTCCATCCTCTCAGTGGGCCCTTGCCCCCAGGGCCTCTGTATCAAAATGGCCAGAGGAGGGTTTCAGGAAGGCCTGCTCCAGTCATGCTCAGGTCCCCCTGGGGATGCCCCCCGACCTCTTTGAGTTTTCACCCTCCTTGGTGAGGGGAGGATGGCTGTGCCTACTGTGCAGAGCTGTGGCCATGTGACCTGTGGGTGTCCTCATTGAGGCCTTCCCTACGCCCACCCCCGCAGAGACTGGCCCAGGCCTCTTTATTCCCCGCAAGGATGCCCACACCCCCCAGATCCGCATGTCATTCCATATCCCCCTCCCTCCCCATCTTGGCCCAGGACTGGGGACCCTTTCATGATTCCCACCCCAGCTCTGTTTGCTTTCCCAGCTGGGTGCAGACAGCAGGAGGGCCCCACTCTCCACTAATGACTTCCAGACTGGTGTACAGCTGAGTAGCCTGACCAGGCAGGGCGGTGGGACCCCCGGCTGGCTGGCCGGGGTGGGGGTGGGGCGGAGGAGAGACTGGACACTTGGGAGGGTGGAAAATGCTGCTGGAAGGGCCACGTGGTCAGGACACAGCTTCTTGACACTGAGAAAGATCCAGATGTGTCCACTGGAGCTGGGGCCATGCCCTGAGGCCTGCCCTGTGCACTCTAGCCCTGCGACACTATAGATTGTTTCATATGTGGCCCTTGGATGGACCCAACAGCTTTGTCTCTGCAGCTGTCCCTGTCCCTGCATCCCTCGTTTTCAGGTCATGTCTTCTGTGGGAAACACTATCCCTCACCCCTCCTTCAAGGCCTACTCTGGGATGCCCTCAGTGTCCATGACCATCAGGCCCACAAGTACGCCCCTCACAGAAACTTCCACGGCCTCCTCTCCTGGCCTGGGGCTCCTTTGGGCCAATTTGGCCACAGGCTGGAGCCTTCAGGGGAAGTTTGTGAGTGGGATCCTCACTCCTCCAGTGTGGGTCCTACCCACGCATGCCATGGGGCGCCATGTCCCCAAGGCCTTCCCACCTTTGCTACCTTCAGACTTCTGGCCCCAGGTCAGCCAGGGAGCAAGAGTGAGCACCTGGGTTCTGGAGTGGGGACAGTGGCTGAGTACGCTTAGTGGCCAGATGTCTTGCTCTTCTCTGTTTGCAAGGTCAGCAAAGGAAAGTCAGGATGACTTTCACCCCAAGGAAGGTGCCATTGAGACTATCTCATCGAGTCACCAGGGCAAATGCAATGTGAGCTGTTTGCTGAGATTTCTTGGAGTGCAACCCTTCCTCTTGATTGTGGAACCTCTAGAAGAGACCTCTGCAGGGAAAGTATATGAGTGTAGAGCTGGCAAAGCTGTTTTGTTAACATGAGAGCAGAGTCTGGAGGATCCAGGGTCGTCTAAAGGATGCAATCACCATGGAAGGAAGAGCAGACATAGAAGAGTTGGGTTCTTGGTGATATTCTCTGCGAGGCTAGAGCAAGCCTCACCTGAAGTCCACTCCTGGACTTTTCAGGTACATGATCCACTACATTTCCTTTGCTACTGTAGGCAGTTTGACATGATTTTATGTCATGTGCATCCCAAATGTCCCTGAAAGAATCCTGCCCTCCCAAACTGGGAGACAAATGTGAGCCACAGTGGGAGGTCGGGTGTGCAGGAAGCTGGATGGAGGAGAAGCTCTTACCAGAAGTAGAAGGCAGGGCCCGTGCTGCTGGGAAACACCAGATAGGGGAGAAGACACCTTTTTGGTGAGAATCAGTGTCCCCACAGGAAAGGGATAGTGTCTCTGTGAGAGTGGAGACTGGGACACATTCCCAGCCAACAGTGTCTCTGAGCATCTGGGATTGGAAAAGAATGTCGAAGCGCCAGACCTTCAGACTTTGGGGGAAAAGTGCCCGGTGGTTCTGAACAAATGCTAGACATTAGGAAATCTGAAGAGCTTACACGAGGCAGTCCCTGTTCTAACATGTGCTGAGCTCAGGCAGGGCCTCTGACCCTGGGTAACTATTCCCTGGTGGAGATAGCAGCCTCTTTGCAATAAGGCCCAGCTTTGCAGGAGGGAGGTGCTCACTGGTCTTGGCCAAGGGGCTAGCGAGCATGGATATGAACATAGGGGAGTGGGGTCTTGATGGATTTGAAGACATCCATGGCTTTTTGGTCCCAAGAAGGCTAGGTTTGGGGACTGTCTGGGGAAACCCCCAAAGATTACTGCGTATAGTGGACAGCCTGGGGGCTCCCAGAACAACAGGCTGATGCCTCCTGTATCCTCATGTGGGCTACATGGCTGGATAACACAGGCGTGGGATTCCTCTGCAGCCCCCTCCTGCTTTCCTCAGGGTTAACCCGTGGCACGTGGGAGGGACTGGGTATGGGGCTTATTGCCACACTTTTATTCTTGCAGTAAGGTGAGCTGACTCTTTTGTTACTTCCCTCAGCTGGGAAAGGAAAGGACAGTGGCTTAAACAAGGCAGAAATACATTTCGGTCTCATGTAAGAGTAGTCTGGGCCTATGCAGGCTATGGTTGGAGTGGTGGCTCCATGGTGTCACCAGGACCAGGTTCCTTCCATCTTCCTGCTCCACCATTCTCAACATGTAGCATTCATCCCCAAGGTCACAAGATGGATGTTGGGCCTCCAGCCATTACATCCAGTTTCTAGATAGAAGGAATGGGGAGGAAAGGTAAGCAACAGAAGTATGAAAGGGCAGGCTTTCTCCAAAGACCCACATAGACTTCTATCTACAACTCACTGGCCATTCTCCATCAGCAAGGGAGGCGGGGAAATGTAGCTTCTCATCTGGGCACAGTAGGTAGTGGAGCTGGTATTTAAATTCAGCAAGGCTGGCTCCTGGGTCTGTGCTCTAACCTCTATGCTGTATAGCCTCCCAAAGGCAATGGTATATAAAGAGAATTTAATTTATACTTCTATTTTCTTTCTACTTTATTTTTATGATTATAATTAGTTTATGGCAAGTTGATAGAAAATTGAAACCAGTATCTATCTATCTATATCATCTATATTTATATCTATATCTGTATCTATAATCTATCTATCTATACTGTGTGATCAAATAAGGCTTATTCTAGATGAAAAGTTATTCAGGGTCAGAGTCAGAGAACATTTACATAAAGGTGAAAAATCATGTGGCTCTATTAACAAGGCATTTAATACAATTTAGCAGTCATTCTTTTTTTTTAATTACTATTTTTTATTTTTTATTTTTGAGAGAGAGTGTGTGTGCAAGTGCACACACATCTGGGAGAGGAGCAGAGAGAGAGAGTGAGAGAGAGAGAGAGAGAGAGAGAGAGAGAGAGAGAGAATCTTAAGCAGGTTCCATGCTGAGCCTGGAGCCCAACCCAGGGCTCGAATTCTGGACCATGAGATCACGACCTGAGCCGAAATCAAGAGTCAGGTGCTTAACTGATTGAGCCACTCAGCTGCCCATTAGCAATCATTCCTAGTAAATATGCCAAATAAAATAAGAATAGAAGAAAAAAGTGTTAACTAAGACAAATATTTATCAAAATCAAAGGTAAATATCATACTAATTACTGATAGGCTGAAACCATTTTTCATTAAAATTACCAGCAAAAGTACATGTCTGCCATCACCATTAAACCGAAGACTATTTTAGAGGCTCTTGCTGAAGAAATAGTGCAAGAAAATAATTGGTTAATTGGTTATATTGGGGAAATAAAGACAGAATTATCTTTGTTTGCAAATAAAATTACTGTTATACAGAAAAGCCAACACAGTTTTGGAAATAGGCTACCAGGATCGATAAGAGAATTTAGGCAGCTGAAAATATGACATATAAGAAATATCTGTTTTTCTCTAAAATAGCTAGAAAGGAAAACAAGAAGAATGCATTCACAATAACTATAAAATCTTAAAAATGATTAAAATTATTTTTCAAAGTTTATTTATTTTTTGAGAGACAGAGAGACAGAGATGAGCAGGGGAGGGCCAGAGAGAGAGGGAGACACAGAATCTGAAGCAGGCTCCAGGCTCCGAGCTGTCAGCATAGAGTCCAATGTGGGGCTCGAACCCACAAACTGCGAGATCATGACCTGATCTGAAGTCGGATGCTCAACCGACTGAGCCATCCAGGTGCCCCAGAAATGATTTTTAAAAGAAACATACAGGGGCACCTGGGTGGCTCAGTCAGTTAGGCATCCGACTTCAGCTCAGGTCATGATCTCACACTCCGTGAGTTCAAGCCCCGCTCTGTGCTGACAGCTCGGAGCCTGGAGCCTGCTTCAGATTCTGTGTCTCCCTCTCTCTGACCCTCCCCCATTCATGCTCTGTCTCTCTCTGTCTCAAAAATAAATAAACATTAGAAAAAATAAAAAAAGAAATATACAGAACCTGTATGAGAAATCCTATGAAATTGAATAGAAAGTGTCAAACGTTTAACAGAGAGAATTTAAATTCTTGAATGGGAAAATGTAATACCATAAAAATGTAACCTCTGCCTAGTTAGAATATAAGTTTAATATATTTTGGCTTTGGAGGAATGGGGGGACAGAGATAGGACAATAGATAGGGAGCCGGACAAAGGATTTAAAAGATTATAGTGAAGACTAAGTATAAAGGAAATTATTAAAATAAAAATGGTTAGGGGGAATTGACCTACCAGATGTTAAATCTCATTTTAAAATCCCTTTAACTAAAACAACATGTTGGGAATGGCTTGTATTTAGAGTCTGGCACAGCAAGATGAGTAAGCTTCCCATGGCCACTGGATCTCTGGAAGGCCGCTGGCTTTGAGTTGCCAAGACCCAAGATGGTGTCTGCAGAGTGAACTTCCAGATCAGGAGCAGAGGAAGGGTCCTTCACAGAGGATGAAGGAAGCACTGCCAGTGTAAGGAAACTGCCAGTCAGAGGTTCCCTGTCAGTGGTGGCTGAGGGAATCCCAGAAGCACTCAACCAGGGAAAGAATTAGCATCTGGATATACGCCACATCTAGAAGAAATCAACACCAAGTTAAAACAGTACCTCTCCTCTCTCCCCAACCCTGTAGGGGCTGGAAGAACACGGCACAGGACAGCAAAGGAACTGGCCAAGTCCCCCCCCCCCCCATTTCCACTACAGGAATCTTTCAGTATGAGGCTGGCCCCATTGAAGTTTGAGGACAGTTCCGCAAGATGGAGGGAAAGGTGTGGAGTGACGGCAAGGTGCTTCTGCCTGCATCCTCTGGTGTTTCAATCGACCAGGTATTCTAGCTATAACCATCCATCAGTTTAGGGTTGCCTGTTACATTTCTCTGTCTGTGCTGGTTTCCTAGGGCTGTGGTAACAAACTACTGCAACCTGGATGACTTACAAGAACAGATTTATTCTCTCATGGTTCTGGAAGCCAGGAGTCTGAAATTGAGGTGTCAGCATGGGTCCTTTCGGTGACTGGGAGGGAGAATCCATCTCATGCCTCTTCCAGTTTCTGGTAGCTGTGGGCAATCCTTGGTGTTGTTTGGCCTATAGGTGCATCACTCCACTCTCTGCCTCCATCTTCCCATGGCTTTCTCCCCTTTGTGTCTCTCTGGGTCTTTTCTCTTTTTCTGTCTTTTGTAAGGATGCCTGCCATTGGATTTAGGGTCCACCCTAATCCAAGATGATGTCATCTCAAGAGTTTTATCTTAATTACATATGCAAAGGCTCTTATTTCAATTAAGGCCACATTCTGAAGTTCCAGGAGGGCTTATCTTTTAGAGGTGGCAGGTGGGCAGCACCAACCCCCTACAGAATTGTGGCATGTCAATAAGCTGCCACACACCATCCTTCCTTCCATGAAAAAACATTGCATCTGAAGTTTTCTGTTCAGGGGAGGAGTATGCTGTGCTTGGTAATGGGATCAGGTTGGTCCTCAGATTCAAAGGAGATTACACTTAGGAAGCTTGTGGTTTTGAATGGGCCAATCAGACTGGCTCCTTTCAAAAGTTGCATTGAAAACATGTACACCATAGTTGGGAGAGAGAGGAACCTGTGACAACTGCCATTACAAAGAGACCGAAGTGGTATAAAAATCTTACATACAATAGAATAAAACATTTTAATTTTAATGAGAGATGTACATGATTTGTATACTACAAACTACAAACCATCACTGAAGGAAATTAATAAAAAACTAAATAATTGGGAGATATACCATATTGATGGATTGATAACTCTCAGTGTGGTTAAAATGTCAATTCTCATTAAATTGATCTATAAGCTCAAGCTATTCACATAAAAATTCCAGCAAGCTCTTTTTGTAGAGATCCACAAGCTGATTCTCAAATGTGTATGGAAACATAAAAAGACAAGAGAAACCTGGATGGAGGGTTTCACCGGGTGAAATTATAATATATATATAAAGCCACAATAGGGACAGACACACAAATCAGTGGAAATACGGAGTCCAGAAATAGATTCACACAGGGGCGCCTGGGTGGTTCAGCTGGGTAAGTGGTTGACTCTTGGTTTTGACTCAGGTCATGATCTTGAGGTTTTGTGAGTTTAAGCCCCGAATCTGTTCTGTCAGCTCTCTCTCTCTCTCCCTCTTTGACCCTCCCCCAGTCACACTGTTTCTGTCTCTCAAAATAAATTAAAAAAAATAGATTCACACACATATGTTCACATAATTTTCCAGAAAGTCTCCAGTGCAATTCAGTGGAGAAAGGAAGATCTTTTCAATAAATGGAGCTGAAGCAACTGAAGATCCATACAAAACAGAGAACCTTGATCCCTTGCCTTACACCACACAGAAAAATTATCTTGAAATGAATCCTAGACCTAAATGTCATAAAACGGTAAGGTTTCCAGAAGAAAACAGGAAAATATCTTCATGATCTCATGTACACAAAGCTTTTAAAAAACTGGATGTAAAAGCACTAATAATATGAGAAAAAAAAGATCAATTTGATTTCAATAAAATTGAAAACTTTTGCTTACCCCCAAAACCCATCAAGAAAACAAAAAGGCAAGCTACAGACTGGGAGAAAATATTCATACTACAAATATCTGGCAAAGAAAGATACAGAATATCTAGAACATATAAAGAAATACTACTCATCAAAAAGGAAAATGATAAAACACACCAAAAAAAAAAACCTGTAAAAAATCAAAAGGCATGTCATAAAAGAGGATATCCAAGTGACCAATAAGCATAGGAAAAGGTGCTTAGCTCGACTAGTCATCAGAAAAACACAAACTAAAATCACAATGAAATACTAGCACCGACCCCCTGTGTTGGCAAAATTTGGAAAACTGACAATACTAAGTGTTGACAGAGAGAAAGGGGCGAGTGGAATTCATGAGCATCTCTGGTAGGAGTGCAAAATGGCCCCACTGCTTTTGAGCTGCTTGAAAGTTTCTGATAAAGTTGAACATCCTACTACCCTGTGATCCAGCAGTCTTACTGCCAGGCACTTACCCAAGAGAAACCAAACCATAAGTTCACACAGACTTGTATAGGAATGTTTGCATAGTGTGATTCAATTTATATGAAGTTCCAGGACAGCTGAAATTAATGCATAGTGATAGAAATCAGAACAGTGGCTGTCTCTGGGGAGCTGTGCATCTAACTGACTGGGATGGGGTACAAGGGGACTTTTTAGGGTGATGGAAATATTCTTTATATTGATCTGGGTGGAGGTTATGCGGGTGTAGGCACAGATAAAAACTCACCATCTGTGTACTTAAGATTTATGCATTTTACTGTATGTAAACTCTACCTCTATAAGGAAGAAATGAGAAAACAGGAGACAGAGAATAGCTAGACCCTGCCCCCCACTGCGCACCCATGCTATCTTTATAATAAATTCCTTGTTTTTCAGCATGGCTTGACATAGTGTCTGGCCCTTGCAGACAAAAGAATTTGCTTGCAAGTTGTGAGGACCTGTCAGGCTTCTTGTCAGTTACCACAAAGCAACTGTGCCAAATGGGACAGAGTGTGTGTACGTGTGTGCATATGTCCGTGTGTGTGTGTGTGTGTGTGTGTGTGTGTGTTTAAGCTTCCATTTTGGCCAGCAAAGTATTTTGTTTTGTTTTGTTTTAAATAGAAACATCACTTTTTTTAATGTTTATTTATTTTTGAGAGAGAGAGACAGAGCGAGAGCTGGGGAAGTGGCAGAGAGAGGGAGGGAGACACAGAATCCGGAGCAGGCTCCAGGCTCTGAGCTGTCAGCACAGACCCTGATAAGGGGCTTGAACAGCTGAACTGTGAGATCATGACCTGAGCCAAAGTGGGAGGCCCAACCGACTGAGCCACCCAGGTGCCCCAAGAAAGATCACTTTTAGAGGCACCTGGGTGACTCAGTCAGTTGGGCCTCCCACTTCAGCTCAGGTCATGATCTCATGGTTCGTGAGTTCGAGCCCCATATCCAGCTGTCTGCTGTCAATGCAGAGCCCATTTCAGATCCTCTGTCCTTCCCCCCTTGCGCTCTCTCAAAATTAAATAAATATTTATAAGAGAAAAAGGAAGAAATAAAGAAGAAAGAAAGAAAGAAAGAAAGAAAGAAAGGTCGCTTTATTGGCAATTTAGGACCATAATGGTCACCTTCCAGAGCAGAAATGAGACGGTTATAAGAGAGCAGAGTGTCAGATTGTAGCAGACAGGCTATTACTCTTCACCCTCATCCTCTCCCTCAGCACCATCCACTCCAGTGTCCTCATAGTCCTTCTCAAGGGCAGCCACATCCTCACAGGCCTCAAAAAACTCTCCTCCCCTCATGCACTCACCCATATACCAGTAGCCAAAGGCATGTTTGGCATACATCAGGTCAAACTTGTGTTTTAACCTTTATGAATGTGAATGCCTTTGGGTAGGGCAAGCACTCTCCAGTCGGTTAAGTCTGTGTGTGTCTTCAGTATCTGGTCCCTGAGGGCATTTTGCCTCAGGGACCAGTATTTGGGGGATGGAGTGAAATTGAGGGTCCCTCCTATTCGCAACAAAAACTCCAGGGTTGGTTTGCTCCCCCTCCTCCCTGGTGCTGGCCCATGTGGGGCCCTCTTTCCCTCCTTCTTTCTGAGGCCCTTAGGACTGCTCCCTAGCCCCCCTTACTTGGGACCCTATATCTGGGCTTTGCATGTTCTTTTATGGGAGATCCAGAGGCAGAAAGGCAGGATAAGGCACAGAGCTGGCCATCCCCTTCTGTGTCCCTGTTGTCATTCCCTTCCAGGAGCTTCCAGCTGGGGCCCCAGCTCTGCCTGCTCTGTGCTGCTCACAGAGATGCCAAGCTGCCCCTGAGGCACCTCACAGCCCATGCCCTGTGCCAACCCCGGGTAGACAGCTGCCGGAAAGGTCTGTCACCTCCAGGTCAAAGTGCTTCCCTGATGCTCATTATCCAAACTGCAGACAAATAGCTGTGACCCTGTCATCCCTGCTGAAATGGGCTGCTGCAGGAGTGACAGTGTGTGATGCCAGAGAATAAGTCAGAGGCTGGCTGAGTAGGGAAAGTGCTGTGTGGCCCAGCAGAGAGGAAATGACGGGCGCCGTGTCAGAGCCTCATAAACAAGCATGACTTCACACTCGTCCCGAACACACCCCTCTGAAGTCATGCAGACTCCTCCCGTCCCCAGGGCCTGCTGCGCACAGGCCCTGACGCCATGGGGCACGCACTTCTGGGGTGGGCCTATGGCTTGCGCAAGGGCCATAGGCACATGGGCCGCTTGGAGAGGACACGCTGGCCCTGCCCCATGAACCATGGAAGCACCAGGCACCTCTCTATGCCAGGCCTTGGCCTGGGTACCAGGGACACAGAAGATGGCCCTCAGTCCCAGCTTTCAGGGACTGCTGGGGAACATGGTCGTGTGACTCTCCCATCACAATACAGAGTGCCTGGCCAGTGGGATAATGGAGCAGCGTCCAAGGCCCTGAGGACACCCAGCAGAAAGAGGGATTTCTTCCGCTGTGGGTCAGAAAAAGCTTCTGGGAGGAGGAAGCTTTGCAACTGTGTCTTGATGTAACTCTCCAAAGAAAGCTAAGGAAAAGGACTCCAGGCAGGGAGGCCAGAAAGGGCTGCCCAGGGGAGGAAGGCCACGTGCAGGGACCACAGGACTCTTGACCCACCTGCCCCTGGTTTCCTGCATTCTGCCTCCCAGAGCCCCTGCAGGAGCCACACGGATTCCAAGCAGCCTGGCAGTCTTGGTTCCTTGCTTCCAGCCCCCTAGAGCAAGGAGAACACGTGGGGATGGCAGGAATGGCTTTCTGTGATGGGGCCCCCCTCCCTCCCAGGGACACCCCACCTACCCACCCCAGGCAGATGCTTCTCAGTTACAAAGGCCGGCCTGCATGGCCAGACCACCCTGGGGGTCCTGGCCTGTACCTGAAGGAGGAGGTCGAGCACCAGTTAGGGCAGCCCCCACTCTGGGTGTCTGCGGTCACCCACGCCCTCCACCCCCCCCCCCAAGTCATCCTGTTCAGTCGGCAGCTGGCCTGAACTGAAGGGAAGCTTCAGTTCCCGGGAAGAGGGCCTTCCCCGTGCAGGACTGAGGACAACACCTGGGACACAGCAGAGCTGGTTCCGGAGCTGAGAACCCATGCCGGGGACGCCTCGTCTGGTGGGGTGTGCCCCACACTTTCAGGCAGTGTCACCCGGAGGCCTGTGCCGTGAAGCTGGCAGGCCCAGACCCGGCTATCTGCCTGGAGGAACAAGTAGCTGGGCCCATGGCCAATGGGAGAGGTGGAGGAGGCCCTTGTAGGAAGGCGGGGCTACTTCCCGGCTGCTGTGGGGGGGGCTGCGGGTCACCACGTGTGGTCAGACCACTGCCCGTTCCCATCTTCAAAGAGGAGCTGCAAATTCAGATTTTCGGCCACCCATCTTCGGATGTTAAAATGTCGGCAACGAGCTGGAAATGTTAAGATGATCCGTGAGGATCAGATCACATACATCTGGTCTGGGTGTGGGCTGGCACAGCCTCTCTCTGAATCACGTGACCTTTCACTACACTGTTGTGCCCAACAGAGGCTACTGAGATCCGGAGACTGGCTCCATCGCAGTGGCCTCTCACAGGGGGCGAAGCCATGTGGGAATCTGGCACGGAGAGCCAGGTCAATGCAATTGCCACCACCCCCTGCACCTCTCCCTGGGCTGGCTACCTCACTGAAGGCGTGATGGTGGCCCAAACCAGTATGGTCAGCCCCGCTGCTGCCCCTGTTCCATGCCTGATGCAGAGGACCTTGTCCGAGTCTTGCCGCCAGTAGAGGCTTTTGAAGCTCAGGCCTGGGCCTGGGAACAATCCGTAGACCCTGGGCATTGACTTCTCTTTTGTGCAGACGAGAACATGCTGCCTGGGGTCCAGGCTTCTCCAGGCCCAGATGCTACATATGCAGGCTGAGCTTAACCTCCAACCTCTGCCCCACAGATCCCATCAGAGGCTGGCATGCCAGAGATGTGACCCACAGCCTGGGCTGTCTCCAGGAGGCTGCCACCATCACCTTTCCAGGACTTTCCCATCTGTGGCTCCCCTGGGGGGAGGTGGCAGGCAAAGGCCTGGGTCCCCCAGGCTGAGCTTTGATAGCCCCCTTTGGAATAAAAGTGGTTCAGTTGTCTCCTGGGGCACCTGGGTGGCTCAGTTGGTTAAGTGTCTAACTCTCGGTTTCAGCTCAGGTCATGATGTCCTGGTTTAGTGGGTTTGGGTCCTGCGTGGGGCTCTGTGCTGGCAGCTCAGAGCCTGCTTGGGATTCTCTCTCTCCCTTTCTCTCTCTCTCTCTCTGCCCCTCCTCAACTCATACTAGCTCTGTCTCTCAAAAAAAAAAAAACTTAAAAAAAATTTTTTTTATAAGTGTATCTTGGGTCGCCAGGGTGGTTCAGTTGGTTAATTGTCTGACATCAGCTCAGGTCATGATCTCATGGTTCATGAGTTCCAGCCCCGCATCAGGCTCTGTGCCCACAGCTCAGAGCCTGGAGCCTGCTTTAGATTCTGTGTCTACCTCTCTCTCTGCCCCTCCCCCGCTCTCACTCTGTGTGTGTGTGTCTCTCTCTCTCTCAAAAATAAGTAAACATTAAAAAAAATTTTAATAAAAAATTAAAAATTAAAAAGTGTGTCTCTTGCCAGTTTCCCCAGAGCTATTTTTGCACTTCTGGCTGGAATTAAGTGAGCCATTCTACCTTGTCACCACCACAGAGATCCCAAGAGTGCATATCTATGCATCATTCACAGCACTCTGTGAGCCATGCTAAGCACCCTTCTGCTGTGCTATTTCACGCATTCCTAGGAACAGTCCTCCGAGACTATTATTTTATTTTTCTTATATGGGTGAAATTGCTTGTGGCAATACTGGAATTTAGTGGCAGAGCCAACCAACACTGGCAGGGAGTGGGGGATGTTGGGACGTGCCCCTGGGGGGCTTAGTAAGTTGAACGTTGGACTTCAACTCAGGTCATAATCTCTGGATTCATGAGTTCAAGCCCAGAGTTGGGATCTTGCTGACAGCTTGGAGCCTGGAACCTGCTTCAGATTCTGTGTCTCCCTCTCTCTCTCTCTGTGCCTCTCCTGCTCACACCCTGTCTCTCTCTCAAAAATAAATAAACATTAAAAAAACACAACACACTGGAACACTGGCCCATCACGTCTTGGAGTCCTTGCTTTTAGTCAGTGTGTGCCTTCCGACCTCTACAGTCCTGGGTTCAAGTCTCTGCCCCAACCTGTTACTTTGTATCCCTGAGCCTCGGTTTCTTCACCTGTTAGAATGCCCTCGCACAAGCTCCTTATGAGGCTATGAGGAAAGAGTTTACACAGTAGGTCCGGTTCCCCAATCCTTGTATGTTTCCTGGCAAACCTGGAACCAAGACTGAAGCTTGGCAATCCCTGGGAATGTGACCCCCGGAATCTTTTTGCTCCTGATTGTTGATGTTGCATATGCCCAGATCAATGGGGTATTGCTGAGAAGTGGTGGCTTCTCAGGGCCTGTCAGAATTGTTTCCTGCACACATCAAGACAGCTGATACACCCGGTTTCACCCTTGGGATCCTGAGATTTGGTTGCCATAGCAGGATGTGCCTATGTGACCAGCTCTCTGTAAGACCCTGAGATCCTGGGGCATTTGAATGGCTCAGTTGGGTGAGTGTCTGACTTCGGCTCAGGTCATGATCTCATTTTTCGTGAGTTTAAGCCCCATATCCAGTTTCAGATCCTCTGTCCCCCTCTCTCTCTGCACCCCCTCCCCCACTTGTGCTTTCTCTCAAAAATAAATAAACATTAAAAAAAAAAAAGGACCCTGAGATCCTGAGACTTCAGTAGACTTCCCTAGATGAACATTTCACATGTGTCCCTATAGTTCTCTGTTGCAGAGAAAAGTGTATTCTGGGTGGCCCTATGAGGGAAGGACTTTGAAGTCTGTGCCTGACCTTTCTGGACCTCACTCAACACATATCTTTGTCCTGCTTTTGCTCTGTGTCCTTTCCTGTAATAAACCTTAGCCATGGATATAACCTGGCATTGAGTGTTCTGAATTCTAGTGAATCATTAAACTTGAGGTTGGTCTTAAGACACCATCCCCCCACCCGCAACCAAACAGCAGCTTAGAGGGAAGTTATATAAAGCTTCTGCCCATGACTGGCACATGAAGTGGGCATCAGCGGTGGTGGTCAGAATTCAGCCTGTTTCTGGCTTTCTCCATCTTATCCTCTGCTCTGACCTGTGGTGGGGTTTGACATTGGCCTTCAGTTCTGCTCTTTACCTCCCTAACTGGATTTAGCATTCATTAACCCATGGCTTCTTCAGAACTGCCCTCCTCCTAGAGCATCCCTGATCAGGCTGGGCCCTGTCTCTGGCTGGGGACACAGAGTAAAGGGGCTGACTCATGACCTGATGGGCGAGTTGAGTCAATTGTACAGTCCAGCCCATGCCTGAGAGGTGATAAGGTGTATTCCGTGGACAGCAGCACAAACCTGCAATCTGGCTCAGCTGCAGTCATACTTCTCAACTTCCCGGCAGGGGCGCCTGGGTGGCTCAATTGATTGGGCGCCCAACTCTGGGTTCTGGCTCAGGTCATGATCTCGGGATTCATGAGATCCAGCCCCATGTCAGGCTCTGCACTGATAGCATGGAGCCTGCTTGGGATTCTCTCTCTCCCTCTCTCGCTCTGCCTCTTCCCCACTCACTCACTCTCTCTTAACATAAATAAACTTAAAAATGAAAACAATGAAAAAAAATCCCTGGCAGTTAGAGCCATTCTAGCTGTAGCACCAGCAGACGAATGAAGAAGCCGTCCCAGACATCTGGCCCCAGCAGATGTCACATGGCACAGATATGAGTCATTCACTGTGCTCTGCCTGAACTGCTGGCCCTCTTCACCTTTACCTGCCTTTAATGAAGACATGGAAACAAAATTTTTCTGTATCTTAACATTTTCTTAACTTTCTCTTACCCTACCATGAGAAACGGGGAAATGCAGTGATAAGTTGCTGCTGACACTTGGTCTCAGAAATGGGGACAGAGGGGCATATGAGTGGCTCAGTGTTTGACTTCAGCTCAGGTCATGATCTCGAGGTTCATGGGTTTCAGCCCCAATTCAGGCTCTGTGTTGACAGCTCAGAGCCTAGAACCTGCTTCGGATTCTCTCTTTCTCTCTGTCATTCCTCCGCTCTCACTCTGTCTCTCTCTCTTGAAAATAAATAAAACATTACAAAAATTAAAAGTTTTAGAGACACACATAAAACCCTTATTCACAAGTTTAAAATAAAAAACAGATATCATTTAGAAAAAAATACACACTTACATACCAGGATTCAGCTCCATTTCCAATATATAGAGAGTGTGTGTTTTCCCCACCATGGAGCTATTGTGCAAAACCAGCTGAATGTCCTACAATTCAACTCAATTCTGACACTGTGTACTTGGAGACAGCATCAGATCCCACAGATTGAGGGCTTGGTCCTATAAGACTGCTTTCTGCTTCAGATACCAATCCCAAGTCCAGGGATTCTGTACTTCTGACTGACTGGCATAAATCAGAGATTCCCACCACCCAGTCCTTGGGTTCAATCCGTTTGCTAGAGCAGTCACAGAACCCAGGAAACCCATTTACCCACGAGATCACTGTTTTATTACGAAGGATAAAAGGAGGTGGGTCAACAGCCAGACGAAGAGATATGTAGGGGGCGATCCCCAACAAAGTTGCTTCTATTCCCATGGATCTTGGGCCCAGCATGGTGACACATGGAGGGTCTGGTTCACCAACCTAGATGTTCTCTGAACCCCTCACTTTCTGTTTTTTTATGGAAACTTCATTTCATGTGCATGATCGATGAAATCATTGACCACTGGTGACCCATTCAACCTCCAGCCCCTCTCTCCTCTGTGGACATCAGGGGGTGGGACTGAAAGTTCCAACCTTCTACTCATGGTTGGTTCCCTTGGCAGCCAGCCCCCACCCTTAGGACTTTCCAAAAGTCACCTCATTGACATAAAACCCAGTTGTGTGGAAAGGAGCTTGTCATGAAAAGCAAGACACCCATTTCACCTTTATGGCAGTGAAGCGCTTTCAGGAACTGAGGACAGGTGACCCAATATAACAAAATATGTTCCAATTATCTTATCACTCAAAAGATTTTAAGGGTTTTGGTTGCTGTGAGCTGGGGACCATGGACAAATATATTTTGGTCATCGGAATGGCCAAATATATATTTCTTTCTTTTAAGCTTTTTATTTTGATTCCAGTATAGTTAACATAAACTGTTATATTATAGTTGCAGTTGTATGATACAGTGATTCAACAGTGCTATGCATTACACAGGGCTCATCATGGTAAGTGTACTCTCTAATCCCCTATCATCTCTTTTACCGCCCCCCCACATCCCCTCTGGTAACCCTCAGTTTGTTTTCTATAGTTTATATTTCTTATAGATTACAGTATTGCACAAATGAAGTCAGTTGGACTCAACTGACATCATCCAATCAATACAATTAAGGCAACAACAAATACCAATGTGTGGCATAGTGTAGGCACTCTACCAGTGTTGTGTCAATTAATCTGTTTCTCCAGCCAAATCAGTTAATTGGTCTAGGCAATTTGGGTTGGGAGGTTGGGTTTGCCTGGGGGAGACTGACTGAATCATTTGGTTGGGGTTTGATATGCTAACTACTGTGTGATTTCAGTATTTTTTTAAATGTCTATTTATTTTTGAGAGAGAGACAGAGTGTGGGGTAGGGAGGGGCAGAGAGAGAGGGAGACACAGAATTCAAAGCAGGCTCCAGACTTTGAGCTGTCAGCACAGAGCCTGGCATGGGGCTTGAACTCACAAACTGTGACATCATGACCTGAGCTGAAGTTAGACACTTAACTGACTAAACCAGCCAGGTGCCCCTGTTTCAGTGTTTTGAGTAATCCATATAAACTGTGATTATACAGGAATTAATTTACACTTGCTTTGGAACATATCCTGAAGGAAATCCCCCTTGGGGGGTAACAGTGGTGATCTCTGGATGATGGGATTGTGGTAATTATATTTTACTTTTTAATATTTGTCTAGATACTACTTTGTTTCTAATTTTTGCTCTCACCTTCCTGTGAGACATCTTTACCCATTGCCTGTGATACTGTAGGGCCTCCCCCTGAGAAGAATATGCCACCTTCCTCCACTGCCATTGCACTTGGCCATTGACTTGCTCAGCCAGTGCTATATGGGCAGAAGTGAAATGTACAATGTCGGTGCAGAAGCTTTATAAACCATTGTATGGTTCAGCCAGTTCTGTTTTCCTTGCTATGAGAGCAGCATATCCTAATGGGACTGATTCTGCAGCCTGTTTCTTGGAATGAAGACACAGAACAGAGCCTAGCAGACCCACGGCCAGGATAGAGCACAAGGGAGAAATAAACCTTTGTTGCCATAAGCCACTAAGATTTGGGGGATCATTTGTAGCATATCTCAATGAAAGCTGACTAACACTCTTTTTTATTTTCCAAGTTTGCTACACTATACATGAGTCTGACAATCAGTTTCTAAAAGTTTTTAACATACATATTACTCTCTAGGTATTTAATGTATTACTTTGAATCTTTTTTCCTGTCCAGAGTCTGTTATAAAAACAAGACTTAAATAATCTCACTAAATTAGATTTTGATGGACCACAGGGGTCTAAAAGTTACTTGAGAGTAATTTAAATAAAATCAGAGTTGTTCTGGGCCCCTTTGCCAGCCTGACCCTGAAAACAATGCTCAGAAATAGTCTGCTGGTCCTGGGCGGAGGGTCAAGATGCATCACCTGGGTATTCCGGGGATTACTGGTCAGCATTAACTCCGCTTGCCTGGCACCCATCTCCCCTGCTGGTATTAGCACACTGATATCCCTCCAGGGAAGCAGACCTCTTCCACAGCCAGCAAGGGAAGTTTGAAGGGCTGACCCACTCCACCAACGTTAGGGATGAACGTGTGGCCCAGGCCTGTCCAATTAGAGCAGTGAGAACTTCTGGCCTCAGAGATTAGCCCAGAGAGTCATAAAACCCACAGCAAGCTACAATACTACAATTTTACAAGGCACCTCATTCTCCTCCTGCACCAGCTCTGGCCAGTGGAATATGGGCAGCAGTGGTGAATGTCACTTTCAGGTTTGCAACTTATCTTCTTTTGTTTTTTTAAGTTTGTTTGTTTATTGAGAGAGAGAGAGAGAGAGAGATGGGGGAGGAGCAGAGAGAGACAGAGGAAGAATCCCAAGTAGGCTCCACACTGTCAGTACAGAGCCCGATGTGGGGTTCAAACTCATGAACCCTGAGATCATGACCTGAGCTGAAATCAAGAGTCTGACACTTAACCAACTGAGCCACCTAGGTGCCCCAATGTATGTTCCATGTGGAATATTCTCTTTCCTTTCCCTGATAACCATGAGGCTTCGCATTGAAGACAGTCACAAAATGGGGGGGAGCCTGGACACCTTAGTGACTAATTGGCACAAGGCCGCCATGTCCCAAACACATTGGACTGTGATGTGAGTAAGCAGTAAGAGATTTCAGGATTTACATGTTACCATGGCAAAGTCTAGCCTACTCTGACAAATATATGACCCAAACCTAAGCCAGACTAGTTACAGTTATCCCCAAGGACTTAGGTTTGGAAAGAGCTACTCTCTTTTTCCTGGAATTGCTAAGCTAACAGGATGTAAACCTGGAGTGCTAAACCCGTTGTTTATTCATTCATTCATTCCACAAGTATTTGTTGAACCCTAACAATATTCCTAGCACTGGCCTAGGCTCGTGGGCCAGGGCTGTGTAGTGGGGAGCAGGCAGTCCAAGAATGAGTCTAACAGAGGAATGCTAAACTGAGAAACAGAGCATTGGGTTAGACTGCTGGATCCAACCATACCTGAAACCATTAGTACTCTATTTTGTAAACCATTTGAATGGAGTTTCTGACACTTGTGTACAAGTCATAAGTGATTCAGGGGTAAGACTGAAATGAGAACGAAGTCCTAGGTTTGTGTTGTCATTCAGATGGGCTGATTAGAGATAGGGTGCAGACAGAGCTTGCCTCTCAGAGTTAGCTCAGACAGAGCTTGCCAGAGAAGAGTAAGTGGACATAAATTATAGTGTAGGATTGGGCATGTTCTGGTCATTAGGACACAACCCTAAGGACAGGGGAATGAAGAGCAGCTATGACACCAAACCTAGCACAGAAGTTTGCTCTGACACCTACCCAGACTGTGCTGTGACCGCTCAGATCAACTCCATCAGCAGCAACCTCACTCCTGACCTCAGGCATTCAAGCTCCCCTGTCCTGGGCTATGTCTGGCTATGGGCTTGGATTTGACAAAAAGCTACAAGTCAAAACTTGGAGGGTTGCCTGGGTGGCTCAGTTGGTTGAGTGTCTGACTTTGGCTCAGGTCATGATCTCAAGGTTCACCTTGGGCTCTCTGCTGTCAGCCCAGATCCTCTGTCTCCTTCTCTCTCTGCATCTCCCCCACTTGAGCTCTCTCTCTCAAAAATAAACATAAAAAAAAAAACTAGGAGTAACAAAAATGAATGTCAATTTAATTGTATTCAAGGCACGTTTATAATGCTCCTACTGTGTTCCATTTTCATTGCTGTTTACAGAAACTATCTTGAACACTTTCTGCACACCAAGAACTTTATCCTTCCTCCCTCCTTCCCTTCCTTCTTTCCTTTCTTCCTCCCTCCCTCTCTTCCTTCCTTCCACCCTTCCTTCCTTTTAGTCAGTAGTAACTGAACATAATCCCAGCCAGGCCCTGTGTTGGGCAGTGATCCCTGAAAAATCAATGGAATGAGGGGCTCTTTGGACTCACAGAAAGTGTGCTAGTCATTAATGCTGTTTGCTAAATAGTTTTAGCTCTCTCCTCATGACTTCCTTGTTTGGGTGGGTTTGAATGACTAATGAATCACACAAATGAGTTGGTGTCTTTTAATCGCCCATGCAGGTCTCTCTACCTCTGCCATGGTGACTATAGTGTTTCAAATGGTGGCTGCTGCTTCAGCCTGGGTAGTGGAGATAGAAAATATGGAGCATAACCCATGCATAATCCATTATAAACATGTAACACGAGGAAGAAGTAAACCTTTATGGTTATAGTTCAGAGAGTTCGGGGCTCTTTGTTATTGCAGCATGGCCTCTGCTGTGCTAACTGATGCACCCATTTGCCAAAGGCTGTAACACTGAGTAGCATTCCCAACAGAGATGCTTCGCTATGGTATCTCCACAGGTATCACAAGAATCCCTACTCAGAGGACCATGGATTCCTCTCTGGTTATAAGTCTTTGCCTAGGGCTTCTGCCTGCACACATCAGACTGTAGCTGACTTTTCATCGGTCTGCCTGAGGTCTTGCTTCTGGCCTGAGCTGCTCTGGGCAGGGTGACCTGCCAGCAGTCTAGCCATATGAGTTTCTGGGGGCTGATGTAACAAATTGCCACAATCTGGGTGGCTTCACATGAGAGAAACTTAGTCTCTCTGGTTCTGGAGGCCAAAAGTCCAAAACAAAGGCATGGGGTGGGGTCGGGGGGCCACAGGCCCTCCTCAGTTTCCAGAGGAGAATCTACCCTTCGCCTCTTCTAACTTTTGGTGACTACTGTCTTCTTGGATTCAGGCCACACCACTCCCATATCTCCCTTCATGTTTATGTCACCTTCTCCTTTGAATCTGTCTCCTCTTCTGTGTATCTCTTATAAGGCCACTTGTCATTGGATTTAGGGACCATGCAGATAATCCAGAATGTATTCTGGATTCTTAATGTAATTACATCTGCAAAGACTCTTTTTCCCACATGAGGTAACATTCACAGGTTCCAGCAACCCTGGGCACACCTTTTTTTTTTAAATTAATTAATTTATTTTGAGAGAGTGAGAGTGAGGGAGGGGCAGAGAGAGAGGGAGAGAGAGAATCTCAAGCAGGCTCTGTGCTGTCAGCATGGACGCCAATGTGGGGCTCAAGTTCATGAACCGCCAGATCATGACCTGAGCTGAAATCAAGAGTTGATGTTCAATGACTGAACCATCCAGGTGCCCCTAGGCCTCCTTTTTGTGGGTCACACCAATCAGATACTATGTGTGACCCCAGGGTCAAGGAGTGGGATGAGGGTTCAAGACTCCTCAGAA